>NC_081561.1:6767013-7121493 GCF_022355385.1 Mustela nigripes
CTGAATATATATATATTTATATTTTTATATAAATATATTTATATAAATATATAAATATATTTTATATATTTTATTTATATATTTATATATAAATTATATAAATATAAATATAAATATTTATTTATATATATATAAATATATATTTTTATATATTTAAGAACAGAAATTTAAGGAAATTTAAGGAAACTCCCTGAAAGTCAAACACAAAGGCAAAAAGAGTAGATTTAAAAAAGAAAGAAAGAAAATCACAGGATTAGTCCTAAAGGCAAAATCAGCAGTGTGATTTGAAGGGCTCAGTACAGAAGGGTAATGTGGGGTCTCTTTTTTAAACATTACTAAGAATTTAAGATGGCTCCAGCGAAGCATTAACCCAAGCCAAGGGCTGGTGCACTGGGCACTGATGTCTGGTCCCCCCTTGTCCCTCATAGTTCAGGGATCTCAGCAGCCTACACCATGAGGAATCCTCCTGGTCGGAGTGTCGAGGCACATGATCATTGCATTTTAAACTGGTTAGCATTATTGGGGGTTAGGGTTCCATATCAGCTCTATGGACATAAAGATCTGCTCTCCTGTACAAGAGTCTTAGCCACACGTATCAGGACTCAGGCATGGCTAGTCTGAAGGACCTGTGTTTTAAGTGCAAAATACCACTGGATTTCAATAACTTATATGAAAAAAAAAAAGTCAAAAATCTCAGTAATTGCTTTATACTGATTACATGTGGAAGTGATAATGTTTTGGATATGCTGGGGTAAAAGAAAACATATTATTAAAATGAATTTCACCTGATCCTTTTTATTTTATAAAAATATGGCTGCTAGAGAAAAGTTTTTAGTGTGGCTTAGGCTGTATTTCTGTTGGACAGCATTGGTCTGAAGAGGCTTAGTCCTGAACCACAGTCACAAGCCTGGTTATGTCTGTGTTTTATTTCTTGCCCTCTTGTTGCAAGGTTTCAGAGCAGCGGGTCTGGCCATGGCTGCATCCATCAGTTTCTAAAGAAGAAAGCAGAAACTCTAGGTATTTCAAAATGAAGGAGCTCTAATATGGGGAATTAGGTTACCAAATCTTTACAAAGATTGGAAGAGCAAAAGGGGAAAGTGATGTTTCTAGAAATCCAAAACTGTAGAAAGCTGCAATCAGTCTTTGTAGGAGCCAGTGCTCACGTGAGCCCACACCAGTCACCCTACACAGTTGTGGGCAGTTCCAAGAGCTCACAGTCATAGGCTGGCTACCCCCAGCAGGAACCTACTCACCTATAGCTGCTGGAGGGGAGGTTGGAGCTGTTGGCCATATTGGAAGAGCCAGTGGTCACCCTTTGCTCTTACTGAGCTGAGTCCCTGGCACTGTTGCTGAGAGAGGGCCTGCCGAAAACATAATGGCTTCTATCTTTCCAATCCTTCTAATTTCTGCGAATGGCTCCCTTTGGAAGACATTAAGTAGAATTCAGGTAGCAAAGGAGTTGGTAAAATGTTGTTTCCAAGCTTCTAGTACTGGAGGTGAGAGAGGACTGTGGGATGAGGCACAGAGATCTTTAGGAGCTCTTCTAGAAAATGAAACCGGTAAATGGAGTTAAATGATCTGGAAAGAAAGTATTTGGCTGAATGGGAATGAATTATTGATAGGGAAACAGAAAACTAGAGGAGCAGGAAAATAATTTGTTTAATTAGTCTATTATAAACTCCAAGAAAAAAAAAGAAAGTTGTACATCAAAAGAAATAAATTTATAGTGCACTACTTGGTTCATTTGTAAACAGTGTTTCTGTGGTCATAATAATACAGAGTCTGAATGTTAATTCAGCAAACATAATGTGTGTGTGATTTTATTGGAGTGTTGGAGCAAGCAAGAGAGTGCATGTGAAAAGGTAGGTGAATTTGAGGGAGCGCCTGGGTGGCTCAGTCATTAAGCGTCTGCCTTGAGTTCAGGTCATGATCTTCAGGGTCCTGGGAGTGAACCCTGCATTGCATCAAGCTCCCTGTTCATCAGGAAGCCTGCTTTGCCCTCCCCCACTCCCCTTGCTTGGGTTCTCTCTCTATTTCTTGCTGTGTCTCTCTCTGTCAAATAAATAAATAAAATCTTTAAAAAAAAAAAGTAGGTGAATTTGAGTTCTAATACGTACATTCACACCTGGGGAAGAAAATCAAGAAATAGAAGTATAAGGTGACTATTTATGTGTTTGGAAGTACATCCTCAAAAACAAACAAACAAACAAACAAACAGAAAACAGCTAAATAGTTAAAACAGGGAGTGGGAATTTGAAGTGGGGAGTGGGATAAAGGCACAGCAGTTTGAAGTGATAAACTCTACAAATCTATATAATTTGCTTTAATGATGTACATATATTCCTTTGAAATAGATAAGAGATACAATTCAATAGGAAGTTTTTAATTTCATAAGGAAACCCTCTGCACTCTACAAAGCCCCCCACTTATATGGTAATGCTGAAAAGAAAATGCCATCACTGTCAGAGGAAGGCAAGCTTGACAGCTCTGAGTAGCATGATTTATTTATGGATGGAAAAGTTGACTAAGCAAGAACTAATGATTATCTTTAGCCAGTATTCCATACCATAAATCCATATGAGTTTTTTTTTTAATTTTTTTTTATAAACATATATTTTTATCCCCAGGGGTACAGGTCTGTGAATCGCCAGGTTTACACACTTCACAGCACTCACCAAAGCACATACCCTCCCCAATGTCCATAACCCCACCCCCCTTCTCCCAACCCCCCTCCCCCCAGCAACCTTCAGTTTGTTTTGTGAGATTAAGAGTCACTTATGGTTTGTCTCCCTCCCAATCCCATCTTGTTTCATTTATTCTTCTCCTACCCACTTAAGCCCCCATGTTGCATCACCACTTCCTCATATCAGGGAGATCATATGATAGTTATTATTCTTTAAGTGAGCAGTCATGATTAAACATACAGTTGACCCTTAAACAACACGGCTTTGAATTATGTGGATTCACTTACATGCAGACTTTTCTTCTCTTCCTTATGATTTTCTTAATAACATTAAGTTATTAATGTTATTAAGTTACACACAGATTTTCAGCCATGAAGAGGGTCAGCACCTTTAAGCCCACATTGTTCAAGGGTCAACTGTACTTTCTTAGAAGGATATATAGAGCATTTTGTTTGAGTCTTCCGCAAAACCAAGACTGTTAGATAACTTCGAAATCTATACCAGTCCTTTGAAACAAGTGTATTTGGATAGAGACATTTATTGCTCTCCAGATTATCCACATTCTGTCCCTAGCTAGGGTCATGTGGCATTTTAGCCAACTGACTGCAGATGGAATAGATTTGTATCCCTTCTGAAACAAAGCATTTAGGACCTGGTGCTTAAAGGTACAGCCCTCTCCCCTCCAGCTTTGGTGACTGCTGAGAAGATTATCACGAGATGGTGCCAGTATCTTGAGTTGCTGAGTCACCACATGAAGCATGGTTGCCCTAAGGGTCACCCATCATTCCATGGATCTTGTGTGGTTGAAAAATAAACCCTTATTGTTTTAAACACCTGAGGTTTTTGGCATATGCCTCAATGAAACACAACCCAACTTATCCTGACATGATTGTCTCTTGTATTGTTTCACTTACTATGTAATTTTAGTATGTGTTATCTGTAGACATCTCTTACCCTAATCCACCATAATCCACAACCATTAATCCATTCCCAGATGTAGTTAAGCCATACTTCTAATAGGAGAAATGGGCTTATGCTGAGTCCCACTCGCTCCCTTACACAAGGCTCCTAAGATGACTTTCTTCCCAGTGATTGCTGAAAGTGCAGCAGGTGGTCACGTAACAAGACCTTTTCTCTGTGTGAGGTTAACTCAGCTTTGATGGAACTGAACCCAGAAATGAATGAACGGCCATCATGTTCTAGCTAACTCACAACTCTCTAAGAAAATAGAATGAAAGGGTTAGACTGTAGACTGAATCAAACGTTTCAATCAATCAGTCAATGCATTAACGCAGAGCCTGCTGAGCTAAGTGTGTTGAGCCAAGTACAACATGAGACTGAAAATGAATGGGAGATATATTTATTTCCCCCATACAAGAAAGAAGAAAGACCACAGGAAAGCAATGTTAAACATTTATATGAAATGGCATCTCAACAAATACCCAATAATATACTTCAAATTGCATGCTTGTGCTGGGGTCAAGGAATAAAGGAGATGGTAGAAGTCAGTCAGTGGAGGATGGTGTATCCAGCTGGGCTTTGTAGGAGGCAAAGACAATTAGTGGAAAAGGGAAAAAGTTATACACCAAATGAAAATATTGGCACATAAGGCAGGGCAGGGAAGAGCAGGAGATGTGCAGAAGACAAGAATCAGTGTGGACAGAGGGAGCGTTCCCACGGCGGGGAATAAGCAAATGATGTAGGGGAAAAGATAAATTAGTGATACAAACCATTAAAAAGGAATTGTTTGAGTGTCCTATGTTAAATGATTTGTAAATGAAAGATATTATAGATTGGGGGAGAGAAGACCTATTAGGATTTAATGCAATGAGTCCTCTGTGAAGTTAGGAGTTAATGGTTTAGGGTTTGGTAGGGAAGGGGAAAATTCAAAAGAAAAACTCAGAAGGATTTGAAGATGGATTAGACAGAGGGTTAATGAAAGAGAGGTAATATGTCTAACCCCGAATTTCCAAATTGGGGGAAAATGGAAGGGTGTCTGCTTTGGAGTAAATAAGGAGCCTCCAAATTCAACACTAGTATTTTCCTGTAATTCCCAGGGTTAGAACAAATCAGACCCAAGTGGTAGATAGAAAAGAGCAGGTGTAGAGGAAATGGACCCTAATCTGTTAGCTTTTTGAGGTCAGTGATCATGTTTACTCGCCTTAGCATCCTCTCCATCTATCTATTAAAAGGGCCAGAGCCTGGAATCAAATAATGACTAGTTATTGAGTGAAAGAATAGGTTGGTTTAAAATGATTTCGCTTTCCCATATGCCAAACATGTCAGCATGATCTCTAACCTTCTACTACGCACTATAGGTTGATGTCTCTATTCAGGAATTACCAAAGAATTTCTTATGAGAAATTAACTCTCACTGGGAGAAACGCTAAGTTTACCAAGATTGACAATATTAACCAATATGGACCAATATTACCCACCAAGTCAACAAAGTAAAGTCTGACTCAGAGAAGATGGTTAAATTGTTCCTGTACAATCAGCTGCACACAGCTCTGAATCCTGAACCTTGAGAACTTGAGAAATAAACTCTTTTTGTTTCAAACCCCTGAGATTTTGGCATATGTTTTACTGAAACATAACCCAACCCATCCTGACATAGTGTTCTCTTATATTGTTTCATTTACTATATAATTTTAGTATGTGCTATGTATAGAAATTACTTACTAACCCACCATCATAAAATCCATCACCAGATGTTTTCAGGCTGAAAGCGATGCCTCCCCATTGAGCATAAGTACAGTCTGTGATACCCATGTAACTTCAGTGCCTTGAGTCTTGTGTTAGCCATCACAGAATCCTGAGAAGCTACAGTACCCAGAAGAGCAGAGATGAGTGATAACATACTAGCCACTTGGGAGAGCAACACGGAGCTGCAGCCTTGCCCTGGCAATATGGAGACCATGGGACGATTCATAAATCCATTTGAAAATTCTCCCACCACCTCCCAGAAGTACTTGAAGAGGTGGAAGATATTGGAAGGAGTTGAGGTCCAAGCATCAGTAAACTGCCACAGCAGAGAAAGGACATAATCAAAACCTTTGGCCAAAGTCCATGAGACTGTGAAGGGCCACACTAAAGCTGGTGTACATTACAAACACTTGAAGGTATATTCCAGCCAAGAGGGCCCCCTTCCGATCTAGGAAAAGAGAAGGGATGCATCAGTAGCTCCCCAAATCTTCAGATAAATAAAAGGTACCCCGTATGCTGTATGCCAACCTCTGATCATAATAAAAGGAAATTCACGAGGAACTAGAAAACAATGAACTGCACCACACGGAAATTTGTAGACTTCTGTTCCACTCCAGTCTTAGCCTCCCAACATGCCTTGCACTTTCCCACCTGTGCCCACCCCACCACCCAGTTTCAGCCTCTTCTTCACGGACAGAGCCTCTGTTTTGTTCTGGGTGGTAATGGGCACAGTTAGTGCTTCCAACTTGTGCGGGTGGGCACATTACACATTTCTGGGAGGATGCAGAAGCCTCGGGGTGATGTTTTCTTAGCAGCTCCATAAAAGGGGAGAGACTCCACTGGTATGTGCCTTTGCCCTTTGTCCTACCCCTTCTTGCACTGTATGTAAGTCCTCTGAGCTCAGCTGGAGTGATCTGATGAATGCAAAGCTAAAGCCCATGAAGACTAAAGCCTAGTTCCCAGGAGGGCTGAGTAGAAAAATAGGAGAAGAGAGCCCCAATGGCACTGTCCAGCCACCCTATCGATCATGGGTCGGTCACCTCGAGACGTCAGGTTATGTCAGGTTATGAGAGTAAAAAATACTGAAATCAAATTAAGCCATCTGCTGGGTCTGTCACACATGGCCAACACAGTCCCTAACTGCTCCCTGCCTTTGCCTCTTTGCTAAGGCAATTTATTCCTCCTGTACTGCTCTATCTCTTCTTCTCAACTGGTGACTCCTTTATATTCCCATTTATATCCCCCGGTTTCCTCTGCACTAGTTTGCTGGTTGTGGCACAGGAGAAGCCTTTCCAGGTCCCTGTATTTCTATTAACATTTCTTTTGTGATGTGATGGATCTTCCCAGCTACACTCTGATGCCAGATTATGTCTTACCCATTGTTTCTTTTTGGATTTTTTTTTTTTTTGAACTTCTGCTTTTTGGATTTTTAAAACTTTTTAAACTTTACACTCAGTAGAACTTGGTCCAAAAGCTTCCCATATGAGATTCTGGTTTAAAAGGCAATTTTACCCTTGTTTAAACAGTGCAGAAGGTGAGGGCAGGAGTGGGAAGCTTGTTTAAAATCTTTGAAAGATGTAATTCCAGGGAACTTTTGCGTTAAAGTTAGTTCATGGTCTCTTCGCTCTCAACTTCAAATTTATAGTACACTAATTATGATTCATTCAGCATAATAACGCCAGACGCTGGCCCCCACACACAGCACTAGACACAGCCAGCTACTACCAAAGCTGCTCAAAACACCATCTCTGGGCTGGGAAGGGGGGGGGGTCTTTAATTTGAGCACTCTTAACTATTCCTGAGGAAGTGTTGAGTGACTCATCCACTCCCTTCCAACACCTCCATCTCTCCATCCTGTGCCGGGTCCATCTGGCTTCCTATGGCCAAAATAGCATCCTGGGATGACTGTCCTAGAATGTACACAAATGGATACACACAATGGCGAAGGTTTGACCGTGTCCTAAAGTATTCCTACTGCCCCTGCCAGGTCTTCTCCACTGTGTGATTTCCCAGTAACAGTAAAGCCTGTCCAATATCCCTCAGACGTATTGGTCAAGAACTTCAATTCATCTCTTCAGATGTTCTTCTCTGAGGTTGAATGGATTGCCATGGTGCAACCTGGTGAAGGTATTGGATCCCTCCACTCAGCTATGCAACAACACACCCGTTCCCCAACTGTGGAAAGTCGTCCTGGGGCCCCAGTGTCTGTAAGTGCCAGCCCTGACAGGTGCTGCAGCAGCTCCCACTGACCCAGATGCAGAATGGAGCAGGCCCCCACCTCACATCGGCTAACAAAGCCAGCCACGCCTGTCCTTGGTTCACCCTGGGAGCCCATCCTACTGCATTAAATTTGGACTCAAGTAGGGCCTGCATTAAAAAGGTCTCTAAATTATTCATTATGTGGCCCTCCAGATAATCTGGGTTGTTGAAAACCGCAGGAGCCTTGTGAGAAGCTGTAGGCCAGACAGACAGCCACTAGGGGGTTCCCCACTAGCATCCGCCAGAACCCGAGGGCTGGATCCCTGGAGTATTCTGGTGTATTAGGCATGATTGATCAAAATATCAAACTCTTATTTTCTCCTTCCATCAAGATTTAGAAAGCAATAAGAATGTGCAGATGCCAAGTGGGGAGGAAACGTTAATGGTTTTACTTTCATTTGCTTTTGGTAAAAAACTGAATTTAACTTTGTCCAGCAGTATCAAACAGGGTGGGGACAGTGGCAACAAGAAAGCCACCAGGATGGCCCTCTGATTCTAGAACTGTAGGGCACAGGGACTTCTCTGTCTTTGAAGAAGCAGGAATCTTGTTAGAGCAGCCCCAAACCATGATTTTAGTAGGGAAGTCTACATATTCTTTTTCTTTATTCGCGTTTTTATGGAGATAATCATAGATGCACAGGCAGTTGTGAGAAATCATGCTAAAAGAGACTCCATGTGTGTGTGCTATACTCCGTTTCCCCCAACAGCAACATTTTTCCAAACTATAGTATAATTCAACAACCGGTATACAGACATTGATCATAATCAGATTTGTACTCCTGTGAGTGTGTGTGAATGTGTGTGCCTGTGGGGGGAGTCTATGCAGTTTATCTTCTATAGGTCCATGCATGGATCACCCTAGTTCAGGACATTGCACATTTCCACCAACACAAGGTTCCCTTGTGTTGTCCTCTTAACAAACACACCCACCTCTCCGAAGCCCATGGCGACCACCAATCAGCCTCCATTTCTAAAAATTTGTTATTTCAAAAATATCATATTAATGAAATAATACAGTTTGTAACTCTTCAGGATTGTTTTTTATTTGCTTTTGTTTTTTGTGGCTGTGTGTGTGTGTGTGTGTGTGTGTATTTGTTTGTTTGTTTTCCCCAGCATAATTCCCAGGAGATTATCCCAGCCAGAGTCTGTATACACTCCAGTGAGCTTAACCATTCACTTGTTGAAGTACATCTGGGCTGACTGAAGATTTGGCTGTTATAGAACCACATTGAAGATTCGTGTTTTTAGCAGAGCATGCTAGCTAATGGTGTTGCACATTTTCACATGCTCACTAATCAACTGCACACCCCCTTCAGTGAAATCTCTCTTCATGTCTTAGGACCGTTTTCTAAGTTCATTTTTCGACTGTCGGGTTTTGAGACTTCTTTGTATATTCTGGGTGGGATATGTCAGATACGGCATTTTCAAGTATTTCCCCCCTATCTGTAACTTGTCCTTTCACCCTCTTTACACGGACTGTCCCATGACAAAAGGTTTTGAGTTTAATGAGCCCCAATTTATCTATATTTCCTTTCATGATTTCTGCTTTTAATCTCAAGACTAAACATTCTTTGCTTAGCTCTAGATCCTGAAAATTTTTTCCCATTTTTTCCAAAGGTTTTTATTTTTTTACTTAAACCTTTAAACCCATGATCCTTTTTGGTTAGTTTTATGATACTAGATTTAGATCAGTCGTGTGTGTGTGTGTGTGTGTGTGTGTGTGTGTGTGCACGTGCACACGCTTGTTGAAAAGCTATCCTTCCTCCACCGAATGGCTATTGTATCTTTCCCTAAATCACTTGGGCATATTTGCGTGGATCTATTTCCAGGTTCTGTACTCTGTTCCATTGATCTATTTGTTTAAGTCTCTACCAATTCTGCACTGTCTTGATTACCTTCGCTAGCTAATAAGACTACCAGAAAGATTGATCCCCCCCTTTATTCTGCTTTGTCAAGATTGTTTTATCTAGTTTTCTAAGGTCTATCGTGCCTTCCCATATAAATTTTAGAATAAGCCTCTTTGTTTCTATAAAAAACTACCTTGCTGACTTTGATAATAGTCTCTTAAAACTATAAGTCCGTTTAGGTAGGAATTAACATCCCTGCTATGTTGAGTCTTCCAATTCATGAACTTACTTACTTTCTTTTTTTTAACATTTTTTAAATTGTCAGACTACAGTTTCTATATGTACTTTTTACACTTACCTCTAAACATTTTATTTTCTTCCAAATGATTGTAAGTGATGCAATGTTATGTTATGTCAAGTTCAGTTTACACATGTTCATTGCTAGTATGTATGTCGTGTTATGTTATTAAGTTCAGTTACACATGTTCATTTCTACTATGTAGAAATCTGATTGATTTTGTGTGTTGATCTCATATCTGGTGAGATATGAGATATTGCTAAATTCGCTTATTTGTCCTAGGAATTTGTTTTTCATAAATTCTCTGGGATTTTCTACAAGCATAATTATGTGATCTTACAGATAGTTTCTTTTTTTCAATCTTTATTCCTTTCTCTTCTTTTTCTTGCCTAATTCCAGTGGCTAGGACTCCCAGTACTATGTTGAATAAGCAAAGTAAAAGCCCACATCTTTGCCTTATTTCTGATCTTGGAGGGAAAACATCCAGTGTTTACCATTAAACTTGATGTGAGACAGATTTTTTGTAGATGTTCTTTGTCAAGTTGTAATAATTCACCTCCATCCTTACCTTGCTAAGAGGTTTTATCATAAAATGGTGTTATTTTTTTCAACATCAATTGATACAATCATAAGATTTTTTATCATGGTGTGATAGATGACTTGATCAATTTTCAAATGTCGAACCAGCCTTGCATAACCATAATAAATCCTACCTGGTCATGGTACATAATTCTTTTTATATATTATTAGATTCAGTTTGCTCGTGTTTTGTTGAGAATGATGCATCTAAGTTCACGAGAGACTTGGTCTACAGTTTTCTTTTATACTATCTCTCTGGTTTTGGTATCAGGGTAATAACGGCCTCAAAAAAATGAACCAGGAAGTGCTCCCTTCTCTTGTATTTTCTGGAAGAGATTATGTAAAACTGGCTTTAATTCTTCTCTAGTTGTTTTGTAGAATTCTCCAGCGTGCAGAAAAGAGTTAACACAACAGACCTGAGATGGAGATCCTTATAAAGACCTGCTTGCAAGGTTGACCTTGGCAGGTGTCTAGAAGCTTGGGAGGTAAATTGTTGCCTAAAGTGATACACCACTTCCCCTTACTGCTAAGAATGTTACCCAAACCATCAGCATGCTGTAGTTTGTGTGAAACCACTGCTTTCCTTCTGGGCATCTGGAATTTCAGTGATTGCGCTGTCACAGAGGCACTATGTGCCTGGATGAGCAACCCCAAGAAAAACCTTGGACTGCTAGGCTCAGGTGAGCTTCACATGCGCTGTCATAACTCTTTGCTGGAAGAATTAAAAACTGTTTCACCTAACTGGGAAGTGACTCTTGGAAACTTGTCATTGGTTTCCTTAGAACTTTGCCCCATGTGCCTGTGCCTTTGCTGATTTTACTCTGTATCCTTTCGCTGCAATAAATCTTAACCATGAGTACAAAATATGCTGGGTCCCCTGAGTCCTGCTAGAGAACTTGGGGGTAGTCTTGAGGACCCAAAATATTGCTGTGAAACCATCTTGGCCTAAGGGTTTCTTTTTCAGGATGCTTTAAATAGCAAATTCAACTTCTTTACTAGTTCTAGGTATATTCAACTTGGTTGAAGTTTGGTAGTTTGTTATTTTCAAGGGAAGGATCCATTTATGCCAGCTTTTCAATTTATAGCATTCCCTTGTTATCTTTTCAGTGACTGCAGGGTTTGTAGTGATGTCTCCCAGTCATTCCCACTGTTGGTGATTAATATCATCACTATTTTTGCCAATCTTGTTGGAGGTTTTTAAAATTTTAATGATTTTTTTTCCAAAGGACAAGTTTTTTTATTTCATAGATTTTCCCTCTTATTTTCCTATTTTTCATTTCATTAATTTCTGTTCTTTATTATTTCCTTCAATATGTTTACTTTGGGTTGATCTTGATAGTCTTCCTCTAGTTCCATACAGTAAGAATGTAGATTATTGCTTTGCGACCTCTTCTTGCTTCTAATGTAAACATTTACTGCTACAATTTCCCTCAAAGCACTGCTTTAGCTGCATCTCACCTTTTCCCTTTCTTTCTTTCTTTCTTTTTTTTTTCTTTTTGGTAACTGGTATACTGGTATTTTCATTTCCATTCAGTTCTGTGGTTCTAAAATTTTCCTTTGAGATGTACTCTTTGACCAATAGATTATTTGAAAGTATTGTGTTTAATTTCCATTTTCCAATTTTGGGGATTTTCCTGTTGCTAAAGGTTAACATTGCTTATTGATTTCTAGTTTCATTCCATCATAGTTAGAGAACTCTATAATTTCTTTTAAATTTTCTTAGTATTGATTTATGGCCCAGGATATGATATACCTTGGTGAATGAATATTCTAGGAGAGTTAAAGAAAATGTGCATTCTGTAGTAGTTGGGTGGAATGTTCTATATACGGCAACAAGAGGCTGTTGATCAAATACTGTAGTTCAGCTATTTTCTCCTAGTTCTGCCAGTTGCTAAGAAGGTAATGTTGAGGTCTCCAACTATAATTGTGGATTTTCTATCTCTTTTCAGCTTTATAAGTTTTGATGTATGTATTTTGAGGCTTTGTGTTTGGTGCACACATATTTAGGATCATTATGTCTTCCTGGTAGACTAATTTTTTTAAATCATTATGTAATGTCTTTTTCTCCAGGAATTTTTTTTGCTCTGAAGTCTACTTTATCAAAAAGCAATGTAGCCACTCTTGATTTCTACATTAGTGCTTTAATTATATATCTTTTTCCTATCATTTTACTTTCAACTTATGTCATTGAATTTGAATTGAGTTTCTCAGAAACAACATATAGATTGGTTGTTGTTTTTTTCCTTTATCAACTCTGCCAACCTCTGTCTTTTGACTGATGTATTTAGACCTTTTACACTTAAATATATATATATATATGTTAATGTTTAAATCTTTCTTTAATTATTTGTTTGTTTTCTCTGTTTCTCATTTTTGTTTCTTTTTTTTTCCACTGTCTTTTTATGGGGTATGTGGACAATTTTTAATGTTCTATCTCTATTTCTGGTGTCTTTGAGTGTATTTCTTTATCCTGTTTTCAATAGAGTTGCTCCGAATGTCATACGTATCTGGCTTATAATAGTCTACTGTTGTCAGTATAAACACTCTGAGTGAGATGTAAAAAGTTCACCACTATTTGTGCCCCTCTGCCTTCCTTCTTTTTAGATATTATTATCTTGAGTATAAAATGGTGTTTTAATTTTTGTTTCAATCATCTACTGTGATTTGTTTGGAGTCATGAGTGCCCACCTTCTGACATTGACTACAGTTTTGTGGGTTCCTGAGACCTCATTTCCTTATTACACTAACTGCTGGTTTAAGCATTTCCAAGACTGTAGGAGACCTGATAATTTGCTAGAAAGACTCACAGAACATACTGAAGACTATTATACTCACTGTTAGTGTTTACTGAAGTGAAAGGATAAAAATTAAAATCAGCCAAGGAAAGAGGTACATGGGGATACCTGGGTGGCTCATTCAGTTAAGTATCTGCCTTTGGCTCAGGTCATGATCTCAGGGTCCTGAGGTTGGGTCCTGCATCAGGCTCCCTGCTCAGTGGGGAGTCCACTTCTCTCTCTTCCTCTGTCATTCCCCCTGATTGTACTCCCTCCCTCTCTGTCACATAAGTAAACAAAATCTTAAAAAAAAAAAAGTACATGGTGTGGAGTACAGGAGAGTTCCATGTGTGGAGTCTAGTTGCATCTCCCAGTGAAGCCATAGAGAACTCTAACTTCTCCTAGCAATGATGTGTGTCAATATTCACAGAAAATTGACAATCAGGAAGGCTTACCTGAGTCTTAGTGTCCAGAGATTTTATTGGGACTTGGTTATGTAAGCTGGATGGTTGACCTTAGTCTCCACCCCCTGTAGAAGTCCCAGGACCCCTGCCATAAATCACTGTTACAGTAAGTTGTTTGATGTGACCCAAGGTCTCAGGTAAACAAAAACACTCTTGTTAGTTAGGACATTCCAAAGGCTTAGAGAGTACCTCCAGGGGCTAAATACAAAAGGCAGACTTTAGGTAAAGTACATACTTTACTACTAATTTGCAAAACTATATACTAAACTAGTACTAAAAGAGCACTACATACTTTTTACTACATAATTTGCAAAACTCCTGAGGAAAAGACTAATCACTTGTATTTATGCTTTTTCCATTGTTTCTTCTTCCTTCCTGATAACCCATGATGTTTTTTACTCATTTCTACATGAAGAATTTTCTTCAAACAGTCTATAAGGGTGGCCCAGTAGCAACACATTCCTTTATTCCCCCTTTGTTTCAAAATGTCTTTATTTCTTCTTTATGCCTGAAGAATATTTTCACCAGATAAAGAATTTGTGGTTGATAGTTCTTCCCATTCAGCACTGGAAGAATATTACACCACTTCTTTCTGGCCTCCAAGGTCTCTGAAGAGAAGCCCACTCTCCTTTGAATTGATGTTTCCAGATAGATAATGTGTTTTTTGATATGCTTTCAAGATCTTTCCTTTGTCTTTAGTTTTCTAAGGTTTAATTATGGCATCTCTCGACATAGGTTTCTTTTGTCCTATCCTGTTTGGGGTTTTCTTAATTTCATGGAAGAAATTTGTGCCTTTGCCAAATTTGGGATGTTTTCAGCCATTATTTCTTCAAATCTTTTTCCAGCCCACTCTTTTCTCCTCAGATTCTGATGGTAAAAATGTTGAATCTTTTTTACAGTCCTATCCTCCCTGAAGCTCTGTTCTTTAGGTCAGTCTATTTTTCTCCTGTGTTCATATTGAGTAAATTCTATTGTTCTGCACTTAAGTTCATTGATTGTATTCTCCATCAAGGAAGAATGTCCCTCCCATCTATTTGTCATGAGTGGAACTCCTAATGGCCAGTGGTATTGAGCACACTGAATGTAGTCAGAGGGACTCCCGTTTCATGTCGGGGTGGAATCAGCTTCCTGGGGCTGACTTCCATTGCTAAGATGGGGGATGGGAAATGCCAAGTCTGGAATCCCTTCTTCTGTTGGCTGAGCAACATAAGATACCCTGCCTTTAAAAAAGACAGCCTTTTCAATAAATGGTGCTGGGAAAATTGGACAGCCACATGCAGAAAAATGAAATTGGACCATTTCCTTACACCACACACAAAAATAGACTCAAAATGGATGAAGGACCTCAATGTACGAAAGGAATCCATCAAAATCCTTGAGGAGAACACGGGCAGCAACCTCTTCGACCTCTGCCGCAGCAATATCTTCCTAGGAACAACGCAAAAGGCAAGGGAAGCAAGGGAAAAAATGAACTACTGGGATTTCATCAAGATCAAAAGCTTTTGCACAGCAAAGGAAACAGTTAACAAAATCAAAAGACAACTGACAGAATGGGAGAAGATATTTGCAAACGACATATCAGATAAAGGACTAGTGTCCAGAATCTATAAAGAACTTAGCAAACTCAACACCCAAAGAACAAATAATCCAATCAAGAAATGGGCAGAAGACATGAACAGACATTTCTGCAAAGAAGACATCCAGATGGCGAACAGACACATGAAAAAGTGCTCCATATCACTCGGCATCAGGGAAATACAAATCAAAACCACAATGAGATATCACCTCACACCAGTCAGAATGGCTAAAATCAACAAGTCAGGAAATGACAGATGCTGGCGAGGATGCGGAGAAAGGGGAACCCTCCTACACTGTTGGTGGGAATGCAAGCTGGTGCAGCCACTCTGGAAAACAGCATGGAGGTTCCTCAAAATGTTGAAAATAGAACTGCCCTATGACCCAGCAATTGCACTATTGGGTATTTACCCTAAAGATACAAATGTAGTGATCCAAAGGGACACATGCACCCGAATGTTTATAGCAGCAATGTCCACAATAGCCAAACTATGGAAAGAACCTAGATGTCCATCAACAGATGAATGGATCAAGAAGATGTGGTATATATACACAATGGAATACTATGCAGCCATCAAAAGAAATGAAATCTTGCCATTTGCGACAACATGGATGGAACTAGAGCGTATCATGCTTAGCGAAATAAGTCAAGCAGAGAAAGACAACTATCATATGATCTCCCTGATATGAGGAAGTGGTGATGCAACATGGAGGCTTAAGTGGGTAGAAGAAGAATAAATGAAACAAGATGGGATTGGGAGGGAGACAAACCATAAGTGACTCTTAATCTCACAAAACAAACTGAGGGTTGCCGGGGGGAGGGGGTTTGGGAGAAGGGGGTGGGATTATGGACATTGGGGAGGGTATGTGCTTTGGTGAGTGCTGTGAAGTGTGTAAACCTGGTGATTCACAGACCTGTACCCCTGGGGATAAAAATATATGTTTATAAAAAATAAAAAAATTAAAAAAAAAAAAAAAAAAGATACCCTGCCTTTATTGTGTTCCCTAGTCCTGGGATCCCCAACAAATTCATCTTCTTCTCCTTTCAAAGATTTTCCACTGGTGATACTTGCATTATTTCCAGAGCTTGTAATTATACATTAATGAGGAGGAGCACATGGAAAAGGGGATTTAACTAGTTTTTGACATCTCCCTTAGAAACCTAGGACAAACCGAGATGCCCAGAGACATTACTGGGCATCCCGGCTTGTCCTAGTCTTCATAATAGTCTTCAGTATGTTCTGTGAGTCTTTCTAGCAAATTATCAGGTCTTCTACAGTCTTGGAAATGCTTAAACCAGCAGTTAGTGTAATAAGAAACTAGTTTTTGACATCTCCCTTAGAAACCTAGGACAAGCAGGGATGCCCAGAGACCAGATTGAGGGCCTGCTGGTCAGAAGAGCCACTATAATTGTGCTTGTGTAAGAAACTGTGTCCACACTTGGAAAAATTTTAATTGATAGACACAGAGGATTGATAGGATAGAGAGAGAAATTAGAAGTGACCCGATGGCCAAATAGTGCAGCATGACCTATGGGTTTCTGGGATGTATTTGTATATAAAGAGAACAGTGGGGAAAATGGGGTTGCATGGGGTGAGGAGGGGCATCATGTTTTTAGAGTTAAAAACTTCAAAAGCTAATATTATACTACTTCACCATTTATAAATAGGGAAACAGGCTCAGAGAGGACAGTTAACACCTTCTAAAAAGGCAGGGCTGGGCTTTGAAGCCAGGTCCACCTGTCCCTAAAATGCATACCTCTTCCACTGCACCTCCCCACTTCTTACAAATGGGTCTAGACCTCTGTCTTTAGAGTCACAACGCACTTCTAGACATGGAGTTAAATGAACCTCGGATCTCACTTTCATTATTCTGTGCCTTATTCAGACTTGGCAACAGTGAAGCATGTGAGCCAAAACAAGGAAGGTGTTGACCAAGGACTGCAGACATCAGAAAACTTTCTTTAAAACAGCAGGGCTGAAGAAACACACCTGAGCAGTAATGACTAGGGGTCCCTCTTCTCTGCCTGGTGCATCCTCCTCTCTCTCCAGCATATCCTGGGTCCAGTCTGGAAGCATGGGATTCTCTTTATTGCTCACCTGCCAGCCTTCTTCACCCTTCGTAAGGACTCCTCACCTTTGGTGCAAGAAAATACAGATAATTAAATTTGGCTGGAGTTGGGAGAAAGCTGGATGGGTGGAAATGCCATGAAGAAATGGCTTAGACTGGCATGAATTTAACTTGGTGGGGAGGAGGGAAGTGTCTGATGCCATAGGACCATTTGTTTTATTTCTTATAGTTCAAGTCTGAAAAGGCTGAGTGCACTGAGACAAATACTCCTGTGTTCTCATCACCACGAAGCCCAAATTGAGACATTTATTAGATCTGAATTTAAAAATTTTTTTAAATCTCTTTCATCTAGAGAGAAATAATCATGTGTAGCTGATGTGCTCTTAATAATAGCTGTAATTAATCTGTGGAAGGTCTGTACTGTTCAAAATGCAATAGACGGGAGTGATGGCTGCTCCCTGGATTTGTAGCCTTTGGCTTCAAAACAAAGCCTGCAGGTTTGAGAGGAGATGTTGCAGCACAAGCCCTGAGAGTTACCTTCTGTCAGCTCCTCTGCTTCATCTTCATCTCTAATGTCCTGTGTATGTCAACTTTGGGGGGAAATGTTATGTTTTTAAAATCAACTCTCCCAAGTTTGACTATAAATCTCTTATGGAAATTAAAGATGAAAAAAACATTTCTTTTTCACTGGTCTCATTTGTCTGATAAATGCCTTAGGGACTCACAGCTCAATCAATGCTTCCAATCTCCTGAATTAAATTATCTTCCTTTCGTGAGCTAGATAAAAATGATTTAAGTAGGTGGAATAATCTGGCTCTTATCTTAGTGTTATTGACTGAATGGCGGTATTATCAATGTTTTTCCCCCTCCTGTGTTATTTATTTCAAGAACAGCTTGGGATTGCTGGGAGAAAAAAAAAAAAAAAAAAAGATTGTTTCACTAGAGAGTATGTCTCCAAATTAGTCACACTCAGCAAATAAAGGGTGTTCCCGTTTTCCCTTTGGAGTGAAAATGTAAGCTTGAGGCTAGTGGCCTTTTTCAAATGCAAGTAGATTCAGTGCCCTCCAAATCAGAGCATCCATACCACTTTTAAGAGCATTCTTACATAAAACAAGGTAAGCAAACAAATTAGAATTACAGAAGAAACATAGGAAAATGTCTTTATCCTTCAATAAGAATAGTTTATCTTGGTATATTTCACATATTTGTTTATTTTACAAACATTTGTTTAGCAATCATTATGTACTAGACTCAAGGCCAGGCTCTGTGGATGTAAAGATGAATAATGCAAGAACCTGGAACTCACTTAGTCTGCAGATGGAGAAGTGCTCATATAAATAAGTGATGATACAATGTCTAAATGCTATAGTCGAAAGATACAACTGCCCTATGTGGGTGGGAGTCAGGATAAGAGCAAACCTACATGATGTATAACTTAAAACAGCACTGTTCAGTAGAAGTTTTTGAGATGATGGAAATGTTTGATTTCAGGTTTGTGCAATAGAACTGCCACTAGCTGCACGTGGCTATTGAGCACTAGAAATGTTTAGTTTTATTTCAGTCTAACTAATTTTAAGAGCCACACGCAGCTAGCGGCTGCCTTTGTAGATAGCATAACTGTAAAACAATGGTTCTCAAGCTTTTAGTTTGCATCAAAACCACCTCAAGACCTCCATTCTGATTCTGTAGGTCTGGGGTGGAGTACAAAAGTTTGTTTTCCTAGAAGCCCAGGTGATTCTGATAGTTTGGGTCCATGGATCTCACTCTGAGAAGCACTCAAGTCCTGGAAGTAGGGCAACACCTGTCCTTTGCCAGTTAGACTTAGGAAGTGAATGAAGTAGACTCTAGGACCTTTTTCAACACCTACAAGGGCTTTCAAAATTTATAAAATTTATAAAACCTAAGATTGGTTAAGACCACTCTGACAAATTCTCCACTACACTTCTTTATCTGTTGGGTCACGTGAAGGGCCAAGGACATTTTGGGGATAGTGCTAAGGAGACATTGAATTGGACATTATTTTTTTACCTAGGAGGAGTATATTTTTGTGGTTTCCAGTCATGTGTGTGTATGGAGTTACCACAGGTAGTCCTGGTATGAATTGTATTAAGAATCCCACCACCCTTCACATCACTTGGCATCAAGGAAATACAAATTAAAACCACATTGAGATACCACCTTAAACCAGTTAGAATAGCAAAAATTGTCAAGACAAGAAACAACAAATGTTGGAGAGGTTGTGGAAAAAGGGAAACCCTCTTACACTCTTGGTGGGAATGCAAGTTGGCATGACCTCTTTGGAAAACAGTATGGAGGTTGCTCAAAAAGTTAAAAAATAAAGCTACCCTATGACCTAACAATTGAATTACTGGTTATTTACCCCCACAGATCCAGATGTAGTGAAATGAAGGGGCACCTGCAACCAATGTTCATAGTAGCAATGTCCACAATAGCCAAACTGTGTAAGAAGCCAAGATATCCTTCAACAGATGGGATTCTGTTCAACAGATGGATGGATATCCTTCAATGGATGAATGGAGAAAGAAGAGTGGTATCTATACACAATGGAATATTACTCGGTCATCAGAAAGGATGAATACCTACCATTTACAACAACGTGGATGGAACTGGAGAGGACTATGCTAAGTTAAATAAGTCAATCACAGAAAGACAATTATCATATGGCTTCACTTCTATGTGGAATACAAGGAATAGCAAGGAGGACCATAGGGGAAGGGAAGGAAAACTGAACAGAAAGAAATCAGAGAGAGAGACAAACTGTGAGAGACTGTGAACTGTAAGAAACAAACTGAGGGTTGCAGAAGGAGAGGTGGGTGGGAGGGATGGGGTAACAGAGTGACGGGCATTAAGGAGGGCATGTGTTGTGTTGAGCACTGGGTGTTATATGCAACTGATGAATCACCGAACTCTACCGCTGAAAGTAATGATGTACTATATGTTGGTTAATTGAATTTAAATTTTTAACAAATTAGGGGAAAAAAAGAGTCCCATCACTCACATTGCTGCTGACCTGCAGGCACTTAGTAGAAGGTTCAGGTCTGTAGGTTGTCAAATACAAGTATGTCAAATACAAGTATGTGACTCATGGGGAGAAACAAAGTTTGAAGTGGAATCTGTGGGAAATGTTTCCAAGTGGAAGGTTCAGTTCTTACAGGCACCTAGTCAAAATGGAAGCTCTCTCCTACAGAAATATACTTTGTGATTTCACGGCAAATACAATTATAAACAAACAATTCTCTTTTGTTTTCTTTTTGAAAAGAAAACAATGTTTAGATAAAGTTGGAAGACACTGTTTTACTTGCAATGTGCCAAGAGGTTTTGAAGTGTATCAAGAAAACAACTGAAAAATTAGAGTCCTGATCTGCATATAGAAAAGGGGTATTTGTTTTGGCCATCATTACATTTTTTTATTAAAAAGCTGAAAGAGAAATCCAACCAAAAATTAATGGAATATAAAAGTTATAAAGATGAGCAATATATTTAGTAAGGATTATTATGATATTGTAGCAAAAAAACATATTCCTTATATTAAACCAGAAGTAGTAATTCATCAAGAGAAAATAATACATTTTGAGTGGAAGTAAATATGAGCTCTTTGGGTTGTTTGATATTCCGATTAATGAATAGGAGTAAGTCCTATAGCAAAATGGGAGAAGATAGAACTCTTAACTGATTTGGCACAAAACGTGGATATAACCAACCATAACCTGAAACTAACAAGAAGTCACTGAATGAGAACCTTAGTGACAAAATAGTTTGAGCGTTGCCTATTCACAGAGATTTTTTAAATTAATCTCTGTATAGAAAACAAAGTTGAAAAGTCCTTAAACCTCACATTGTATTAAACAAAGCTCAATAGAGGGCACCTGGGTGGCTCAGTTGGTTGGGCAACTGCCTTCGGCTCAGGTCATGATCTTGGAGTCCCGGGATCGAGTTCTGCATTGCGCTCCCAGCTCCATGGGGAGTCCTCTTCTCCCTCTGACCTTCTCAGCTCTCATTCTCTTTCACACTTTCTCTCAAATGAATAAATAAAATCTCTAAAAAAATCATTTGAAAGCAGTCAAATAATGACTTAAAAAAATTCAGTACATGCTTTTATAAATTTGATACTAATTCTGAAAATTTGCCAAAACAAATTGGAAACTAAATAAACTTTCTTTTTTTGTAAACTATCAGTCATTCAACACAACTTCAATCAACCGTGCTAGAGGAAAGACTAAATTATCTTCCTACTCTCTTTATAGGAAAATATTATCAAATTGCCATCTGAAGAGACTGAAGCAAAAAAAAAAAAAAAATCTAGGAGAAACAAGTATTTTAGAGGGGAATCAGATAGCTAATTAATTATGAAGTTCTTTTTATTTTTGCAGTGTTTGTGGTACTTGTCAGAATTCTAAATTTAAAGATTCTAAATTTAATGGTGTGTTCTTTTATCATTTTAAATATTTGACTTAAACATTCATTTGTATTTACAGTTTTGTATTATTTTTCCTTCAAGAAGGCCCATAAATTATAAAAGCTTTAGACTCCACAGAACCTGAATTTAACCCTCTTTTTTTCCGAATACCTATGAAATGAGTTGAAATAATGCTTCAGTAAGCAAATGGACTTAGGAAAAACCTTCTTCACTAATGTACCTTCAGTGCTTATCACAGTGCCTTGCACATAGTAGATGCTTAATAAAAATTTGTTAAAGAATAAATGAAGCAGGGCGCCTGGGTGGCTCAGTGGGTTAAGCCCCTGCCTTTGGCTCAGGTCATGATTCAGGCTCCTGGGATGGAGTCCCACATTGGGCTCTCTGCTCCGCGGGGAGCTTGCTTCCCTCTCTTTCTCCGCCTGCCTCTCTGTCTACTTGTGATCTCTCTCTCTGTCAAATAAATAAATAAAATCTTTTTTTAAAAAAAAGAATAAATGAAGCATAAAGCTTACATTCAAAACGTGGTGGGCAATTATCCAAGGCAGAGCTACATGCATCAAGAGGGGGCTAAGAGGTGGGTCAAGGAAAATTTTTTTTGCACATCTCATTTTGATGCTCTTCAGTAAGAGCACTCTGCTAGATTTTGAAAAGCTAAAGCTATATTTGACAGATCCTCAGGGGCTCTAAGTCCAAATGAGGGGACAGAACCTAGTTAAATAGAGCACTGCTTTCTTTAAGTGTCACTGGGGTGGTAAGATAGTCCAACGGACGTCAGAGGAGAGAGACCACCTGGGGCCTATGTAGTTAGGACAAGTTCACGGAGAAGTAGTTCTGAAGAAGAGAAAAGGAAAGGAAGTCAAAGACTGGGAACGACAAGGGGTGAAGGTGGGAACCCACATGGTCTGCTTAGAAGGGAATGGGAGGCAAACAAATTTTGTGTGAATAGGGAGATTAGACAGGAAATTCCTGAAGGGAAAAGTTGGAACTCCTCTGGGATAATCAACTATGAAAGCCAAGAATACTAGAAGGAGAAGTTTGGTACCATCCTAAGGGTAGAAAAGGACACACAAAGGACTCTGCATATAGGAAAACAAGGGTCTAGTGCAGTTAAGAACACTTTGTCCTGGGATGCCTGGGTGGCTCAGTTGGTTGGACGACTGCCTTCGGCTCAGGTCATGATCCTGGACTCCCAGGATCGAGTCCCGCATCAGGCGCCCAGCTGCATGGGGAGTCTGCTTCTCCCACTGACCTTCTCCTCGCTCATGCTCTTTCTCACTGTCTCTCTCTCAAATAAATAAATTTTTAAAAAGATTAAAAAAAAAAGAAGAAGAACACTTTGTCCCTGTGGTACAGAGAGGAGGGCTTGGAAAGAGAGACTCCAGCAGGGAGACCAGGCAGGAGGCTACCCCTGTAACTGAGGCAGGGGAACGCAGGCCAGGGCTAAGGACTGAGCACAGCAAAGGAGGGAGGAAGCTGAGAAAGGATGCCCAAAGAAAGGGGTATTTGGTTTGGGGGGTTTTTAAAACACTTTCTGAATGTCAACACACAATAGAAGTTTTTTTCATGGACTACTTCATTTAACTGTCAGCAACTACAGGAAATAAAGGCCATCATCCCCACGATAGGGGCAAGGATCCCGGGGCTCCATGAGGTGGAGATGTGCACTACCAGGCAGGTTGATCAGGCTGTGTATTCCACAAATATGTCCTTTCCACACACCACACTGCCATAGGAGGAAAGAGGGAGGTGGAGTCAAGCACAGCTTCTAAGTTTGCAGCATGGAAACCGGGATGAGTGGAAATAAAGAAGCATCTGCGGGAGAGCTGGTGGGGTTAAGGGGGAGGAGAGGAATGGCCAGCTTTAAAGGCAATCTTTTGTAGGCAACTATTTCTGTGATTTCTATCTGAACAGCTGGAGGACAGTTTCTTTCCCCTTGTTCTCCCAGCCTGACAAGTATTTGGAGCCCTGGGACTTTGAGAGAATCACTCCGCAGCTGTCCCTGACATTTGAAAATCTGTTCCCAGTTTGAATTAAGTGGAATCTTCAGTCTTGGTTATGAAAGCTATTGCCAAAAAAAAAAAAAAAAAAAAAAAAAAAAAAAAAAAAAAAAAAAAAAAGTGGTAGAGAGCAGTTTATTTAAACTTTTCTTTCTTGTTGCAACGCAATCCAAACAGACCACTCCATCTCCGGGGCGGGGGGGGGGGGGGGGGGGTTGGGGGGAAAGATCCAGAGCCAGATAAAGTTCAGTAGCTTCGTATCTAACTCTGACTTTTTCCCTAAAGGACCAATGCCATGGTCACACTTGAGGTTAAGCTAATAATGTATGAGTCCTGCTTCCTAAAGCTCCATCCTTAAGGAAAATGCAAATGCTAGGATATGCTCAGGAAAGGTGTATTTCTTCTGTTCAATAAAGGAATTGGTATTTATGTAGTTCTACAATTTACATTTTAACAAAGATGTGTTGATTTATTTGAGTATTTTTCTGACCAGTTTTAACATCTTATGTTCATCTTCCAAGGACAAATCACTACAGCAGCAAAACATCCTCCTCTTAACAGAAATCAGAAAAAAAATTGATCACTTTCAAAGCTCCTCTTGTTACTGAAAGCATGAAAATTAGAGAAACAATACTGGCGCTTCTACAACAGGAAGCTCACTTTGAAGACCCTGTAGATATTCTCTTTGCTTAGAGGAAATCATAGTAAAAGTGAAAGTAACAAACTCTACTTGCAATGACTAGTCAAACACAGTTGTAGAATGGTCTTCTTAAATTACACTAGTGCTGTGGGGTCACTGTAAAAGACATAAATGTGTATATGGACCACATCTTCCTTATCCATTTGTCCGTTGAAGGGCATCTTGGTTCTTTCCACTGTTTGGCGACCGTGGCCATTGCTGCTATAAACATTGGGGTAGAGATGGCCCTTCTTTTCACTACATCTGTATCTTTGGGGTAAATACCCAGGAGTGCAATTGCAGGGTCATAGGGAAGCTTTATTTTTAATTTCTTGAGGAATCTCCACAGTGTTCCCCAAAGAGGCTGCACCAACTTGCATTCCCTCCAAAGGGTAAGAGGGTTCCCCTTTCTCCACATCCCCTCCAACACATGTTGTTTCCTGTCGTGCTAATTTTGGCCATTCTAACTGGTGTAAGGTGATATCTCAATGTGGCTTTAATTTGAATCTCCCTGAGAGCTAGTGATGATGAACATTTTTTCATGTGTCTGATAGCCATTTGTATGTCTTCATTGGATAAGTGTCTGCTCATATCTTCTGCCCATTTTTGATATGATTGTCTGTTTTGTGTGTGTTGAGTTTGAGGGGTTCTTTATAGATCCTGGATATCAACCTTTTGTCTGTACTGTCATTTGCAAATATCTTCTACCATTCCATAGGTTGCCTCTTTGTTTTCTTGACTGTTTCCTTTGCTGTGCAGAAGCTTTTTATTTTGATGAAGTCCCAAAAGTTCATTTTCACTTTTGTTTCCTTTGCCTTTGGAGACATATCTTGAAAGAAGTTGCTGTGGCTGATATCGAAGAGATTACTGCCTATGTTCTCCTCTAGGATTCTGATGGATTCCTGTCTCACGTTGAGGTCTTTTATCCATTTTGAGTTTATCTTTGTGTACGGTGTAAGAGAATGGTCGAGTTTCATTCTTCTACATATAGCTGCCCAGTTTTCCCAGCACCATTTATTGAAGAGACTTTTTCCCACTGTATATTTTTTCCTGTTTTGTCGAAGATTATTTGCCCATAGAGTTGAGGGTCCATATCTGGGCTCTCTACTCTGTTCCACTGGTCTATGTGTCTGTTTTTATGCCAGTACCATGCTGTCTTGGTGATCACAGCTTTGTAGTAAAGCTTGAAATCAGGTAGCATGATGCCCCATTTGTTGTTGTTGTTGTTGTTTTTCAACATTTCATTAGCGATTCGGGGTCTCTTCTGGTTCCATTTTTGTTTTTCAACATTTCATTAGCGATTCAGGGTCTCTTCTGGTTCCATACAAATTTTTGGATTATTTGCTCTAGCTCTTTGAAGAATACCAGGATGAATACCCAACTTTTGTAGCAACGTGGACGGGACTGGAAGAGATTATGCTGAGTGAAATAAGTCAAGCAGAGAGAGTCAATTATCATATGATTTCATTTATTTGTGGAGCATAACAAATAGCATGGAGGACATGGGGAGTTAGAGAAGAGAAGGGAGTTGGGGGAAATTGGGGGGGGAGGTGAACCATGAGAGACTATGGACTCTGAAAAACAATCTGAGGGTTTTGAAGGGGCGGGGGGTGCGAGGTTGGGGTACCAGGGTGGTGGGTATTATAGAGGGCACAGATTGCATGGAGCACTAGGTGTGGTGCAAAAATAATGAATACTGTTATGATGAAAATAAATAAAAAATAAATTTTTAAAAAAGACATAAATGTTATGGAAATATACTTCTAGAATATTCCTTCCTTCACTGCCTATCATAGTTAATCAGACTGTTTTGAAAATCACATATAAACATTTCAACATAAAATGTATAATATATATTCCAGAGTTAATGTAAGGAATTTTGGATGGTGTTGGCTCTGGACCACTATAACATCACCCTGGTGTTATCAGCTCTGCTCAGAAAACCTTTCTGAGGGGTGCCTGGGTGGGTCAGTGGGTTAAGCCTCTGCCTTCTGCTCAGGTCATGATCTCAGGCTCCTGGGATCAAGTCCTGCATCAGGCTCTCTACTCAGTGGAGAGCCTGCTTCCCCCCTCGCTGCCTGCCTCAGTCTGATTGTGATTTCTCTCTGTCAAGTAAGTCAATAAAATCTTGAAAAAAGAAAAAGAAAACCTTTCTGAGGTGATGGGTAATGATTTTGATATATCTGACCACAAACATGAAGAGGTACAAAAAGGAAAGAATTTTTTTTAGACCCCAGCAGAATAAAAATAATATAAAATCAGTGTGAGGTTGTCAACTGTTTTGATTGTAAAGAGCTCTGTTTTAATCTGAGAATGTGTTTTTCTTTTCATTTTCTTGTTGTTAAAATTTCCATTCTTAAAAAACAATTTATAACAACAATAGGTGATTATTTGAGATTTGTTTCTAATATCATTTATTACAAAGTAGAAAGTTAGCAATAGTAGTTTAGTTTTTTAAACCATTTTTAATCTTTTAAGTGTACAGTTAAGTGGCATTAAGTACATTTAACAATGTTGTGCAACCATCATCACCATTCCCAGAATTCTTCATCCCCCCAACAAGACAGTCTGTACCCATTAAATGGTGGCTCCCCATTTCCCCCTTCCCAGGGCCCGGTAACCTCTGTTCAATGTTCAGTCTCCATGAATTTGCCTATCTAGGAGACTCATATTAAAGATTTTATTTATTTATTTGACAGAGATCACAAGTAGGCAGAGAGGCAGGCAGAGAGAGACGGGGAAGCAGGCTCCCTGCCCAGCAAAGAGCCCGATGTGAGGCTCAATCCCAAGACCCTGGGATCATGAACTGAGCCAAAGTCAGAGGCTTAACCCACTGAGCCACCAAGGCACCCCTAGGAGACTCATATTAGATAAATCACATACTTGTCCTTTTGTGCCTGGCTTATTTTACTGAGCATAATGTTTTCAAGGTTTGTCCATGTTCTAGCCAATGCCAGAGTTTCCTTCCTTCTTAAGGCTAAATTACTCTATCCTATGGATGTGCTTGTTGATCTCAGTATTCATTTGTTAATAAACATGTGGGCTGCTGCTCACTTTTGGCTTTTGCAAACAATGGTGCTCCAATCCTTAAATCTTAATTAATTACATTTACAACAGTATAAAAAGAAAAAAATACTTAGAAATAAATTTGACCAAGGAAATGCAAGACTTATATGCTGAAAACTCCACAACATTTTGAAAAGAAACTAAAGAAGACATAAGTAAATGGAGAGACATCCCATGTTCATGGATTAAAAGACTCAATGTTGCTAAGACGTCAGTCCTATTCAAAAGGAGCTACAGAGTCCATGCAATCAATCCCTATCAAAATCCCAATGACATATTTGGCAGAAATTGCTCATCCTAAAATCTGTATGGAATCTCAAGAGACCTAAATAGACAAAACAATCTTAAAAAGGAAGACCAAAACCAAAGGACTCAAGTTTTCTGATTTTAAAACCTTATTTCAAAGCTACAGTCATCAAGACAATGTGGTACTGGCATAAAGTCAGACATATAGACCAGTTGCAATAGGATAGAGAGTGCAGAAATAAACCCTCCCATACCCAGTGAATTTTGACAGGAATGCCAACACCGATCATAGGGAAATGACAGGGTTTTCATCACATGGGGCTGTAAAAAGTAGTTATCCACATGTAAAAGGATAAATTCAGACCTCTACCTTATATCATATGCAAAAATCAAGTCAAAGTGGATCAAAGACTTAAATGTAGGCATGTAAACTATAAAACTCTTAGAAGAAAACATGAGGGGAAATCTTCATGACGTAGGATTTGACAATGGTTTCTTGGATATAACACCAAAAGCACAAGTAAGAAAATAAAAATTAGACAAATACAGTTCATCAGAATTTTTAAAAAGGTGCATCAAGTTATGCTAACAATAGAATGAAACACTGAATGGGAGAAAATATTTGCAAATTGTATATCTGATGAGGGATTAATATCTAAAATATATAACGAACTTCTGCAATTCAACAACAAAACAAACCAACTCCAAAAAGGACAAAGGATTCGAAAAGGTGTTTCTCCAAAGAAGATCTATGATACATGAAAAGAGGCTTATCATCACAGTCATTAGGAAAATTTAGGTCAAAACTACAGTGAATTACCACTTCACCCACATTAGGAGGACTATTATGTTTGTATTAAATGGCACAGGGGAAAATAACAAGAGTTGGTGAGAATGTGGAGTAATTTGAGCCCTTGGGCGCACCGTTGAGAATGTCATGATGCAGCTGCTGCAGAAAGCAGTTGGGCAGTTCTTCGAAAAGTTAAACGTGCAATTACCCAAGGATCCAGCAAAGCCACTCCTAGATGTGCAGCCAAGTGAATCAGAAGCAGAGAGTCTAGGGCACCTGGGTGGCTCAGTCAGTCAAGTGACTGCCTTCAGCTCAGGTCACGATCCCGGAATCCCAGGATGGAGCCCCGACTAGGGCTCCCAGCTCCACAGACAGTCTTCTCCCCCTGACATTCTTACCCTCTCATGCTCTCTCTTACTTGCTCTCTCTCTTAAATAAATAAATAAAATCCTTAAAAAAAAAAAAAAAGAAAAGAAAAAAGAAAGCAGACAGTCAGACAAACACTTCAGGACACACTAAAAGAAGTTCTTCAGTTTGAAGGGAAATAGTAATAGATGTAATTTAGGATTCTCACAAAAGAAAGAAAAGCACCAAAAATGGTAAATATGTGGATAAATGTGAAAGATCACTTTGTCTCTCATTTCTTCATTTCTTTCAAAAACAACTGACTGCCACAGAAAGAGGCAGTCGGCTGTGGGCCTTGAGCTTCCATGCATGTGCCAGATTGCAAGGCTAATCTGTCCTCTGAGAAGGAGTAGCCAATGTAGCTAATCAAAAAGGCAAGTAAGTCAGTCACAGCAGTGGCAGTGAATACTGGAGAATTGCTCTCTTACTAGAAATAGGAAGACTGGCTTGTTCTCTGTTGTCTATGTTTTCTGCAATGTTTACCTCTTGCTCAGAAAGTCTAGATCCTTGACCATGGACCTCCTAGCTGCATCACAAACCTTCTGGACATGCCACATCCATCTGGGCCCACCACACTGCTCAGGTTAGACTCGAAGGCAGGAGGAACAATGCAAATATGCTGATGTCCTTAGTACTCCTTACACTGTGAGTGATAAAGCCTTCCATCTCTGGCCCAGAAGTTTCATGGCTTCTACCAGTATTCATGAACCAATAACAGGTTAATTTATTAACTTGCAAGCAGGGTGATATCTCTGGAACTTCAGAGTTCTTAACATGGGTTCGGGCACAAAATAATGATAATATATTAAGAGATTTATAGCATACATAGAAGTTAAATGTTATAAAGAATGGAAGGGATCGAATGGAAATGCATTAGTGCAAGTTTCCTACAGATGCGTGCTAGAATCCCTCGAGCAGCACACCGTCTAAATAGAAATACAATAATATGCAAGCCATGTATGTAATTGTAAATTTCTGAGAGGCCACATTAAACACATATGATAAATCAAGAAAATTAATTTTGATATTTCATTTAACTCAGTATCCTTAAAATACTACAATTTCAACATGTGGTTCAACATCAAAATCATTAGCGAGATGTTTTACATCTTTATCCTATGCTCATTTTTCAGAGGCTTAGTGTGTATCTTAAACCATCAGCACATCTCAGTGTGGCCACACATCAGGTATGAAAACACACATCACTGCTTTAGAAAAACCATTAACAACATAAACAAGAAGGAAGAGCTGAAAAGCCAATAGATGAGATAAAATGAAGTACTAAAGAAATGCTGTTTTAATCCAGGAGAAGGCAGGAAAGAAGACAAAAATGTCAAAAAATAGGTAGAACAAAAAACATTTCTAGATACGGTGGATTAGTCTCTCATTACCTCCAGCTGGAATAGTGCACAGGAAAGGTAAGCACGAAAGCTCAAGTTGTGCAAACAGTTTTGTCCCAAAGCCACCATAATAAACTTTTAAAATTTATTCCTTTACTATATAGTTTATTTACCTATTTACCATAGCCACAGAGTGTTGTAGTTAAGAAGGTTGATTTGAGTACTAGCCCTGGATTTGAGTGTTGGCTCTACCACTATGTAAATCTTGGACAAATTACTTCATGGTTTCTTTATCTGCACAATGGATATTATATGATAACTACCTTAAATCCATGTCAAAAGGTGCCTGCCATCTTGGAATCCCTCAAAAATATTAGTTGTACATTATTATTATCCAGTCAACTAATTGTAAGGACCAATAACTATGGGCTTGACACCATTCAAGGCAGCAAGGATTCAAGGGTGAATGGCAAAATTCTTTTCTTCAACACAGAAGTGAGACATGTAATTTCTGACTGCCTACTTAAGTGGCCATCATGAAATGGAAATAAGAGGTACAGAGAAACAGTAGAGTAAATATACAAATGTTGCTATGTCAGTGTTCACATTACGATGTGTAATCTGTTTTCCTTGACAAAACTCAGTAACCAAGGAACCTGGAAAAACCACAAGTAGAGTTCTCTTCCAGTCATTCTTTCCAAAAATTAATCAGCTTTATTCTACTAGTGAATGGAAACGAAATCACTCTCATTTAACTTAGAAGAACAGTTTATACTTTTTCACCAAAAAGTTCAAGTCTTTTTACTCCTAATACTATTAGAAACTAGTATTTTATTGACAGTTGTCTCCACTAGCATCTTTTCTCAAAAGAATTTTGTTTGTTCACCCATATGACCCAACTTCTAATTCAGAGTTTTTGCCTAATGAGGACCACCAGGTTTTTAGTGACAACAATATAGCAAGCACTTTCCATACACATTTAATCTCACTCTGTGTTCAAGCCTGAAACATGGCGTTAGAAAGCTGCATTTTGCAAATGAGAGTCTGTGAGAAGCCAAGGTCACAGAGTGGTCCGTGCTGGGGACAGAATGTGGATGGTCAGTGACTCTGCCCACATCATGGAATCTCTTCCTTACATAGTTTCCTCTTCTGGTGGGTACTTAGGAGAGATGCTAAGTTATTGAGTTGCAGTATTTCCCATTTGTTCAAAGTATAAGGAATTGGTCACCCCTTTCTGACTGCTCTTACACAATATTCAGAGGCTTCCCAAGGAGACCACGCATTCCAAATGGGAGCAGCAGCCTGGCATCATGTATTTGCTGCCGAGAGTGGCAGCCAAAGCAAGGTGCCTGGGAACTCCCCTTTTCCCACACGACTTCTCCGTTAATCATCTACAAATATGAAGAAGTTTTCTCAGTTAATACAACACCTTATATCAAGACTCTTTTTCTTATTTGTGTTTTTTTTTTAAGATTTATTTGTTTGAGAGAGAGAACACAAGCAAGGGGAGGGAGGAGCACAGGGAGAGGGAGAAGCAGGCCCCCCGCTGAGCAGGGAGCCCGATGCGGGACTGGGTCCCAGGACCCTGAGATCATGACCTGAGCTGAAGGCTGATGCTTAACCCACTGAGCCACCCAGAGGCTCCTGTATTTCTATATTATAAGCACTGTTTATTTTACTAATAGTCTGTATCATCCTCTGAGTAAACTTAAGTCTCAAACAAATCTCACAGCAAAATCTTCTTCACCTATACCATCTCCTAACACAGTCTATCCAAGGATAAAGAGCACCATGGAAAAAGTTAACAATAAATGTTTGTCAGTTGGGTTTTCATGAAGGCCTACACTCAGCAGTCTCTTACTTGTTGTTTCTTTTGTTTCAATTTGAAATCATAGTAGAAAAATAGGCAATAGTCAGGTGCAGGGATTTACAAAATGACCAATAATAATGTGAAAAATGTTCAGCTGTATGAACTGAAGGAAAGAAAAATAAATACAAGGGGAAACCAGAATTTATCTACTCAATTGACAAAAACAATTTTAAGTAATAATGCCTACCTGCTGATGAGATCGTTACATTGTTCAATATATCTGAAAAACAATATATCTGAAAAACAATACCAAAAAATTTGGTAATTCTTTTCACCCAGCATTTAACTTTCAGGAATTTACTTTAGGAAAATAATCATGGCTGCACAAATAGAGAGCAATAAGGAAATTCACTATAGCATTTTCTCTTATTACATAGCTATTAATAGTCTAAATGTCTAAAATATAAATTAGTTAAATAAATCATAGTCAATCCATAGAGTAGAATACAATACAGTTATTAAAAGTTGTGTCTTGGAAGAACTCTAGATGATTAGTATTAGTGTAGTATGTGACAGTAGGTGTTGATTTGTACAATACAACCCTGGGGGGGGTGGACTCAAAGAAGATCTCACAAAATATCAGTAGTGGTTACCTCTGGGTATTGAGATTATGTATGATTATTTTTCCTTCTTTCCCAGCTTCCCTGTCCTATCTCCTACAAGGGACTATTATCCTAAATATCCTTAAAGTCCTTCAGTTAGCACATATTCCTTGAAGAATGAGAAGCAAAAAGAGAGAAAAAGGAAATTGTGAGGTACTTTTGGAAAAAGATGATATCACACTTTGCTAACTTCTTAAGGATCATAGACTCTCAGGGGAGGGACAGAGCTCCTCGCTTTGCCTTACTTATGAGAGCCCACCAAATCCAGAAGCCCAGCCACCAAGGCTAAAAAGACAAGATTTCTGGACCATCCCCATTCTCCACATTTCATCCATTTAGTCTAAAATATTTTACCGAGTCCCTATTATGTGCTAGGCACTGGACGTATTATAGTCAGGGGAAAAAGAGAAAGATGGAGGAATGGGAAGGAGGGAGGGACAAAGAAAGCTTCCCTAATATATTATGAGGGAATCTGACATTCACTGAGTGATGACCTATAAGCAGTGCTATGAAGAGGTGAGGTCCACTGGCTGCACAAGCCTATTTCAGGGACTTGCCAGGAGCTGAGCAGCTGTTTCTGGGAAGCCAGCATTAAGTCGAGCTCTAAAGGAAGCCTAGATATTAATTAATTAATTTAGTTTTTAGTGGGGCAAAGCACAGAGAGAGAGGCAGAGAGAATCTCAGGCAGACTCTTCACTGAACATGGAGTCCAAGATGAAGCTCAATGTCAGTACCCTGAGATCTGAGATCATGACCTAAGCTGAAATCAAGAGTCGGCCACTTAACCGACTGAGCCGTCCAGGCAGCCTGGAAGCACAGGTATCAAGTACAGGAAGGGGTTAAGAGAATTCCAGGGCAAGGTAAGAATTCCATGTGCTGGAGATGCCGGGCAGGAAAGAGCCAGATTGCTATAGGAGCTGAGGGAGAGCAGGAGCTGGAGAAAAGACCAAAGCAGGCAAGGCTTCATGGACATGTCCAGGGGGCACCACCAAAGGATCTTGGCAGGGAGTCTCTTCACAGAACTGCATCTCAGCAGGAAAACTGGGTGCCAACTGGAGCATGGATTTGAGAGAGGGCTGGGTGGATCCTGGGAGACCATGAGGGGCCTGTCTAGGGTCATAGCAGTCAGGATAGACAGATACAAATGGGATGAAAGCTTCTCTTGGTGATGGACAGACTATTTTTAAGTGACTTCATCTCTGAATCCCTGATGGGGAGTCTCCAATCTTACGGTTCAAAAGCTCGAGCAAAGGAAAGACCGGCTTTTTGAACAAAAAGTGACGACTCAGGGCCATGGCTTTTTAACACAATTAAATTCCAGGTGAGCAGAGGCCATAGCCATGGAAAGCACTGTTTTGCCTGAAAAGTACAAAGTGCCTTTTTCCCCTGCTTTATTCATCAATAACCTTACAATTGGAGCTGATATATCTAGTCTTCAAAGAAACAGCAAAGACCTCAATTTCTGATTATTAAGGGACTTGCCATGAAATCATCTGACCCTTTGTTTCAGCAGTGTTCAGAGAGGAAAGGTGCCATTCATTAGACTCCTTTGGGGGCTCATCATTTCACTGGCCACCTTCCATGGCCTCTCTCTTCTGGACTTTGAAAGTCCTGCTTTCTATTGTCACGTCACATTTCTAATGGGAAGATACTCTTCTAATGAGAAGATATTTGTGTCCTATATAGGTCTGTCCACTTAGTCACTAGTCATGAGGGATAGGGCCTGGCATTGGCTGAAGAGCAAAGTCTACAAGCAGTTTCCAAGTAGTGGAGGGTCATTTACTTTGATATCCCTAGAGGGGAAGATAAGTGAGCATAAAGAGACAGTAGTTAAGAGACCTTTTCCCAATGGTCAGGAACTTGGGTTCTGGATACTAACTGTCTGGCTTTCAACTCGGTCCTACCACATGTGTGATTCTGAACTAGTTACTAACTATGCCTCAGTTTCTTCTCTGGAGAACAAGGATCTTCACAGAATGAATCCGGAAATCCTTAACTAAAATCTTCGTGCACAGATGTATTTTAAAATTCAGAATTTCTTGATTTTAGAAAGGTAATAGGATTTATATTTTGTACCCACTTTCAGTGGGTCTAGTGCCTGTCCCCATCTCCCACTAATCAATCACATTAATGTTTCTGCAGCGAAACCCAGGTAGGTTAAATTAAAACTTTAAATTAAGAACAATGAGACTATGAACTCTCAGTTAGATTGATTTTTTTTTTAACCAAGAGTTAAAAAGAAAAAACTTTTCCTTTTTCAAGACTTAGGGATTTCTAAGTTGTGAATGGGGGATCATGGAGCTATAGGTACCCCCCAAAGAGGTTTTAAGGATTAAATAAATGAGAGGGAATATATATTCAAGTACTTAGAAGAGAGAGAGGAGACCAGCCAGAGTTGAATCCAAGAGTTGATGAAGACCATTTGCCATTGGAGGCAGCATGCGTCATCAGGGCGCCATGGTGAAGGGGGCTCTCTGCCATCGGCTGGCACATGAAATGTAGACAAAATTGGCCTGTGGACATGCAAAACCCACCCAAGACTGAGTCACTTTCCCAAGGGAGCTGTATTCCTGTGTCCTCAGAGTCTCAAATTTCATTCTTCAACATCAAGAGTTTTCTTCTTAACATCACTTTCAGTGTTCAGTGCTCTCAGCCAATAATGTTTAACTCTGCAAGAAAAGAAAGGCACCATCCCTAGGCAAACCTCGATGACAAAAAGCAACTTGAAACAAAGAGAAAGAATATTATCAAAAAAAGTCTAGCTTCTTTAGCTACAGTTGATGAGGCGTTGGAAGTCAATATGAGAGCCTGACAGTATCTTTGGTTACCATTTACTCATATTAAACCATATTTTATTTAACTATCATAAACGGGTCCTCATTTTATTTTATAGTTAGGAAACAGGACATTGCTAATGAACTATTTCGCTGTCTTTAAAAAGCTTCTAGTTAAAGAACTCTTCAAGACATTTTGGATTGCTTGAATTCAGCAAGCCATCATTGACGATTTCAGGCAAATCCTGGTTCTCCATAAGCAGAACTCGGTAGCGACAGTGGCTGATTCGACACTCCCATTTTGGGTGTACTATGAGTTATACAAAATGTAGTCTGCCCTTTAGCAGAAGAGTATTTGGATAAGGACCAAAATGATTTTAAAACAACACAAAACTGCATAGTTTGCAACAAATTAAATCTTAGAATCGGGAGTAGCAGAGTTCTCAGACCCCTGGACCAGAAGAAGCACTGGCATCCCCTGGGAACTTGTCAGAAATGCAGACTCTCAGGTCCCACCCGAGACTTCCTGGACCTATAACCTAGAAGCTCTGGGTTTGGAGCCTGGCAATCTTAAGCCCCCTCACTGATGCTAATGCCCTGAAGTCTGGCCTTCATTGCTCCAACCTTACCATGCCTCCAGAATCTCGCAGTACTCCATTTTGAATATATCCAAATTCCAGTGCAGTTCCTGAATCACGCTTCTTTTCACCACTAGGTCCTTTGGTTCACAATCTATGGCTTGGTCCTCATATGACATGGTTTCCTGTTGGCAGCCACTCACAGCTGATATTCTACCAGAATATCTGCTCTCTGTTTGGCCCTCCTGGGTCCTTCCAATGGTGTGCTGGTCGTGCCGGGCTCCGCAGGGGTGCAAAGGGATAACTTCAATTGCTCTGCTCATTTGCATTTCTAAAAAGCTCCTAGTTGAAGTTGTTGCTGTTGCCTGGGGACCACATTTTGGGAATCACTTGAAAGCCAGCATCACTAAATTATTTGTAGGGGAGTGCCTAAAAAGAAGAAGGAGGAGGAGGAGGAGAACCACCAACCCAGACCTTTGCCTTCCCCAAATGATTGCTCTGACATGTTTCCCAAGAAATCCTAAGTATTCATCAATTAAGTCAGTGTATTTGTTTTCACTGGTAATTAAATTCCACTTACTTCGAAAAAAGTCTGAGGTAACTGAAGTTAACCTATCAGCAGAAACAGTCAATTTACCCAGTGAGCTCAGAGAAGTGCTTTACCTCTTGCAGGGGAAATGGCATACTCTGTTGCTCCTCCAATCTGCTGGCCGTGGCCCTGACCCTGGTTCTCTCAAGCTAAGGTGGAGTGGAGTAGAGGTGGGAAACCAGGGCTGAGCAGATCAGCAAAGGTCGTGGAATAGGGGATAGACTCTAAGCTTTGGAAAGAAACTGGGATGTGACGTTAATAATCCTGCCAATGACCAACACAGTTAATGCCTTCACACACACACACACATCATCTTAAAAGGGAGGCTCTCACTTCCCCATCCTTCCCCACCGTTGGCCAAGCCAAGCCGGAAATAGAACACAGCTCACCTCTCAGGGACATCCCCTCCACTTCATCTCCAGAGACCGCATCTGCTGCTCCCAGAACAAGCTCTGTTCTCACAGCCACACAATTCACTGCTAAAACCCTAATCCTGAGAGTGGGGCTAGAGCCAGATGAGAGAAAATGCCAACAGGGCAAAAGCCTCATTCCAGATCCCAGATATGACTCTGCCACCTTCAAAATGGCAAGTGCTGCCTGCTGGCCCCAGCCAGGTCCACAGCCCACATCAGGAGCTTACGGAGACATTGGAGGGCTGTTGATGAAAACCACACCGTGGCCTGTGGCTTTTGCTTTCCTGAGTCCATTACTCCATCCGGGGGTGGGAGGCTCTAGGGAGGCTGTTTGGAGGGGCCACAGCATAAGGTCATGCATCACTTGCTGACTCCTCCCTGTGAAAGCAGAGAGTCAACATCCAGCCCACCGGAGACATGGGCCATTCTCACCCTGCTGATTAAAAAGGGTCAAAGGTCCTGGGGGAACAGGGCCTCAGTGAACTGCCTTTTGCATCTCACAGTGGTTCCTCAGGAGCGTAAAATAGGAGAAGTGAAACCGAACATTCACCGCTGTAGCAGAGGAGAGGAAGAGCCCAGAGGCCCCTTGTTTGGGGCCCGTTATTTTCCAGTAGGTCACATGCAGGGCCTGGCCATGAAGGGTCTCACGGTGGCCGTCGTCTTCTGGACTCTGATATCTCCCAGCAGCGGCAGCAAGGCCTGGCCCACGCACACGGTCTGCCGGAAGGGGAACCTGGAAGTGCTCTACCGGAGTTGTGGTAAGGTCTTTCAAAATATGCTATTTTGTGTTTACGGGGGAAATGGAGGCCCTCAGATGAGGGCTGTTGTAGTGTTGGGTTGGGATTGGGAAGGGGTGAGAGAACCAGGACCCAGAGGCTTTCTCCACTTGCAGTGGGTCTGCAAGGCCATCGAGAGCCCTTGGGAGAAGGAGGAATGCAGGGTGGGGAGGGGGAATGAGCTTGAAAGAGCCACAAAGAGGACAAGACAAAGGCATTGAGTCTGAATAGACCAATTCACTAAAATGGCAGAGCCCGAAATGACCAAGGAGTCTACCAGATCATGAAACCCCATTAGCTCAAAATTGAGAAAAGATGCTTCTATGAGTCACCTCCACCCCAAAATGTACACCCCGACTACCTTCCAGGTTATTGAGTTTGCAAACTGAGTGAAATGATCTCGTATGTCAAAAGAGAAGATTCCTGCCTTCCAGTGACCCTCCTCAGCGTCACTGCTCACTAATTCAGCACGTACTCAATGCCAAGGTTTTCTCTAGGGCCAGATATAACCAAAGAGCATACGCCATGGTTATTACCCCAATGGGGCCAACATCTTTACCAACAAACCGTGCAAGCTAATGAGTAGAATTCAGGAAACAGCAGCCGTAGGTATTTGAACCAACACTTTTGATTATATAATGGTCTACAAAGGCTGTTAGAGCAGAGTACCACAGACTGAAGTCTTAAACGGCAGATATTTATTTTATCACAACTCTGGAGGCTGGAAGTCCAAGATCAATGTGTTGGCAGGGTTGGTGTCTCCTGAGGCCTCTCTCCTTGGTTTGTAGGTGGCTGTCTTTTCCCTGTGTCCTCACACAGTCTGTCCTCTGTGCCTGACTGGATCCTGATCTCCTCTTCTTATGAGAACGCCACTCCTACTGGATTAGGGCTCACCCACAGGACATCATTTAACCTTAATCACCTCTTGAAAGACCCTATCTTCAAATAAAATCATATTCTAAGGTACTAAGGGGTAAGACTTCAACATATCAGTTTGGTGGGGACAGAGGTATGCTTCCGTCCACAAGGGGGGCCTGAGTGCAGGAAAGTGAGTTCAGCATCAGATCACATCTTGAATGAGGATGAGAGGGACAGCCTCATGGAAAAGCGTGCCAGTGTGAAATATGACACTTCGAGGTAGACAGGAAGCAAAATGCAGTTTGGACGGAAGGAGCTGGAAAAGTGATGCTCTTTCAGTATTTAAATTGGCCTCATGGTAAGCTGGGGATCAGAGGAGATGTTAAGCCTTGGACCCGATAGCTGACCTGGCAGCTGCTACCCAGGGAGTTGCCGTGGAGAGGTTGGGATGGTCAGGCTGGTCTCCGGGGCCATTTGTCTGACTTGATTTCACTCTTTGAAAAAGAAGGAACACTGAACGTTGAAATGCACAAAAACCTTTTTTCTGATGTACAAGCGAATGAATGGCGAAATGCTGTAGGTGCTGATCTCATTACTCTCGCTCTTCCATGGGGATGGGCCGCTTTCTGCTGGCATCTACGCATTGTAGGTGCAGCATGAGAAGCAAGAGTTGAAATGAATGGACTGCTCAGGATTTGTTTTTCCAATTCAACCTCCCATAAAAGGTTGCCATGGCTGGTCCCTCCCCCAGACCAGCCTGCAGCCTGCAGCCAAGCCTGGCACAGCCTTTCAAGTCACTGCCAAGAAAGACCAGAGAAGCGGATGCATCAGGAGAACAAAGCTTATCACCGGCCTCTGGGTATAACTCCACCCTCCCTGTAGCTGCTCTAGTCACCAAATGTCAACAAGCCCTGCTCCGGGCACTCAGAGGAAAGGGATGGAGGAAATGCAGCTCTCACTGAAGAGTAGTGGGAGGATCAGACCATTCAACAACAGGGTAAATGCTCTGTGTTTAGAGGGACAAAGGCATGTATCATGCACCAGGGGTCATGGTAGTTGGAAAGGGTTAGTTTGGGGGTCTAAACACTCCAAGGGAAGGGACATCAAGCTTGACCTCAACCTCGAAGAATGACAAAAATGGTAATTATAACGCCTTATGTCCGTGGGAGGTTTACAGGTATTCAGGACTTCCTATGCGTTCCTACTCTACCGATGTCTAAATCAGAGTTAGAGATGCCAGGGAACTCTTCCAAGGTCACACAGGTAATTGGGCAGAATTGTTTCCGGAGAGCACAGAGGAGGCAGGAAGTAAATATCTGCGGAATCAAAATGACTTGATCCCAGGCCCGGCTGACTCTGGAGCTTGTGTTTTAATCTCCTGCTGTCTGGAGTTTCGTCAAAAGGCAGGTGGATGGAAGTGGGGCATGGGAAGGATAACTTGGCACAGAGAATGGCATATTGACAGCAGGGAGAGGTGACCAGGCATAGAGTTCAGGTGGCTGCAGTAGGGCTGGAACACAAGGGGTAAAGTAGGAAGGGTGGGGAGAGCCCAGGTGTGATGGTGAATTTTATGTGTCACATTGATTGGGCCACAGGAGGCCCAGAGAACTGGTTAAACACTTTCTGGGTATGACTGTGAGAGTGTTTCTAACCATTAGCGCTGAAATCACTGACCTGTGTGAAAGCAGATCACCTTCCCCAGTGAGGGTGGTCACCATCCAATCTGTTGAGGGCCTGAAGAGAACAAAAAGGTGGAGGAAGGAAGGATTCACTCTCCGTCAGCCTGATTGTAAGCTGGGACTTTGACCTCCTGCTTGGAGCGCTCCTGGCTTTCAGGCTCGCCCTGGGATCTTCAGACACACCACCAGCCTTCCTGGGCTTCCAGTTTGCAAATAGCAGACCATAGGGCTTCTCAGCCTCCATAACCACATGAGCCAGTATCTTATGATAAATCTCTCTGATTATAAATATTTTTTTCTAGTATATATTTCCACTGGTTCTGTTTCTCTGGAGAACCCTAATACAATACGAGACAAGGTTGGGCTGCGTCCCCTTGGCAATGAGGAGATTACATTTGGAAAGATTCCCTCAGGGAATGGATGGAAGTTTGAATATTAGCTTGAAAGTTATTCGAGACCACAGCCAAGGTTTGTAGCCTATAGAATCAATAATCGAGGGGGTGCCTGGGTGGCTCAGTCAGTTAAGCCTTCAGCTCAGGTCATGATCCCAGTGTCCTGGGATCAAGCCCCATGTCCAGCTCTCTGCTCAACAGGGAGCCTGCTTTTCCCTCTCCCTCTGCCCCTCCCTCCTTTTTGTGCTCATGCACACATGTGCTTACTCTCTCTCTCTCTCTCTCTCTCTGTCAAATAAATCAATAAAATCTTTTAAAAATAATAATAATCCCGGAAAGAAGTATGACAGGTCAAACTAGTATCCTATCGAAAGCCTCAACATCAGAGGAAATCTTTGGTATACTCTGGTGTCAGCAGAGAAGAAAGAAAGCAGTGCCCTGAATTTTCTCCAAAAAGTGGGTCCTGGCTCATCTCCTGAAAGCCACTGAGCCATCAGAGACTGAATAATCGAATACCCTTCCCCAGATGGAGATGGTCCTCCCTGTAGCTGCTGGATTCACAGCAGGGCAACCCCCCCACCCCTGCTCCCTAGACTTTCACGCTGATAACACAGAACAAAGGCCATGTGTTTAGACCCTCTATCCAACCCTGGTGTTCAGATCTCTTCAGTGTGTGTCAGGGGCTTCTAGAGTCTCAACATACACACAGATGTGGGGGCATCATCTGGCAAAAATAGAGGATTTACTGTTTTCTGGGTTTAGTGCTTCATTTTTTCCTTCTTGTTTCATTTAATAATTTTAGTGGGAGGGGCAGCTCTTAGGCCAGACACTGTTCTAAATAATACAAAAATCCTTGAGGAAAAAGAAAGAAACTCACAGAAAGTTGCTGGGCTCTGAACACTGACCAGGAAGTGAGCATAATTTTCTGAGAAAGCGGATGTCCTGCTCTGTCCAACTGTTAATGCCACAGTAAAGACTGACAGAAGGGGGAACCAAAGCATCCTTTTATTAGATCATAAGACAATCCCCAGGGCTAGCAAAAGCCCAGGGACTTCACGCATTCCCATGCCACAAGTGTCCACCAGTGTATTTATTTATATTCTGTCTCTATCACACCAGCTCAGGAGATGGATTACAAAAGTCCACAGGTTTGGAGGATGAAGCAGGTTGTGGGAAAACAGGTTGGATGTCCTGGAGACATCAGGAAACATACAACAGATGAGGCAGTGTGAGGAGTAAGATCCGTGGGTCTGAGCTCAGCAAACCTCATTCCAGCCATTGGGCAATATTCTCTGTCTCCTTGATTGCAAAGTGGGCATATCAGTTTCCTATGGTGTACTAGTACTTACCACTTGGTGGCTTAAAATGACACACATGTATTCTTTTAGTGTCCCAGAGGTGAGAAATCCAAAGTCAACTTCACTTCGTGAAGGGCCACACTCCCTTGGAAACTCTAGGGGAGAATCTCTTTCTTGGACTTTTCTAGCTTCTACAACTATATTCCTTGGCTCATGGACCCTTCCTCCATCTTCAAAGCCAAAAGGCCAGCATCTTGCTTCAACATCTTGTTCTCATATTGCTTTCTTCTATGCCAAATCTCTCTCCACCTCCCTCTCTGAAGGGAACACTGAGATTAGGATAATCTCCCCATCTCAAGATCCTTAAATTAATCGCATCTACAAATTCTCTTTTGCTGTGTAAGATGACATCAGCAGATTCTGGGAATTAGGACATGGATATCTTTGGGAGCCCTCATATATCCCACTACAATAGAGATTATAATTTTACCTACCTCTCAGGGCCATGGGAGGATTAAGTAAAAGGATTGTATGAAAAGTGCTTAGTACATACTTAGTACATAATTCTTTGCTGCTAATGACTTGCAAGACATTTTCTAGTCAATAGAGGTGTATTTGATTATGACCTTCCTTGAAACCATATCAAACAAGGAAATTACATCACTTGCAAAATAAAATCCATTTTTAAGAAGTCTAGCCTTTCCTGATACTGGGATGAACTCTGAGAGGAATTTCTACCTGGAGCAATGTGACTCCCATCCACTGTTTCTCATGGAAACAAGGAGCAAGGATTCATCACTAAAACACCACTCAGGATCGCTTTTGCAAATGGCCCCAGTGGAAGCTTCCATGAATGGTACAATTGCAGGTCTGGATTGCTCAAGGGAAAGTTAGACTGCCTATAGGTCTGGATGAGACACATGTGCTCCAGGCAGACTTCCATGACTCGTATTGTTGCCATTGTTGTTTGCTGTTTGGGGTTTTTTAATAAGCGTTGGCAAGCAGAGATCTAGGTTGTAATTTTTGACAAGAACATTGAGTGTAAACTTAGTTTTGTCATTTAACGTACTTTGATATGCTTTCACGTGTTTTGACATCAGCCAGGCCAAGAAGAGGGTCATAAAAAGTAAAAAACCTATGACATATACCTAAATGATTTTATGTCTCCCCTTTGATATCTCTGACAGTCAACCTGGCCATTTCAGTGGTTCCTAGGAGTAATCTAGGACAGGCACTGGCAAATGAAGCCCACAGGCCAAATTCCACATGTTGCCTGCTTTTAGATGGCCTGTGAGCTAAGAATGGTTTTTACACATTTAGGTGGTTACAAGATTCAAAAGAAGAATATATGTGACATATGAAATTACATGAAATGTCAATTTCTGTGTCCATAAAATTTTATTGGAACATGAACACACTCATCTGTTTCTCCTATAAGTAGGGTGATAGTGACTATATGACCACAGATCCTGAAATATTAACTATTTGGCTTTTTGTAGAAAAACTTTCCTGCTCCCTGGTCAAGGGTAGGAAAGAATCTCTCAAGCTGTTCCCCACCTCAGAGGCTCTAGTTCTGTGTCTTCTGGATGATTTTAGCCATACAGAAGCTGTGTGGCCACGTAATCTTGACACCAAAACCACCATGAGTGAAGGAATTCATAAGATACCTTTGAGAACATCATCAGTTCCATAATAATCTCCAGCTGCTACATGGCATTTTATAATTCATAATGTCCCTTCATTTAATAAGGTCTCATTCAATCCTTACAAATAGTCCTATGAGGTGCATAGGATATTTATCTCCATGTTCCAGATATGGAAACTGAAGCACGTACACCTTAACTATCTTATCATGTAACATAGACTGAGCCATGAGACAGCCGTAAGTGTCTGACTCCATGCCCAGGGACTCAGAGCTACATTATGGAATTCCAGTAGGGAGCAACCCATGCCGTCTGATCCCAGAAGCTCAGGGTAGGGATAGGGAGAAGAGATCGCTCAAAAACTAAGTCTTTGGGTGAGGAAGTGAAAGCCCTACCCTAGCAGAAGCAGGAAGAGGAGGAAGGGTGGAGGGAGGAAAGAAGAAGAGGAGGAAGAGAGCGATTTGCTTTCTGATTCGATTCCTCCAGCCTCCCCTCTCTGCAGGCACTCAGAGCTGGATCTGTTTGGCTCTTCCCAAGTATCCATCAGGGGCCTGTAACAGCCGTAGAAGAGAAGGAGCACCCACATTGGCATTCATCAACCCATGTACCAAGTTCACATTCATTGCAAGATGTTCGGAAATGACATCTACCAAAGCTTTTTAAAAAGCAAGTGAAAGTTCATTCTCTTACCAGCAAGATCAGCGTATTTTTCAGATGGAGCCCCCCGCCCCGCCGTGAGGTTGGCTTACTTATTTTATAGGAAACCTTATTTCCCTCACATCCGACAGCAATTTTCAGGGTGGAGAAGCTGGTGAGTCGGGAGGGGAGGGGAGTGGTGAGGGAGCTCTATCTCCAGCAGTAAGTTGAGGGCAGTGGGTGGTTCCTAAGGGTCAGCCACCTGGGAGGTTCCAGGGTCAGGGGACCATGGCCTCTGGTCACCATGCTTCACACTTAACACCTGCTGTTCTCTCCCTGAAGGCAGGCAGCCTGGTCCCTATCTGCCCAAATAGGTTTTGCATGTGTGCTGAAGTTTGCAGCAGGGCAGGCACTCTATCTGACCTCCAAAAAAAAATCTTTAATTACAAAGTCAGAATCAGGTCACGTGCATCTGAGTAATCCGTCAAGATAGTCAAACAGGACAATTAATCAGACCTTAAAAATGCAAAGCAATGCTGGCAACAACTCCTCCAAAATAAGGGTAAACCACAAATGACCTGGCTGAAGAGCAAAGCATGTTGAAAAAATGTTGGTAAGAAAGTTATTTTAAAACTGCCCTGGAAGGAAAGGCGGCGGGGAGGGAGGGGGGCCTGCTTTCCTCAAAGTCTAGTAATTGTGAAGTAAATGGAGCATAAAACAACACAAAAGAAGCAACACTATCAAAAAATATATCATAATAATGGAAAATATCACCCCCCACATAGTCATTTAACAGTACTTTAAAATATTACACACAGAAAGCAATTTCTCTCTTCCTTTATTTTCCTGGATTAATAGGGATATAAATACTGTACAATTAGAGAAGAGCAGACAAGTGGGCGGGGAGACAATGATGCCATTTCAAAGGGATAAATGGGCACGCAAGATGAAACAGTTGGTGTAGCCACTTTGGAAAACAGTGTGGAGATTCCTCAAGAAATTAAAAATCGAGCTTCCCTATGACCCTGCCATTGCACCTTTGGGTATTTACCCCAAAGATACAGATGTCGTGAAAAGAAGGGCCATCTGTACCCCAATGTTTATAGCAGCAATGGCCACGGTCGCCAAACTGTGGAAAGAACCAAGATGCCCTTCAACGGACGAATGGATAAGGAAGATGTGGTCCATATACACTATGGAGTATTATGCCGCCATCAGAAAGGATGAATACCCAACTTTTGTAACAACATGGACGGGACTGGAAGAGATTACGCTGAGTGAAATAAGTCAAGCAGAGAGAGTCAATGGTCACATGGTTTCACTTATTTGTGGAGCATAACAAATAGCATGGAGGACATGGGGAGCTGGAGAGGAGAAGGGAATTGAGGGAAATTGGAAGGGGAGGTGAACCATGAGAGACTATGGACTCTGAAAAACAGCTTGAGGGTTCTGAAGGGGTGGAGGGTGGGAGGTTGGGGGAGCCCGGTGGTGGGTATTAGAGAGGGCATGGATGGCATGGAGCACTGGGTGTGGTGCAGAAACAATGAATCCTGTTAGGCTGAAAAGAAATTAAAAAAAAAAAAAAAGATGAAACAGTAAGCTGCCAGGAGCATTGCGAGGTCTTTTTGCTCAAACATAAAGTCAGAAAGTTGATATTAGTCATGATAGTAGCTATATGCCATAAAATTACTATCATTTTTAATGTATATTTATTAAATATATATAAATATGAGTGTCAACATTGAGGTGCAGACTTTTAAAGATGGGGAAAATATTTTTAAATAGATATTTATATATATATGAGTGTCAACATTGAGATGCAGACTTAAAGATGGCACAAGGAAAAAGTTGAAAGTGAAAAGTGAAGAGGAGCTGGAGGAGAACTAATCTTGTAGGTGAGCTCTGGTCACCAAGCCACTGAGTTCCTTCTGGCTTCTGTAAGGTCCTTTCAGCCAGACCTCCAAGGCACTGTGAATTCTCCCAAGTATTTTTTAAATGAACATGCAATGTATTATTTGTTTCCGGGGTACAGGTCTGTGATTCATCAGTCTGACACAATTCACAGCACATACCATAGCCCATATTCCCAAGCACTTTTTTAAAGAGATACTAAGAGATGCTAAGTCCCTTAGGGGCTAGGGACCTAAGGGGGGTGGGGGCAGCCAAGAGGGAGTCCAAGAGGCTCTTTGGTGCAGACAGGAAACGTCTTCCTAGGTGCTGTTCACTGTTCTTTCCATCCTCAAGCAAATTCATGAGAAGCAGATTTGCTCACGTTTTTGGAGTAGAATCTTTGAAGAGGTAGAGATGAGGGAGGACGGTTGTCCAGCTCTGCCACTCTTTTTGGGCAAACGACAACACAGACAATCTATTCCCGAAGCTGCCACAGTGTGAGGTCCAGGGCAAGGCTTCAGACACTGGACTACAGGAGGGGGAGCACGGGGGACCAAAGCAGCTTTTCTCCAGGCCAAGGAAAGTGCAGGTGAAAGAGCCCCTTTCCGGCCCCAAACTGTGCAGTTGGTGAACCTGACAGAGGCCATCAGGGGCCAGGCCCTTGGTGAAGAGGGAGCCCCCAGCTGGCAGAGGCCCCTGCAACATAAGAGCAAGCTGGAAGGCACAACATAGGAGCAGTGCTGCTCACACATACTGGGCTGGCGGGGGCAGGGCGGGGGGAGATGCTCCCCTCCAAACCCCAAACAACAGGACTGGCATTTTAATGCAAAGAGAAGGGTGACGCACGCAGGAACCGTGTGCCGTGTGAGTCGATGTTCAGTCCTTTCTGGGATGCCTTGTAAAAGTGATATCCCAGTGTCCTGATGCAGCAGCTCTATCCTGGGGCCCTAGAGAGCCCAGTGAGCTTTGGAAGAGGGGCTCTAGGGTCTACCAGAAACAACTTTGACCACCGGTCTGGGTGCAGCCGATGGATTACTCATGCGCAGTGGGCAATGTGCGAGTCACATCCGCCAGCCTCCTCACGGGATTCAAGAAGGCATCATTGTGCGTCCCTTCTTGAAATTCTGTACCACTTCCCTCCACTCCTCTCTGCCTTCAGGACAGAAGGGAGTGGTGACCAACCCAGTGGCGGGCAGAAGAAAAGATCCTCAGCCCAGAAAATGCTGCTTCCAAGCACAATTTACAATTGAAGAAGCGCTGCCAAGGGACTCCCTTATTCGAAGCCTGACATATCCCCTTATGGCCAGGTGGGAACTGTGCCAGCCCCAGTGAGAAAATCCAGAACAGAGTGATCAGCGTTCCCTCTGCCTGTTAGCCGTTAGAATCTTGTCCCATAGCTGAGATCTTTCCTATTCAAGGGTCCTCCATATATTTTAGTGCTGTGTTTAATTTTCCTGTAGCATATTATAAAATCCCCTTAAACAATTAAATACGACTTGCACGATTAAGTCAAAATTTTGTAAATCAAATAAATTAATTTTATTACAGGCATACATACATTGGTCACACCTTTATTAATAGAATTGTCTTGAGCATTTAACCTAAAACACCAGATTTCCTTAAATGCTTTAAAATCTTTAAAAGCAGTCAAAGCAGATAAAAATTATCACAATGATTATTCCACTTACTACCCTTTTTGTTAAACTACAGTATCTTTCAAAATGTCTGTGATAGGGGTTTACATTTATGTCTTTAACAAGGTTACAGTGGCATTTACTCTTCCCTATAGTCTTACATCTTCCTGGGGTTATAGTCATGCTTAGTTCAGTATTTTCCTAGGTGTCTAGGATGCCCCAGACCAAAGATATCACCTCAGACTAGCTGAAGATCCAGGTTCCAAGTTACCGATTCTTTGATTGTGGGATCGATGGCTGGTCAGTAAGCTGGCTTAAACTACTTCAACCTGAAGACCTGACGCCCCTTCCTTGCACATGTTGCTCACTGTCTTAGCATTATTATACATTAACCTGGTCTCTCAGCATTTCAGGAAACTTACACCGCCCGTGGTAATGTCAAAGGTATATTTAGAGGGGTTTTTTTAGAGGAAATGATGGACTTTGTTTGCACAGTTGACACTCATCTGCACAACATTTAGCTGACTCATCAGCTTTGAAGACAGCACTGAATTGTTCTTCTACTTGTATCTTCTGTGTGACTGCTAGTGCTGATTGGATTGTCGTCTAGCTTTCTAACCAAATTGTATATGAGACCTCTCTAGCTCATCAGTCCTTCTGTTTCTTTCTTATCTTTTTTTCCCCCTTGCTCAGTCACAACTCTTGGTCCTTACTCTTACTTACTTCCAAAAGTAGAGAAAAGTGCATTGTTCTCCCTGGTCTATCCATAGGGGTGGAAACACTCTGAATCTTCTAAGGTCTAAGAATGAGGCTACGTGCTCGTCTAGTGCTTGGGATGTGACCCGACTTCCTTCCTGCCATTGTTACGGCTGCAGCTCCCAGACATGCTTGCTAAGTAATTCTCAAAGACAGAGTCATGAGAGATGAGGTCTTCAAGAGCTCAAAACAACAGGCCCTGTCTTTCTGCCTCCTCCCAGCAACTGTCTGATATTGCCAATTGTGTTTCCCCAACCAACAGAGAGCAAGTTCCCAGGCGTGTCCTCCTGCCCTACACCTTCTCTGTCAGGGATGGGCATGACAGGCCACACTAGCATTTCCTGGCTGTCTGTTTACAGGTCTGAGGCAATGGTTGCTAATCAGAATTCACAGTGGCTGGGCAGCTACAAATGGAGGAGAGGGACGCCCGGGGTGAGGTTCCTGGAGCAAGTCTACTGCTCTGTGAGGCCAAGGATCAGTTTCTGACAGTCTGCCTTATGTTATCTATTGTGGTCATGGGTGCCACATGACCATCTATTTCTCCACATGCCTGGCATTTGCAGGCACATGGAGAGGGATCAGTATTCTGCCACTCCTTGTCCATAGGCTCAGGGCAAACTGGGGACCTCTTATAAAATTGGGAAGTGTCCTAGACAGACAGAACTTCAGGGCTTTCATCCAATTGCCTCCTTGTTGGGAACAACTTGAGACAGAGAGGAAATCAATGTGTCCTAACCATAGCCACAAATCTTCATGGAAGCTGAACCCAGTGGGATCTCCCACACCAGCGCTGCTTCTTCTCACAGCATAAAAGCCATGATGGATAAATTAACACAATTTCAGATCAAAGACATTGTGTACAGCAAAATCAGCCCTCTCTTTCATACCTATATCCCCAAAGTGTAAAAGTTCCTCTTCCTGGGCATCCCTTCTCTTAAGACAATTTTTCCACATCCTCTCTTGCCCAGGATCCTATCAAACAAAAGCCATTGCATATACAGAAGACCTATGGAGACTCACTTATAATACTGAGAGGAACAGTGGCTCCATAAATATAGTCTGATTGCAGATCTTACATAGAAATGACTTGGTTTTATAAAGCAGTGAAAGCAAGAGCATGTTTAGAATAGAGTTGCCTTGTTCTGTGGTGTGAACCTCATAAGTAAACAGTAGCTAGTAAACAGATCACCAGGGCAGGAGACACTTAATTAGCATATGATAGGTGACTTGGACCCCTAAAGCCCTAAAGGTTAATGCCAGCTTCCTACTTCCTCTGGTCTTTTCTCCATATGTAGAAAAGCTTGCTAAATATAGCCAACTTCAGCCATCCAACAAATGCCTAAATGCCCAAAACCTTCAGCCCTCACTCCATTGGAGTCAGCTGTCTTGGGTCTGAATCCTGGGCTATTCCAAAAGGGAAGTACTAGGAGCTTCGATTCCCCGCAGAGACTCTAATTTCAAACCTGACCTACACTGAGCTGTTTGGGATTCAAGTAGAGTGGAGTGTGGGCAGGAAGATAGTTTTTCCAGGGTAGACAATAGCTTTTCTGCCTCACACTTGGCTTTGGTTTTAACTAAATTAAAGAGCAGTACTTAAGTGAGTGTGTTTGTTTAAAAAAAAAAGAAAAACTGAAGAAAAATTACCAGTGGCTCTTGGTTTATTTGAATCAGTGGTTGAACAAAGCACAGGCTTGCTAGCAGGTATCAAGTGTCCTGATTTTTGGATGCATAGCTCATCTTGTAATAAAATGTAGGAAGTCTCCAGGAACCAAAACAAAGAGAAAGCCCAGAGGTAGAGGAAAACCAGCACTGAAGTCTTGTCCACTCTCAGAAAATTTGCCTGTCTCCAAGCACCAGAACTCAGTGACGGTGTGGGAGTCTGGCAGCATCGTCTTGTGCTATGCAAGTTGGGAAATTGACTCCTTCAGGAAGTTCGGTCCTTCAAAACATTATAGCCACAATTTTAAAAAGTGAATAAGAAGAAAAAAATAATAAGTCAGCAAAAGTAAAAGACAAGGAAACTTATCTAACTTTCCTGGCCTCTGGAGAAATAAGTTTTCCCCAAGAATTAGCTGCAGACCAGAAAGCCCATAGGTTTGGGGTCCAAATGTGTATTATCTTCATGATCCAGGAAACCCCAAGCCTAGAAATTAAATCACAGATTTTTTTTGAACCAACATAATCCGGAGTTTGCCTACAAAAGATTCCCAGTAAAGACACTTTCCAAGCGATACTTCAGAAAGAAATAAAATGATCTCTCCGAAGCTGGTTTGGACATGCAAGATGGAATGGCAAGCAAAGAATTAGAAAACTCAAATAAGCAATGAATGTAAGGATGATAATAATGTCTAATTTGAAAAGGGAATGTATTTGCTTTCCACTGTTGCATAACCAATTACTGTAAAACCTAGCAGCTTCAAACCATAGATATTACCATCTCACAGGTGTTCCCTGCAGGAGTAGTTGGGTGTCCCTGACATGGGGTCTCTTGAGAGCCTGGTCAAGGGGTTGGTCTAGGTGCAGCCGTCTTGAAGCTTGACTGGGATAAGATCTGCTCCCAAACTCCTATGACTACGTGGCTAGAGTCAGGCCCCAGAAGGTCACTCCGAGCTCACTCACATGGCTGTTAGCAGGATTCAGGTCCTCCATGGCTGTTGGTTGGAAGCCATTGGTTCTTTGCCATGATAGCCTCTCTACAGGGCCACTCACAACATGGCGCCCTGCTCCCACAGAGCAAAGGCTCTAAGCAAGAGAGCATAAGAGGGCGAGAAAGGCCTTTGTTTGTTTGTTTGTAGCCTAATTTCAGAAGCAACGTCCTACCACCTTTGCCATGCTCTACTGCTTAGAAGCAAGTCACTAGGTCTCAGGGGGAAGTTTTGCATAAGGGTGTGAATTAGGAGCAGGGACCACTGGGAGCCATACTGGAGGCTGCCTACCAGAAAGCAATAATTCAGCACAAACTACAGGATAATAATAGCACCTGAAGGAAGGAGCTGGTGAGGGGACATAAAGCATTCTGATGACCTTGTCCTTGTAATTTTCGGGGAGAGGGTTAAATTCATGTTTACTTCAGCAAAACAAAAAACTTCTATTGTCATATGGTTATACAACAGTGTGACTATACTTAACATTACCAAACTGTATGCTTAAAAATCATTAACATGATAAATGTAATGCTGTGTGTTTTTTACCACAATAATAAATAAATAAATACATACCAGGAGAAAAGCACAAAAAAAGTAATGTTTCATTTTATGCTTTATTAAGTAAAATTTTCAGGTTAGAAATTCAAGGGTAACTACTTAAAAACTAGCAATGTTGTATATTACTTTCAAATTAGTAAAAAGGAAAAAAAACACTTGAATCAAAATGTTAGAAAGAAGGGGACAAAGGAGCATATAAACATCAGGGCATTAAGGAAAGAAAACCTAATAAGAAATAAGAAATAATTACAAATGTATTAGAGATTCTCATATGTAAAAATTGACTAAGGTAAACCGATTTTTTTAAAGAATACTAGATTGAACTTTTAAAATCAGCTCTCCGGGGGCACCTGAGTGGCTCAGTCAGTTAAGAGTCTGGCTCTTGATCTCAGCTCAGGTCTTGATCTCAGGGTTGTGAGTTCAGTCTCCATGTTGGGCTCCATGGTGGGTGCGGGGAGCCTACATAAAAATATATAAAAAATATAGACCTGGGGCACCTGGGTGGCTCAGTGGGCTAAAGACTGCCTTCAGCTCAGGTCACGATCCTGGTTTCCTGGGATCGAGCCCTGCATCGGGCTCTCTGCTCAGCAGGGAGCCTGCTTCCTCCTCTCTCTCTGCCTGCCTCTCTGCCTACTTGTGTTCTCTGTCAAATAAATAAATTAAATCTTTAAAACTATATATATAGACCTAGAACATACCTAAAATACAGACCCACAGTGAACGTCAGATTTAATGGCAAAACACTGGAACTATTTCCTTTTTTTTTTTTTGGATTTTTAATTTTTTTATTTTTTATAAACATATATTTTTATCCCCAGGGGTACAGGTCTGTGAATCACCAGGTTTACACACTTCACAGCACTCACCAAATCACATACCCTCCCCAATGTCCATAATCCCACCCCCTTCTCCCAAACCCCCTCCCCCCAGCAATCCTCAGTTTGTTTTGTGAGATTAAGAGTCACTTATGGTTTGTCTCCCTCCCAATCCCATCTTGTTTCATTGATTCTTCTTCTACCCACTTAAGCCCCCTTGTTGCATCACCACTTCCTCATATCAGGGAGATCATATGATAGTTGTCTTTCTCTGCTTGACTTATTTTGCTAAGCATGATACGCTCTAGTTCCATCCATGTTGTTGCAAATGGCAAGATTTCATTTCTTTTATTGGGATTTCATCAAGATCAAAAGCTTTTGCACAGCAAAGGAAACAGTTAACAAAATCAAAAGACAACTGACAGAATGGGAGAAGATATTTGCAAACGACATATCAGATAAAGGACTAGTGTCCAGAATCTATAAAGAACTTAGCAAACTCAACACCCAAAGAACAAATAATCCAATCAAGAAGTGGGCAGAGGACATGAACAGACATTTCTGCAAAGAAGACATCCAGATGGCCAACAGACACATGAAAAAGTGTTCCATATCACTCGGCATCAGGGAAATACAAATCAAAACCACAATGAGATATCACCTCACACCAGTCAGAATGGCTAAAATCAACAAGTCAGGAAATGACAGATGCTGGCGAGGATGTGGAGAAAGGGGAACCCTCCTACACTGTTGGTGGGAATGCAAGCTGGTGCAGCCACTCTGGAAAACAGCATGGAGGTTCCTCAAAATGTTGAAAATAGAACTGCCCTATGACCCAGCAATTGCACTATTGGGTATTTACCCTAAAGATACAAATGTAGTGATCCAAAGGGACACATGCACCCGAATGTTTATAGCAGCAATGTCCACAATAGCCAAACTATGGAAAGAACCTAGATGTCCATCAACAGATGAATGGATCAAGAAGATGTGGTATATATACACAATGGAATACTATGCAGCCATCAAAGGAACTATTTCCTTTAAAAGCAAGGAGGAGATAAGCCTGCCCACCAGCCTCACTCCTATCCAGTCCTGCACTGAAGGCCCCAGCCAGCCTTCTAATCAGTAAGACAAGAAAAATAAAATATTTAAGGACTTAAAAGGAGGGAACAAAAATGTTATTATACACATGCAATAAGACTGGCCATGCAGAAAAAAACCTAATTTAAAATTATTGGAATTGATAAGAGAGTTGCCTGAATAATTTCTTTGGGGACCAATGTCTGACAGAATTCCTGGCGATAGCTAGCGCGGGTAGCTTTGGTGAATTCATTTTCACAGCTGCCGCGTAGATAATTAGTCGTATTGACTACAATTGTATCCATTCTCCTTTTGATTAATATTTCGGTTGCTTCCAATTTTTTATGATTACACACTGTTGGCAGCACTTATTATTTATATCTCTTTGTATCAGAAAAGGTTTCCCAGCCCAGGACTTTTCTTTCCACTTCTCCCAGGTTTAAGCCCCGAACAAATTCCAAAAATTTGGAATTGCTCTAGGTTCACCAGCCTTGTCTAGTGATGTTTCCACACAACAACAGTTTTTTAAATGTCATGTTCTGAAAACACATGAACAGATGGCAAGAAAAGGCTGAACAATATCCACATGGTTACAGCCATGACGTGAAAGAGACAGGTGAAGAGCTGAGTCAGGGGTCTACGTAAAACTTCACTGCGGTTAACATGTGCTTCATTTAACCTGAGTGTGGGCGGGGGGAGGGGGAAGCAGGAAGGCCGTGGGCATTCGGCATGTGCGCTATTCTCATTTATCAATTTGAAATCAGGTTTCCCGTCTTATTTTTTCTGTCAGTTTGCTATCTTCCAGTATAATTTTTTTTTTTTTTTTTTTTTTTAGCAGCAGTATTTTTAATCTTCTAATCAGGAGGGAAGTAGTAGGCTTGTGTTGATTTGGGAAGCAGAGAAATGAGCCCTTTCTTTGCTTAGGGGTTTATTTTGCTGGTAGATGGGCTGCCAAGCCAAAGGCAGCGGGTCCCTTTCTCCTCTGGCATTGACCTCTAGCTTGTAGTCCTATGTTATTCATGCTATGGGGTCTTATTTCCAGGGTGGTCTATCACACAAGTGGCAGAGTGCTAACGAGAAGTTTCCCATAGAAACATCTCCCTCCTCCCCAACAGGGAGAGATCTATTGCAGATCTGGGACATCCAGAAAACCTATTCTGTCTCCGTCTCACAATGTGGGGGAAACAGGAAGACATGGTGAACTGGTTTGGAGAATGTGGAATTCTGCTTCCCTGATTTCAGTACAAGACCCTATGGCAGAAACTCTGGTACCCACCTCACCATTTCAGGAAATCTCCATGGTACCTTTAGGAAGTATTAATGCATGCCCTGGAGATTCTGTACCTCTTATTCTCTAATAAAAAAAGGAGTCGGTGACTGTCCTTGAACACTTCCTCTTCCTTCAAAGGCCTCTCTATGAGGGTGCCCTGCTCTTCATTCTATATCAGGGTGGTCACATCTAGAGACAGGGCCCCTGAATGGCCCCTTGGTCAACTTGCTAACAGTGATGAGGAGGATCTTAACACATGTTATAGACTGAATGTTTGTATCCCCTCAAAATTCATGTGTTGAAGCCCTAAACCACAATGGTGTTAGGAGGTGATTAGCATTGGATGAGGTCATGCAAGGGGCCCCATGCTAGAACTAGGGTCTTTTTTTTTTTTTAAGATTTTATTTATTTATTTGACAGACAGAGATCACAAGTAGGCAGAGAGCCAGGCAGAGAGAAAGGAAGGGAAGCAGGCTCCCTGCTGAGCAGAGAGCCCGATGCGGGGCTTGATCCTAGGACCCCAGGATCATGACCTGAGACGAAGGCAGAGACTAGGGTCTTTAGAAGAGGAAGAGACCAGAGAAAGCTCACTCTCTCTCTCTGCTACACAAACACACTTTGAGAAGGAGGCCATCTCTACCGCAGGAAGAGGGCCCTCACCACAAACCACATCAGCCCACACCTTGAACATCCAACCTACAGAACTGTGAGAAATCAATGTCTTTTGTTGAAGCCCCCGATCTGTGGTATTTTGTCATACCCACCCGACAGACTGAGACAACACGTCAGCTCTGTCAATAGGCTTGCTTCCTAGGAAAAGTGTAAATTTATTTTTTTTTCCTCTTGTGAGTCTGATGGGGGATTGGAGGCAGCATGGACAATTCATTACCATGCGTGGGGAGAGCAGTACCCGAGGGGGATGAAAAATACATCAAGTTGATCTCATACCAGAAAGCATTAGGGAAACAAATCTCAAGAATTAACACTTGCTCTGCAGGCCTCCGTATGATGGAGTGTGGCCAAGATCGCCTCCCAAGCCCTGCGGGCAGCATTGGGAAGGAAGTCTGGTGGCTAAGGAAGGAGCTCCCTGCCACAGTCATCCAAGCCTACCCACCCAGTATGAGCATCAGCAATAATCAGCCATGGCTGCCTGTGCACATCACGGCTTCTAGTGTTTGAATCATTCCTGGGAACATTCTTCTCATGTCACAGAGGGAGTCTCGTCCCAATCCCCAAGGCTGAGCAGGTGCAGAAGTTACGTGACCCCTGCCCAGCACGATGAGCTCCTCCTGTGATTTTTCTCCAGGGAACACGCTTCTCCATCAAGAATTTTTCTTTAAGAGGACCTGCCTACATGGCTGGAGAGAGTGTAAAATGTATAGCCACTCTGGAAAACAGGGAGGGTTCTTTCTTAGAAAACTAAACATACATTTACCATAGGACACAGCCATCCCGGGGCTGGGCATTTATCCCAGAGAAATGGAAACAACATAGTTCATAAAACCTGTATGTGAAAGATCACAAGGGCTTTATTTGTGATTGCCTTAAACGGGCCAAATGTCCTTCAGCAGGTGAATAGTTAAACAAACCATGATCCATCCATACAGCAGAATACCGCTCAGCAACCAACACGAATGAGCTATTGATACACACCACCACCTGAATGATCTCAAGGACATTACACCAAATGAGAAAAAAAAGAATCCTATCTCAAAAGGAAGATCCGCTTATAGAACATTCTCAAGATGACAAATTATATTGATGGAGAACAGATCAGTGGTTGCTAGGGGTAGGGAAGGGGATAATTATCAAAGGGAGCACTAGAAAGATCCTTTGTGTCTGCTTTTTGACTGTGGTGGTGTTTATAGGTGATACAATTACATAGAACCACGCATGCACGTGTGTGCACAGACACACACACACGCATGCGTGTAAAAACTGTTTAAATCTGCAAGTGGTCTGTAGATGGTACCCGGGCTGAGGCCTTGGCTCTGAGATCCAGTTGTGTAAGAAGTCACCATGAGTGGCGGCAGGTCAAGGATACACAGGACCCCTCTGTACTCTTTTTTTTGCAACTTCTTGTAACTCTATCATTATTGCAAAAAAAAAAAAAAAAAAAAAAAAGTTTAAAAAAAAAGGCCTGGCCTTTTTGAGCCCAAGGCCCCGCATCTCACTTTCGGGGGTTTTGTCGACGGTACAGGCGCTGAGCCCCACAGTGTGGGCTCCACAGCCCCTGCCTCCAGGACATCTGAGAGACAGGCACCAGAAGGAAGTGTGAAGCTTAACGTGGTGCTAAGTAGCTCCTTCTACAGGTGAGGAAAGGGAACTCGGTGAGGTGGGGTGATGGCTAGCTGTCACCTTGACTTAAATTCTGAGTAGAAGTAGCTACTCCTAGTGCTCCTACTAAGAGTCCCCTCAGATGGTTTGCCTAGAAGGCCAAAGTGAGACAAGGCTGGAGTTTTTGTTTTTATAGAGTATGTGCATGTGGGGGGGGGGCAGGGAGGGGTATTTAAGAGCTACAAAGGGTAAGGTGGTGTGTGCACCCGCACATCAGCAATACAGTCGTGCAATTCCCCCACGACAGTCAGATGTTCCCCGGAGCCAGACAAAATGTGAGAACTCAGAGCTCACCAGCAAGACACAGGCCAGGGACTGATGGCAGAGGCCCTTCTTCTTCTTCTCCTTCTCCTTCTCCTTCTCCTTCTCCTTCTCCTTCTTCTTCTTCTTTTAAGATTTTATTTATTTATTTGACAGACAGAGATCACAAGTAGGCAGAGAAGCAGGCAGAGAGAGAGCAGGTGAAGAAGGCCCCCCGCTGAACCTGATGCGGGGCTCGAATTCAGGATCCTGAGATCATGACCTGAGCTGAAGGCAGAGGCTTAACCCACTGAGCCACCCAGGCACTCCCACAGACTGAAGACAGACAGAAGAACCTACAGAGGTTCTTCTTAACCCCACAGAAACTGGTGCTCCATCAAGATTGGCTGCTTCTTGGGAAATACACAGGAAGAAGGCAGAAATCGATCTTTCTGGTACCATTCTAAACAACAGAAGAAAGAAAATGAAGTCTTCCGGACTTTCCAGGATCCTTCCAGAGGTGACTCTAGGATCTTTAGGGTCTGTGTATGTTCAAACACAAACCACCCACTTGTGACCTCAAGTCTTTGAAGAACTTGAACTGGCTGCCCTATTTTAAAGAATTTATGTATTTATTTAAGAGAGAGACAGAGAGTGGGGGAGTTGGGGGAAAAGCAGAGGGAATGGGACAAGAAGACTCCACGCAGAGTGAGGAAAACCTGACATGGCACTCGATCCCACAATCCGGGGATCATGACCTGAGCCTAAACCAAGAGTCAGATGTTCAATGGACTGAGCCACCAGGTGCCCTGAACTGGCTGCATTTATAATATTCAAGGTGAACCTTACAAATGCAGAACGGACTTGATAACACAAAGGGCTTTGTTGACGTTCCCAGCAATTACAAGCTCTCTGGGACTTCAGAGTTTCTTCAGAGTTTCTGTGTATGCTGTTTCTGCCCCGAGTTTCCTGGCAAAGAGTTCCTGGAGACAGACGGTCTGCCTGGGTTCGTACTCCAGCCCCTTCCAGAGGTTCAGATGACCCTGTCCACTTTCTTTAAACCCCCCTTGCCTCAGTTCTCGGGACTCAAACATAGAGATGATAAGCCTCGTACGACTTTTGCAAGGATTTGAGCTAATACACATATAGTGTTTCAAACAGCCCCTGCCTATGGTCAGAGCTACAAGGGTGACCCCCAGGGACCCTCCCCTGTAGACTGTGACTGGTTATCCATGACCACCCACGCGGGATTACACACACCTCCGTTGTTCCTCACCGTGCCTTGTAGCTACGCAGTGTGGAGACTGTCTTTTACCGTTCCTTTGTCCTTCTACGCTCTGTGTTCCAAAACGTCAGGGGTTATGCCTAAAACAAACCTGCCTGTCTATCCTCACACCTTACACGGTGCTCAGTCCGTGGTGGGAGCTCCGAACATGTTTGTGATTGGATCAATAAACAAGCAGTATTTGGCTTCTTGTCTCCCCTGTTGAAGTAACATCTTTACCCCATTTTCTGGGCATCCACCAAAAATGGAAAAGTCCAATTGTTAGCAGGTTCCACTAGCTGCTCTGGCTTCAAATTTATGTCCCAAACACAGCCGCACTGGAGGAACATTTACGCCCCAGTCCGAATACTGAGAATGTGGGGAAAACATGATCTTTTTTTGTTTTGTTTTTGTTTTGTTTTGTTTTTGTTTGTGTTTTTTAATTTTTTATTTTTTATAAACATATATTTTTATCCCCAGGGGTACAGGTCTGTGAATCACCAGGTTTACACACTTCACAGCACTCACCAAAGCACATACCCTCCCCAATGTCCATAACCCCACCCCCCTTCTCCCAACCCCGCTCCCCCCCATAAGTGACTCTTAATCTTACAAAACAAACTGAGGGTTGCTGGGGGGAGCGGGGAAAACATGATCTTTATGGCCCCTTGTATTAGGAGAAGACAAATTGAGATGGAGACTTATTAAAAGGGAAATGTGTTAGCCAAACACTGGAGGAGGTAAATGAGCAGGTGAATCGTTTCCAAAATCACGTTACTCCCTTACTTCCCGCTGTCTGTCTGGTTGTTTGTCAACATTTCCTGAGTCGCCCAACCCACAATTATCCAGTAAGTATTACATAGCATAATCAGAAGAACAAGAGGTTATCAGAGTGGAGAATTTCGAAATAGGAAAGAGACTGTATGTTGTTGTTGTTTTGGTTTGGTTTTTTTTTTTTTTTTTCATTCTCAAATTCTTACAGTGATCTTGTCTGTAGAGTTTATAGCTTAAACCCTACCTCTCTTCTGAAAATGAAGAAATTGTTCTTTCTGTGTAGCCTGTATTTAAGCCTATGTCCTGGAACACAGGTAGCCGCCAAAGAAGAAAAAAAAATGCTCAGTACAAAGTAGATGGGCAAGTTGACATTCCATCCCCAAAGGTCATGGAGGTTTATGGGTAGACATCAAACATACACAATATGACACACTTTGCCAAGAATGACACCCAACAATGCTCCTGAGACTAACTGCAGACCTTGGTCACCTTTATGGACACAGAGGGCAGAGGAAAGTAAATCCAATTAGGCCACAAAAGACACAGCTGATCTCTTAATCTCCTCCTTAATTAAAACCTTTAATGTACAATCACAAGCTGGTTTTTGGTTTTTAACTTCAGGGATCACTTGGTTCCCTACCCCAAGGGACTGCTCCTGTCTCAGCGCAGAGGTCTGAGTGAGCCCGTGCAGGCTTCCCACCTGTCCTCATGGCCAGGCTGCTCCCAGCCCACACCTCCCACTTCCCCTCACGTACCCTCCACCTTATGCTCCCTCTTCCCCCAACAGCCCTCAGTATCTACCTTTTTAGCTCTATCCTCTTGGTCCCTGAGCCCGTATCTCAAACCTTTTCATGCCTGGGTAAGTGTTTGGCATTGAGTCAATGTTCCTGAAATAAAATAGAAAAAAATCTCTCAGGGGCTGTTCCAAGAATTCTAACTAAGCAGGAGCCCTGCCTTTCTTGCAAGATTCCTTTACAAGTCAGTGGGGTAGCTGCTAAGGCCCTGGGGTGCCTGGTGTGCGTCCAAGTCCTCAGTACTGAGACAATGAGAAAATATTTCATTGTTTCTCCAGAGAAAGAAGCTAGAGGTGGGGGAAGGAGCCAGGAATAGAGTGAACCCTCCCCCTCCCCCTACCCCAGCAATCTCAATAAAATCTATAAGATTTGTGAGAAGGTTTGTGAGGACATTTCTTGGGAAATTCATGAAGGGATTAAACTTTTAGCCTGGAATGATCCCTGGTAGATCTAGAAGCCCACCCAATGTGATCCTAAGCTCAGGGAATGAGTACACTACTTGGTGTGGCTTATGGCAGTGGTTTTCTAAACGAGGCTAGACAATAGAAGTATTTAAGAATCGCGATGCCCAGGTAGTATCCAGAATGTCTAGGATGGGAGCCAGGTATCGGTATCTTGACTGAACTCCCCAGGGGACCCCAGTATGTGGCAAAGTTTGAGAATCAGTGCTGAAGAACATCCCCCCACACTGGTTATGTTCAACGCGATTCTATTTATATCTCAAGGACTGAGAGCCCCTAGCTGACATCCAGGTTTTATTTAAGAAATAATCTATTGAACTTTACTAAATTATTTTAATCCTAGAGTGTTCTTAACGTGAAAAAGAAAATTTTAAAAAGAAGTTGGTTTCATTTTGTATGGCCACAAGAAGTAGAGTCTATGCTGCCCTTCCACAGAATCAATCCTTTCTTTGCCCCGTGATTGAATATCCATAATGCAGATGCTTCATGAATTATTTTTCTTGATTCCTGCAAAAACCTTCTAACACCCCTGCTTTTTCATTTGTGCTTTACCAGTGTCCTTTATGATGAGAAATGGCTTTGCAGAGTGAGTGATCTACGCAATCCTAGCCAACGGTCCTCACAGGCGAGCCTAGCCAGCAAGCCTAGCAAAACTGGGGAGCTGGGCCAGCTTGCCTTGTCCCTCCTTGTGATCACCCTGAGACATAAGAGGAATACAGTCTTGGTGCATGTGTTTGAACTCATTTTGCCTCTGTCCAAAGCTCTGTTTCCTTCTCTCATTCGGTTGACCTCCCTTGCTATTTGTCTCTCGCATACAGCAGTCTAGGGGCAGAGCCACAGCAGGCTGAGTCTAGAGGCTGAAATCAGTCATTTCGCTGCCCTAGATCTCAGCCTCTTCAATCACAAAATGGGGATATTAATACCTGATGTCCTGGTCACCCACAAGACAGGGGACAGAGTCAATGATTCATATATATCTTAGAACCACCTGGTTCTTTGGCTTCGAATCCAGTTCTATAAATGAGCAAAGACGGGCTGGTGTCAGATATTACCTCTCAGCCCGTTTACCGACCCCTACTCACTCATGCTTCGTATTCCATAACACCAGCAGCCAAGGACATACTCCTTAGCTTTTCCTTTTAAACTGAACCTAGTTCACGGCTTTCAGAAGCAGGAGAGAATTGCTTTTCAGCATGCCCAGCATTTAAAGAACAGTCCCAGAGTTCATCTTCATAGCCACACACTTAGGAAACCACCTGTGCATCATGGCCTGGTTCTCGTCCCCCATCAGAAAACAGACATATTTGCAGGAAATGCAGACATGAAATGTGATGGGTGTATCCTGGTTGTGCCTCCATGTCAGCAAACACTGCCATGGTTCCTGACATTCCTAAGCCAAGAAGCGTGAAGCCTTCCAGAGGATCCTGCCCAGGGAAGAGGTTTATCTGCTGGCAAATCCTTACCCTTGAATTATAGTTGAGATGCAGGAGATGCATGTTTGGAGGTCTTATTTTCCATTAAAAACAAAAGAAACAGAACGATCTAACTTTTCTCCAGTTTTCTATTCCGTATGGGTTGGCTCCAGATTAGTAACAGAAAGTTAAATAATTATCCATACCAAACAGAACAGGCAAGTTCCTTGGATGCTTCCAGATTTTCAGGAAACCCTGCTAATTTGGACACTAGTCAATCAGCAGTAGGGCCCTGGGTAAACCGGCCTAGTCTAAAGGCTTCTACCCCACCCCGGTCCCACAGCAGCTAGCAGTGTCTGGCAGGTATTAAACAGTTAATAAATGCTCTTGAAAGAATGAATGGCAACACTATCGGGAAGACTGAGTTTTCAATGAAGAGGGACTGGGTAAGGTAGTTTGGAGTGTGTCCATGGGAGATGTGCCTTGCACACAGAAGACTGCAAAATGTTGACTATACTTTGACCTTAAAATAAGAGATTAAGAGCATAAATGTATCTTATATTCAGTGTCTTTGATCTTGTAGGATTATAATTAGATGCTGGAAGTTTTATCATCCAGATGAGAGCAGAAGCATTTTCTTTTCTTTTTTAATTTTTTTTAATTTTTATTTTTTATAAACATATAATGTATTTTTATCCCCAGGGGTACAGGTCTGTGAATCGCCAGGTTTACACACTTCACAGCACTCACCAAAGCACATACCCTCCCCAATGTCCATAACCCCACCCCCCTTCTCCCAACACCCCTCCCCCCAGCAACCCTCAGTTTGTTTTGTGAGATTAAGAGTCATTTATGGTTTGTCTCCCTCCCGATGCCATCTTGTTTCATTTATTCCAGAAGCATTTTCTGATTTGCTTTATGCCTCCAAGGTCAGGGGCTCCTCCGAGAGCCCATGTCAGGTATGCAGTCAAATGAATGAGAAGCTGAGTAGGAATTCCTGTTCTCGAGCCACTAAGATGCACTCTCTGCCAGCTAGGAGACAAGTTCAAGTTCCTCTCATCCTCATTGTAAGATTCTGCACTGTGGGGCATCCTGGATAACACAGGATGAATCTGCGCATTTAGAATTCATTGTTGATCTACTCCTAAGATGCAAAAGGTCAAGCAGAACAGCCTCCAATGGGTCATTATTTTGGGTGAGACATTTGTCTAGGTCTTTTGGATCGAAGCTCAGCTTCATTACCATTTCTCTCTTTATGGTCTTTAACATTTCTGTTATGGCTCAAAAACCATGGCCTCCTAATCTGACAGAAGCCAACTTCGGGTCATTCCAGGGGACTGTGACTCAGATGTCAAGGGGGCAGCCCATGTTCCCACACTTTTTTTTTTTTTTTTTTTTTTTTTTTTTTTTGTCAATAATGAATTCCCATGGAGTCCATGTGTTTCCCAGTTAGAAGCAACCCAAGAACGCATTCATCAATGTTACCAGGCAGCTGCAGGGTGTTGTAGTTCTTGGCCTCATATATTACAAACAGGTGGCATTCCAAGGTGACGGTGTTCCTTCCATTTTTGTTATGTTTGATATCAAGAGCCATGTTGAAGCAGTTTGAATCCACCATCTGCATGCCCAAGATAAAACGAGAATAAAGTCATAGATAGATCTGACTTCGGCATGTGGGTCACTTTCCAAGGAAATGCTACCAAAGACAGGGGAATCAGGGTGGAGCTGCTGTTACTTGAAACCCTGTCCCATCAGGAGGCCTCCCCTGTGCAGTCCTATAGTAACAGGATTTGAAAGGCAGAGACTAGAGGAGATCAGGAAATAACAGAGCAACATAGCTAGAATACCTTCACCACGTTGTAAGTCAACACTTTATCTTCAAAGGCAGGGAAGGAGTCTGAGGGAAGGGGCAAGAGGAAGACACCACAGTGCCATCAAGGACAGAAGAAGAAAGTTAATTTCATGTTGCCATGGTAATGAATTTCCAGCAAAGACATCTCATTTACTCATGGAGCCTGACATACCATCCTCTTTTTAGGGATTCAGTGACCCTTGAAAGCTGTCCTGGGAATCACACAAACAAATAAGACACCCCAATCAAAAGATGGCCATGCAAGAAAAGGGACTTTCAGATCCGGGTAAAAGTGGGTGTGTGTGGTAAATGAAATAGAAACTTGCAGAATTGATAATCATCCAATTTAAGGGAAAAGGAAGTTCTGTTTGTTATTTTGGGAAAAGATTTCCGAAAAATGACTAAGGAGTATCTGCCACTATTTGACCGGGCCCTAGATTTTCAACCACACTCAGAAAATCCATCCTAAGTGCCACAGCAAAATTTCCATGATGATGACGACAACGTCAATGCACTAGCCCCTTCCAAGAGAGCCTTCCTGGTGTTGGCAGGGAGAGAGATTGATACCACTGGCCTCACAACTCAGACTTCTCCAATAACTGCCAGCTCCCACCAAAGCTGGAAGTGAAAGCTCATCTGATCTTCTGTGTCAAGCTATCTGACCTTCTCTCTTTTCCATCTACGTATCCAGCCATCTGATATATTGGAGCGTGGCCCCTAGACTAGATGCTGGTTATCGGATGGTGCATAAACACAGCATAGTTCCTAACCACTCACAGCTTATGCCCTGGTGTAACCTAAGGAAACAGACTAGTGATCATTGCCACAGTCACAATGATGGAGCTATACACGGGTGCCATGGGAGACGGGGGGAAAGACAGGGGAGTGAACCCCCACTGGAATCCTGGGGTGGGGTGGTTGAGCTGGACTGTGAAGGTGCAGAAGACCAAAAGAGAAGGCAATCAAAGTTTTCCTATGAGAGGTCTAAACCTCTTTGAAGACATCTACAGGAAATTGGCCTGATTGGTTTTTACACTGCAGATAGAGGTAAACATGTTTTCAGAAAGCCAGAGCCACTAATCCAGAAAACACTGAGTTAGCACCTGCCATTGGAGGTGTGTGTTAGATATGATGAGAAGGGAGTTGTAATCAAACTATAAAAGAATAGAATATGATATAATAACATATAATAATAGCAAGGTCCTGGCCCCAGGGATCTGACACTGTTTAAGGAGGCAAGGCATTATCACATAAAGCTTTGAGTAACTACACAATGTTGCCCATGTTACCTGCTAAATAATCAGTATAGATCATAAATTCATAGGAAATAAAAAAGAGAAAGAGCTGGTGGAATGCAATAACAGTTCCCATAGAGGTCAGGGTTTGGATAGAAGGGAGAGAAATTATTGCACGTAAGGAAAATACAGATTAGATCATATCACCTTTTCCCTCTACAATCATCAATGACACCCAAGCACAGTTACTGGCTCACTCTTTGTGATTCCATGGGCCAGAACATCTCTGTTTGTATACTCCTGAAAATTCAGAGGGCTTCTTCAAATCTCCATAGCCCAAGCACTCAGCATAGTGCCTGCCATTGGTGGGGGCCTCCGTATATCCATCCCAGAACATTTGGAAGCACTCAGAGACATTTGATTCCCAAGTTAACTGTGGACCATATAAGAGCAAGTAGGCTTGTGAACGCCCAGTTGAAAGGGCTCCTGGGGGTTCCAGCAATATAGCACAAAATGCACCCTGTGGTGATGAATTCTATGCATCAACTTGGCTAGGCTCTGGTGCCCATCTGTTTGGTCAAGATGTTTCTGTGAAGGCATTACATGGGTGTGATTAACATTCGCAGTCCATAAACTTTGATTAAAGCTGGTGATCCTTCATAATGTGCATGGGACTCCTCCAATCAGCTAAAGGCCTTCAGAGAAAATACTAGAGTTTCCAGAAAAAGCAACTCAGTTCCAAGACTGTTAGAAATGCAGCCTGAGTTTCTAGCATGTTGGCCTGCCCTGCAGGTTTCAGACTTGTCAGCCCACACCCACCCACAGTCACACAAGGGAGAGAGAGGGAGAGAGGTAGAGAAAGAGAGAGAGCCATTGCCTTCCTGCAGCAGGAAGAACATGGACAAGCCCAGGGATGGATTTGGCAGAGATGTGGAGGGCCAGTGGAGGTGGGGCTTAAGGAGCATCTGTTCTGCTTCAGGGCAACAACAGATTGTAAAGTGTAAGCAATCAAATTGTAAAGGCATGCACATGCCCCTGCATGCCTATACACATGTGCACACACACACACACACACAAATGTATATAAAACCTGGTACAATCTGAATATGCTCAGTTCATCGGACCAACATCAGTGTCTTGCTTTTGACATTGTACTATATTATATGTAAGATGTTACAGTGAGGGAAAGCAGAGTGAAGGGTAGGTGAAATCTCTCTGTACTTTTCTGAATTTTCCGTGAGAATATAATTATTCAAAATATAAGGTTAAAAAAGAAAAGCCCTTAAGCAGACCCATGAGCTATGAAAAATAGTAGCATGAGAGTTGTCCCTCCTATAACTCTCCAACCACCCAGCAAACAGGCTGCAGGGTGCCTGCCAGGTGCTGCCCATAGACCCCAGGTCTCAGCAGCCCAAGCCCAAGAACACACCAGCAGGGAACCCAGCAGGGGCACCGCCCTCCGCCTCCGCCCCCTCCCAGACCCATCAGCCTTATGTGCCCACTGCCCTCCAGTGAGGAATTGCATATCCAGAGCCTGTGCCCTTGGGTTCGGTGTCCTATTTGCTGGTTCTAGCTGAGGCCCAGAACTGGCTAGAAACCGTCAAGGCAAGTTTGTCCTCTCCTGGACAACTGGCCAGCTCCGTCCAGACCAAGAGAGCAGAGCCCACCAGCAGAGAATAAGGGACAAAAATGGTTCTGGAGCTGAGATTTGTTAAGATCCTGCCCACACTTAGCCCACCTGTTTATCTGAATCTCTTCTACCCTATGAATGAGCACGAAAATAGCCCCCAGATGCCTTGGACTGTCACTGCCCTTAATATGTAAGGCAGACACAGCTGGCTGCTCTTCCCCAATTTCCTCTCAGCTGTTCAGAGGAGCCTGTCTTCCACACACATGCGCCCCAGAGGCCAGAGACAGTGGGGACAGTTTGGGAGCATGCTGGGCTCACTCACTGCAACCACTATCCTCCCTTGGTCAGAAGCCATAGATGTCCACGGAACACACGAGGCCGGGGGCGGGGGGGACATCGCACAGAGGCTAAGGGAAAAATACTTAAAATGGAAAGATTGTATATTGCATGACGAAGCTTTTGGCCTCTTTGCTCAGCTCATTTGCTGTTCTACAATGAAGTGTCTAGAGGAAACATTTATCTCTGCCCTCACAGCCCAGGAACACTAACTCTCATTAACTTTCCAATTTCATTCCTTCAGAAGATCCAAGTTCAGATAATCCAATTTATATGTATTAAAAATTACTTGAGGCAAGTGTCCAAGGGAGTCCCCCCTCCTGCCCTCCGCCCCACCTGGTAGTTCTCATATTACATAAGAAGGACTACTTAAAAAATGCAACCCACCATCTTTTGTTTTGGTACATGAGTCTGAGGCACTTGTCTGGTAACTGAGAAAGCAATTCTTGAAAGCAGTGGTTCTCCACCAGAGGTGTTTGTCCTCCAGGGGACATTTGACAGTGTCTGGAGATACCTTTGGTTGTTACAACTGGATTGGGGGGGGTGCTGGGTGGGGGAGCCTGCTGGTATCCTCAGGGTAGAGGCCAAAGATGCTGTTAACATCCTATAACCCCACAAAGAAGGATTATCTGATCCAAAATGTCAGTAGTGCCAAGGTTGAGGAAACCCGCCTTCAAGTTCTGCACAAGTTTACTACATGTATAACCTTTATCACTCATTCAGCAAACAATCACTTGGAACCCAGCATAATCTTCAGACAGTGTGCTAGGCCCTGAGGCTGGGAGCTGCCTTCCAGTGTCTAGTAGAAGAACGGCGAAGGTCTAAGGAAAATACAACGCAATACGGATTCTGAGTGAAAATACATATTACCAGGGGGAAGGACGTGCGTCTGTGAGGCTGGGACTAGGGGACAGGAGGAAATGATGTCACTTCCCCCAAGACAGCTGCAAACTGCATATTCAATCTCAGATATAAAATTCGATCTCAAATATAGAATAAATATAACTGCTAAGAAAGATTACCAAGCCCCAAAGCATTTTTGAAGCAACGGCCTTAATGTTTTTAGATACATATGCATCCTCAGAGAGAAACAACCTACTGTTTTCTCTGTGACTTTGTTCCCTATTAAGATTATTTTCCTTCTCCTGCCCTTAAGTTTATCCTTTCCATCTATACTTTTAAAATGTCCATAAACACACCGTGTAATTCTGTAACTGCCCGTCAGCTGAGGGATACATATGTAGACCCTCACATCTGTCCTTAGACAGCAGTTTGATTTGATTCACAATTCTGAGGATGCACGTTCCTGAACATCTGTCCTTTGGCCTCTCTTTTTTGATACTGAGTGCCAACTGTGTAGCAGGGACAACTGTCTCCATAATTCCTGCTCCCTTTCCCCAAGCCAAGAGAAGCCCAGGATGGCACAAACGGGCTGATGGAGAAGGAAAATGAACCTAAGAGAAAATGGCCTTTCCCCAGGAGAATGAACGGCCAGATCCAAGACAGTTTGCTCAAATGAAACAGCACCATAGATTAGATCTGCAAGGCAGAATAGCCTAGCGATCATTTCCATGGCAGATACCGCAGACAATTACATATCTTCCAGGTCAGCAATGTGAATGATAAAACTGTCTGGAACACCATCACTGACAAATGTGAGCTCATAGCTAAGCTGAAATTAAAACCAGTTATAAAACAGAATTATCACATGCCATATGCCCATGCACAAAATATTCCAGGCCATCTTACAAATTAAATCATTAACATACAGCTTGGAAGCTCCACTTCGCGAATACTTGTACACCATCCAGGGCTGTCATTTTTTGTTTGTTCTTTAAGCCTGGGTTCGAATCTTGACTCTACCCCGCTTATAGTCCTGGGACCCGGGTAACTTAATAAAAACCTCTCTGAGTCTCTATTTTTTCCATTTGTGAAAGGGGGACAATCATAGCTATCTCTCAAGATTGTCATTTGTCATAGGAGTCTGGGTCTCATGGGGAAAATACAGACCATGTCAGTTATTGTAACTGGACAGGGAGGAAGCAGTGACCACGCTGACAGTTGGGAGAACAGAGGGCAGACGTTGGAGTTATCAGAACTTGGAGGCTTCAAAGAAGGTCCCTGTGGAGTTGGAGCACAGACTGCTGGGGATGGGGGGAAAGGGTCTGCAGCCGAAACTGCCATAAGAGAAGCTTAGGAGCCCATGCAGCTGAGCCTCTGCTGATTCTGGGAAGGTGCAGAAGAAAGCAGGACACTGGAACCAATGGCCACTGCCAGGGTGACAGGCCATCTCCAAGTGACACCCTCAAGGACCAGCAAGTGTGGAAGAAGGAGCAGCTTGCTTCCCCGGCTCAGCCTCAGTCTCCCTCTGGTACCTCTGCTGGCAGATGGCAAAGGAGAAGAGTGAATGCGGAGAGCCCCGACTTTGCACAGTGGAACTCGGAAGGCTAGATTTTGAGCTGAGGGACACATGGCTCCTTTATCCACTCGTTACCTATACGCTGGGGGTGCTGTCCATGCGTCTGACTGAGGGGCTCTGCGCTATGCACTGGGGAGTCTGGAGGATTCAGCAGAAACTGCTTATAAGGGCCCCTGGGTGGCTCAGTTGGTTGAGCAACTGCCTTCGGCTCAGGTCACGGTCCTGGAGTCCCGGGATCGAGTCCCGCATCGGGCTCCCAGCTCCATGGGGAGTCTGCTTCTCCCTCTGACCTTCTCACCACTCATGCTCTCTCTCACTGTCTCTCTCTCAAATAAATAAATAAAATCTTTAAAAAAAAAAAAAAAGAAAATGCTTATGAAGTGCGTAGCTCAGTGACAAGGACAACTCAGTTATGATCCGTTCTCTCTCAGACCCAGTGAGAAACATAAAGGAACAGGAACCAGAAACCAAACCAAAACAAGAATCCAGCTCCTGCCTTTCAGAAGTTTCGTTTTTAGGTTAAGTGATATAGGATGAGTCCCAATAGCAGAGTACAGAATAAACCACATTCATACGCCTTGAAAAAAATATTTCACGCAGAACTATTTTAAGAATTCAGAGAAGCCAAAAAAATATTTGGGGGATGGTCAGGGAAACCCTCATTAAAAAAAAAAAAAAAAAGATGGGAATGAACAAGACTTCACTTAGACCACAGCCAAAAAGATAGGACCATTACACATTAGAGAAAGCATGTGAACAAGTAGCCTTGGTGGGAATTTGCAGGGTAACCTGACCTCAAAAAATGGAGGATGGATTCCTGATGTGGAGTATGGAAGGAGGGGCCAGTAGGACATTTCCTGACTTTATTCTGAGGCCTAGATGAGCCTCTGGGACTTTCTGAATGACCAGAAGGTATGTATGAAAGATATTATCTTTGCAGTCTAGGTTCCCTCTATCATATCTAGCACAAGACCTTGCATATAATGGAATGTTTGGGGAAAAAATTATGACATTGACTGAGATAGGATGGGGAAAAATTATAAAGGCAGGTCCTAACTGAAAATCTGCATGTATTTCCCTCTTTCGATTCTGTAATAAATGCTTAGTGAAACGTTTCAAATAATCAATGAGCAATTTCAAAGCCAAAAGTTCAGGAACTGCAAGAAGTCAAGCAATGACAAAAAACCTAAGTAAGGGTGTAACCCCCCACCCCACACCAAGACCTATGCTCAGATTGAGAGTCTGCCATAGGAACATGGCATTGACCAACATCAACTATGGGGAGACTGGGGAGGATTACTGATGGCATCATGAATTCATACAAAGAAAAAAAAAGTGTGGGACAATATGTTTTTGAATCAATTTTGGTGATTCATGTAGAAAAAAAATGATATCGCTGGTGTGACTCTGTAATGGAAGTTTGCAGAGCATACAATGTACTCAGGCCTAATCTGTTGTGTTCTTCTTGGCAGATCCATTACAAGATTTTGGCTTTTCTGTTGACCAGTGTTCAAAACATTTAAAGTCAAATCTCAACATTAGATTTGGAATGATTCTGAGTAAGTAAAGAGTATCGACATGAGATAAAACGTTGCACAATCTCTTCCTGGTCCACGCATTCCGATTACTTCCATTAACGACAGGAGCTAAGTGGCCGGCTAAGCCACTGCCCCCACCGCTGGAATCGGGTCTATTTCCATCTCCGTTTTTACTTCTCTCTCTGGGTAACATCCATATATAGTGGAACTCTCACTGAATGCTGTGTTTTTTCATTGAAAAGACTTGAAGCATTCGTTTTGATGAAATGAGCACCTGGAATCAGTATATCCAACAACAAAAAGAGATAACATCAGTATGTAGGCTTGACGTCTATGTGGGAGAGAGAGGGCTTTTGCTTTGTTATCTTGGCAATGAACAAGTTTACCACCAGCAGTACGGCTTGTCATTTGATTTATTTCATTTCCCAAATAGCTGATGCAAGTTCTTAAACCTTTGACAAAGGGAAAGTTATGTAATATCTCTCCTTCCACCCCAATCCATGAGCTGGGGTACTCTCTGATTGTTTCTGTTTATTTGGCTGTGCCTTTACAGTTAGTCATTCTATTGCTATAGCTGCTAGAGTATCTCCCTTTAAAGCAGTTTTATCAAAACCAGAACTTAGCGTGTGGAATCATTCCAGGGAAACGGAGGGAACATCTCTGGGGACCCAGAACTCTTGTGCATCTTTGTATTTCCAGAACCTTACCCAATATCTGGATTCTATAGCCGCAGCTGAGTAATAAAAGAGGAATGAAAAGAGGAGTAGGGGGAACATAAAAAGGAGGAATGGAGAAAAAGACAGAGCCCTAAAGCCTCCTGTGTCATATGATACAATACCTACCTAAAAACTGGGGGGGGGGGGGGATGACGCCACCCCACCACTCTCAGGGGAGACACGTGATACTATGCAGCTGGGAAGTTGTAGAAGCCAGGCCTGCAGCCATCACCTTGAGGGGGTGCGGCATCAGGGCAGGGGAGCACAGCAGAGTGCCTACCTTGCTCTGAACAGATCAAGCTCGCTGAAGGGCCACATCCATACCTAGGGCTGCTGTCATTGTGCTTCTGTGCTGTTTTACCAAAAAGAAGGCAGGCAGGCAGGCAGGAAGGAAGAAAGAAAGTGGGAAAGGGAGGAAGAAACCTGTTCCCACACAGGGCAGGCTTCTGGAAATAAAAGGCCCTTTGGTTCATGCTTCTATAAATGTTGAATGCTTTGATACGCAGCGAAACCCACGCTAATAGTAAAGCCGATCTTCTCTTTCCCTTTAGGAGAGGACATCAAAGAGCTGTTTCTTGACATAGCTCTCTTCACTAAAGGATCGTCCATTTTGAATTTCTCCTATCCCATCTGTGAAGAGGATCTACCCAAGTTTTCTTTCTGCGGAAGAAGGAAAGGGGGTAAGTTGTCTGCCTTGCCGACTGCTCGCTGTGGTCGAGAGAGGGATGAACCATGGCTTCCCGTTGAGGCCACAGCCCCGGTTCTGACCCTCACCTTTGGACCAGCTTAACCTTGCTTATCAGCATGTGTCCTATAAAAATAACCATGAAGCCCATTTCACACAACCTACCTTATACACTGAGTATAAAAACCAAGTGAAACATGCCTATTATGAGACACTTTACAAACAGAAAAATGTTACTGTTCGTTGTGGCACCTTGTAAAAAAAAAGAAAAAGAAGAAGAAAAGAGGCTGGCATCAGAAAGAACCAAGAGCTTCCCCAAATCCACTGAGATTCAAAGTATCTTCAGGTTTCTCCTCAGCGATCTCTTTAGTGACAGGGTCTCCGTGATATGGGAATGGACTCTGAAAAAAAGAAAAACAAAGTGAAGCTTTCTAAATGTCACTGTTGTATTGTGTTCTTGCCCAGTTGAGTCCTTGACTGACGGGGGCATTAGGTAGCTAGATTCGAAGTGCACAGCGTAAAACCATGACACCATCTGCTCCTTATTGCAAATCACTAACTGCCTACCTCCCTGCTGTACATACCCCAAGGAGCACAAGAACCCAGTTCCAGCCAGCCCGCACCTCCCTCTGAGTCTTGTCTTCCCGCAACATCTTCACCACGGCCCTGAGAGGCCTCCGTTTATTTAACTAAAACGTCGATGGGATCTCTGACCATCCTCCCGGAAGTCACTCTCCTCTTCCTTCCTTGAGGGGAGCGCACCCTTAACCTCACACCCCAGAAACCTCCACCTGTTTATTTCCTCATTCAAGGAAGCCTGAGTATAATCACCCAATTATGCTTTCCAAACAAAGAATCTAGAATCTAGAAACTGGGGTTCCCGTCCCATAACAAAGAGGTGTGGACAGAGGAAGTTTGTGCAGGAAAAGAAAACAGGGAATTTGAGAAAGTTGCAGGCCCCCTGAAGCTGGGTGGGCGTCCGTTCAGCCTTCCCTCCTCATCCTCTTCTCTGTTCCCCCAAGTGTGGGGTGCATAACTGTATTGGCACAATCATTTATTACCACTTGTCATCCGTGGTAGAGAATGAGCTTCTTGGTCTTTAAGCCCAGGACTTCAAATGTGCCTGCTCCACGGGGGGTACCCAGCACTGCGCACTCCTGAAGACAGAAAGAGCTCGCATCAGTTAGCACTTGTGCCAGGCACTGTCCTAAGAGCTTCACAACCAGTCAGTAAATTTACTTTCTACCCCAACCCTATGAGCTAGGACTTATAATGCTCTAATACCGAGCCCAGAGCTAGTGAGAGAGCCATGGCTCGAACCCAGATGAGCTGGCTCCAGGACCCATAGTCTTAGTGGCTAAGGAACGAATCAACCAAAGAAGAAACAAGGAATTGTGCCTTTTGGCCAGGACTTTATTTGAAGTCATCATTCAAGAACTCTTTCTGGCCTGGGATCTGACTTTGTTTCAAATAGGGACATTTTTTTCTTCCTAGCTAACCTACCATAGACTGGTGAGTCAGTTTTCCTCTCTGAACTTACTAGAAATATTTTTGATTGATTGGGTGCATTCGTATCATTCCCCAGCATGGTGAGCTCCTCGTGAGTTGATCCCTCTTCTATAGCCGGTGTCTACAGTTTTATTGGCCTTTATTTTGCTTCTCTTTCCCATTTTACCCCCACATAAGTGTCCTTGCACCCAAGTGTGGAAACAAATATGCTTGGAAGCACTATGAGTTTAGTTAGAAAGAATGCATGCTGTGTCACCTTCATTCGTACTTCCTTCTAGTCCCAGAATCAAGTCTCCCTTGCTCCCTCCTGAAAGATGGAAATGGGGTCTGGTCTGATTTTCCTGCCTCCTTACTGCTGGCAGGGTAGTCTTCTCAAATACAGCTTTGATGAGGCTGGAGAAAGAGGCTACGTTCAGCCAAATGAATCACTCCCTCTGGATGTTCCTGGAGCATCTCATTCCTACTTATCTCAGCTAGAATCATATCCTATCGTGTGGGTTTCTCCCTCCTTAAACTGTGAACTCCTTGAAGGCAGGAATATTTCTTGCTCCCCTCTGTCTCTGGAGACTTGGCAAAGAGAGCCTGACACAGAATAAAGATACAATAAATACTTGTTTTATTGTATTTTTATATGATGGATTGAATGCAATATACCAGCTCATCTTAAAAGCGACTGTCTAATGATGCTTATACATGCCACTAAGATACAAGTGCATCAAATCCTAGCAAACAGTGAATTATCTTGGCCCTCCATGTTTAATAAAACCTGTTTTTCCCCCATATGAATAGTTTTAATAGAATTACTAAAACAGGAGAGATATTGTTCCCCCAAACTGAGATGTCCAATTCAGCTCAGCATCTCAGAAGGCTGGTGCTTGCCTTATCTGAATGCAGCCCTATAGCCATTTTTTTTCCTTTATTGCTGCAGGGCTAAAACCTGCATAGGCAGCCTGAGAAGCCGGCACTCAGGGAATTACCAGGAAATTTCATACCGTATAAAACAATCACAAAACTGATATACAAATGCTGCATGAACAAATAACTAGGTACATTATATATGCCAGAAAAACTAACATCTTAAATGTAGTGGCTTCTTGGGTTATTATGCTTTGCTTTAACCCACCCACAAACCGACTGCAGGAATGATTCTACGGGAAGCAGTGATTAATTTTAAGACCAGAGGGAGGGGGGAAGTAAAGAGCTGAAGCCAATTCAAACCCAAGCACAAGCTGCTGTTGACATATTAGGCAGGAAACAGAGTCCCTCTGGGGTTTGCAGGTCCTTCTTAGCAGAGCAGTGAGAAAACTTGGTGTCTACTGCAGGTGGCACGGGAAGGTGTTTGATATCATTTGTTTGATATCATTTCCAAGGCATTAGTATGCATTCCTCAGCTCCCTACACCCTGCTGGCTGTTCTCCAAGCCAGATAAACTACAAAGTGGTTCAGGTTTAGTGAAACTATGTGGATAAAATGCATCCTTCCCTTCTGCATCTTCCCCAGCTGGCTCTAAGGCAAGAGCTCATTTTAGTTTTTATGGTGTGATTAGCCATTTGAGGGGGGATAGCCTATGTGTCCAGTTATAGGGGATTGATCAAGCAGATCACTGTTCAGCCAAATGCAGGTTCGATGTGCTGTGTTTTTAAATGATGTTGCAGGAAACTATTAAATTACTTGAAAATATACTCACAAATTTTGTGAAGTGACAAAAAAGCTTGCATGAAAGAGTATTCACTGTTGGATACTGTTTTTAGTAAAACATGTGTAAGTGTATGCACCATTGAGCTCTGAAATAGCATACACTTAGGTACGAATGGTGGTCAGCCCTCAGTGGTAGAACTGCTGATCTTTTTCTCATCTTTTTGGAAATCTCTTCTGCTTTCATAATAAATTTACAAGGTTATTCTTTTCAATGTGAATGAGCACTGTAGGAAAGAACAGAGAGGATGAATTCTCTTCTTCCTCATCCTCTTTTCAAAAAGAATCAACCTACTTAATAGTCAATGATATTTGGAGTTAGAAAGTTCTGAGTCCACGTGTGGCATGCAATGTCCAAGGATCTTTCAATATTCATTCTGGGTTACTCACTTTCCCCTTTACCCAGCTGTAGGTTCATTGAGAAGGAACCAAAACCGGTCACTGTTTCACTTTGTTCATTGTTAATGTTCCCTTATTTCCTTTCTTGCCCCTGGTGGCATTGGGTTATGCAGATCCATTGGCTTTACTTGATCTTGATGCTTTCCAAAATGGCATCAGTTTTTAAGAATAAACTGGGATTAAATCGAATGTCCTAATGACCACAACTGATGACTACTCCTAAGGAGAGAACAGTAATGTCAGCAGAAGCTCCATAGCTTTGGGCGGGTCCACAATGTGCCAACTGTGCCCTTACCCCAGTGGATCTCAATCTTGGCTGTACATTAGTTAGACCCACATGTGGCTTCTCAGCCATGGAAATGTAGCCAGTCTGAACTGAGAGGAGTTACAAATGCAAAGTCCAAACTTGACTTCAAAGACTCTGTATGGAAACAAAGAATGTGAAAGATCTCAACCATTGTTATATTGTTTATATACTGAAAATATAATATTTGTTATGTACTATGTTAACTTAAATTTATAAATATTATATCATATACTAATTATTTATCAACAAAAAGGATTATTATTGACATGTTAAAATTAATTTCACCTTCTTAAACATAGTTACTAAAAACATGTAAAATTATACATGCGAGCGTCATTATAATTTTATTGTCAATGCTCCATTATAATTTCCCTTTACTATTTTGGACATCCCAACACCCCACACCCCAGACCAGTTAAATCAGCATCTTGAGAGGAGTGACCCCCACCAGGTGATTCCAGTGCTCTGCCAAGGTTGAGGTGTCCTACCTTAGCCCCAGATAGGGATAGTTCAGTAACAACTCCCATTATCACAGCATCTAATAAGTGCCAGGAACCTTGGCAGGTAAGTTCTACATATTAACCAATTTATGGCTTGCACCAACCTTGTGAAGGATAGAAACTATTGTTATTATCCTCGTGCAGCAGATGAGGAAACTGAGTCCCAAAGGGGTTAAGAAACTTACCCAAGGTCACAAAACCACAAGGTGGTAGACCTGAATTTCTCTCTCCAGGAAGCTGAACTCCAGGAACTTGCTCTAAACCTTTCCGTTACATATTCTCTTTGAACATCAAGAAGATACTGCTGGAAAAGTATGACTCTTTTCAGCTTTCCACTAGAATTGGAAACAAGGATTTAAAAGGTACAACAAAATTATAAGAATCAAATAATCATTTTGGGCATAACCAGCCGTTAGGTAAGGTGGTGGTTCCCGAAGTGTATTTCTGAGACCAGCAACATCAGCATCATCTCAGGAATTACCAGAAATGTGCATTTTTGGCCATCACCCAAAATTATTAAATTAGTAACTCTAGGGTCAGGGCTTAGCACTCTGTCTTTTAACAAGCCCCTTGGGTCACAGATCAGCAAATTTGTTCTGTGAAGAGTAAGGTAGTAAATATTTTAGGCTTTGCAAGCCACATATTCATGTGGTTTTTGCAGCACAAAAGTAGATAGAGACAATATGGAAATGAATGGACATGGATGTGTACCAATAAAACTTTGTTGACACTGAAATGTAAATTCTACTTAATTTTTCTGTTGTTAAATATTATTCTCCTTTTGATTTTTTGGAACCATTTCAAATGTAAAAACCATTCTTAACTCATGGCTGCTGAAAAAGATGCATTAGGGGTATTTGGCCCACAGACCACAGCCTGTCAGCCCTGCTCTAGATGGTTCTGTCGCATACTAAGGCTTGAGAACGACTGCTATAAGGAAAATGAGGACTCAGGGCTCTTAGCCAGAATTCCTGAGCATAAGTACTCCCTGGCTTTCACCAGGGTGAGCACTCACCTAAGGTTCAGGATAAATTCAGATTAGGTTACTTTGGAAAATGTTAACAACTTCGCTCTAACCTATGCTTTGCCAGGGCCAGCAAACCAGATCTGGGGCTTCACATAAAGACTGGTGCATGAGCCGGTGGCAGGGGGAAAAGAGACCTGTTTGAAAACACCAGAAAGCAGGATTGATGGTCTCCATCCCTCCCATAGCTGCCATTTACAGGCTGGGGACAGAGGGCTCCTCTTTCTGGAGGATCGTTTGATCTGTCTGGTTCTCAGTTGCTTCATCTATAGAAAAGAGAAACCATAATTCTTTTTCAAGTAATAGTGAATACTAAAAAAAAAAAGTGTCACATGCCTGGCACATTAGAAAACAATAAAGATGGCAGTGACATGTCTCTCTGCCTCCTCCCCTACCTGAGGGACCTGGAGGCAGGGGTGAAGCAGCTTGAGGGACATGCAGTGGCTTATATATCGGGCGAGGGTCTCCCACGCAAACAGGGTGGGGGCAGGTGAACTAACACTGTGCCACGTGCTCCGGGTCCCAGGATTTCCTGAGGAGTAAATGAATAAGTCTCTTCTTGTGTCTTCCTATTCCATTTTGTTCTTTTATCTCAGTCTAAGGTCAGCCTCTAACGTTCTCATTTTATGCTCCCAGCTTGACTTCTTTCCAGAATGAGTAGAAGTGGAAATGCCCACTTCCATCCTGGAAATGTGACATCTATCCACAGAAGTGTGGTTTGTCCCTGTGGCCCCAACAAGACTAACCCACAATCGCTGACGTAAAAACTTCTACCAAAAATGTGGATTTGTTAGCACTAACCTCCACCACAAATAAGACCCCATAGCTCTGCCTTGGAAATGAGTTGGGTTCACTAAAGTCCCTTTCATTCCCTTCTGGTTTATCAAGCGAAGAACATACTTTGATATCCATTCTTGACAAATTGGGGTTCACTTTGTTCAGTGACTTTCCTAGAATATCCTGTCTCTGGAAGATGAAGATGAAATGAAAAGTAGAGTGTAAAACTGGTAGTGGGATGTACTATTGGACATGAAACTGAAGGATCAATGTGGGAAGTAGGAAGAGATCCTTCCCGGACACATTCTACCCAAATAGAAAGTGGGGTAGGGGGACTCAGAGGCACAGAGAGGCAAAGGTTTTGGCTCTCCAGAATATAGCATGGAGGGCTATGTAGATCCTCTAATGTAATGAACCTGGAGATTTGGGCAAAAACCTAGATTAATACCCTAAAATAAAAAGAAAGAAAAAGGATTTTCACTTGTGATGGCAAAGACACATCAGGTGTCGGACTTGATTCTGCCCAAACCTCTTTGAGTACAACCCAGGCGAAGATCATTGGTTTCACAGCACTAAGTAATAATTGGTTTTCAAAAATGATTTGCTTATTGCTTCATAGGATTAACAGGTGAATATTAGCTGAACCCAACCCCTTGCCAAAACCAACTAAAATTAAAATAAATGCTTGAAAGAGCTAAATAAGAGCATCTCATAGGTGTGTGTGTGTGTGTGCGCGCGCACGCGTGCACGCGTGCCTGTGTACACTAGGTATATATGATTTTAAAGTAGGAAACCCACAGGTCAAGGGCTTCTCTCTGAGACCTTGGCTGCCATGACCGACATGGCTGAGGCACAATGAAAAACTGGGAAGACTTGATGTCATATGCACGTCAGAATCCCAGGGAGGTAGAGAAATCAACAGTCCCTACAAGAACTGCTAGTGCACGGTGCATCTGTCTCACTCTGGATAGGCTAACCACCTTCCAGGAAGAGCAAAATCTGCCAGCAGTTACATACAATGGATATTGACACACTTCAGGCAATATGTGGGCCACAGCAACAAATCAGCTGCGGATTTAATCTTAACTGCATCTGGAAAGCTTGTAATTAAAATAAATATTACGGTGACACCTTTTACAAGCTGGAGAACCCTTTAGTCAAGGAAATAATTGCTCCCTGGTTTATCTTTTATGTAAAGCTGAATGTTCCTACTTTAAGTGTTTGTCCAAAGTGGGGAATGCATGGTAATTAGATGAATTTCAATATGCAGCAGAGTAGATCCCATGAGAACTGTACATAAAGTCTGACATGACATTTCCCACAAGGCAGATATTATCTCTGACAGCAGCTAAGGGATCCTGCTATAATATTCATTGATTTTACCTATACAAATAAGACCAAGGCAGAAGCATAGGGGATGTTCATGTTGGCTACCTGTCCTCCCTCCCCTTTGTTAGCTCGGGTGTCTGTCATCTGTCCTGGTGTTATGCTGGATGAGTGCATCCGGCCATCGTCTGAGCTTCATTAATATTAATTGCAGAAACGTCTCAACTTCAATGTCTGTAACGATTCAGAATTGGGTCTGAACAGTTCTATCTAGATGAGCAATTCAGATCTCATCAGCTAGATTTCTACTGCCCTAGCCCTCTCTGTTTCTCTATGCTCCTTTTCACGGGTCTGTGAAATGGAGGAAGTTTAGAAATTGCCTAGATTTGGAGAAAAATCCCATAGATGCTTTTCGCAAAATGTCTATGCCTTGCACTGCTGTAGTAAAACACAGGACAAAAACACCTTCCAGGCAAGTGCTCCCTTCAAGAGTCTCCACCATTAATCTACACCGACGGTCCTGACAATCTCTATAAAGCACGCCCACAGCCAGGCACCCCCACCGTGAGCCCCACTTTTCAACTGTTTCACATTCACTGCACACACACTAACGAATGCAAGCCCCAGGATTATGGTCATTGATTTCTGCTCTGAGAGAAGGGGAACAAGCGGCTTTATCTGAGGCCTCGATTTTAAAATACGGCTTCTCTGGATTGTCACCTCTGTCCCACTTGTTTGCTTACCTTTGGTTTCTAGGCCATTTTAGGCCACCTGCTTCTGCAAACTGCTTTGCTTCGGGCTTTCTGCTCTGCTGTCCCTGTAACTTCCTTCTCAATCTCTCCGGATCCCAGCTTCTCAGCCTTTTTCCCCTAGATGACAAGAGGGCTTAGATGGTGACTCATGTGCTTGGTTCCACTTTCCTTGGATGAATCAATAGACCCATGAGCGGGGGGGTGATGGTTCTCAGCTACGTGGAAAATTTCAGTTTCTCCTGCCATTACGAACACCACTGTCATTCTATCTCTGCAGGAGCATGCTACCAATCTGGTTTTATTCTCCAAGACTTTTCTGGGGCCTGCCTCATCCCACTACAGGGATGCCTTGGAGAGCAAGAGGCTTGGCCCGGCCCAGTGGTTCTCAAACTCACACATACATCTCATCACCTGGAGGACTTGTCAACTGCACCCCCAATTTTCAATTTAGTACATCCACAAGTCCCTGAACAAGGAGCCCCCACCTTGAGAACCACTAGCTTAGTTAGGGATATGCACAGGGTTTGAAGCTGCACAGAGGTAGACCATCACTGCCACCCATGTTTATGTGACTGCAAGCAAACTACTCCATCTCTCTGAAAAGCATCCCTTTTTTCCTGTGTACAATAAGGAAAATACAAGTGACCTCATGGGACTGTTAGAAGGAGAAGACGTGGTAATACATGCAAAGCCCTTAGAGCAGAGTCCGGCACAGAGTAAGCACTCCGCGCATGATAAATGGAAGCTACTTCAAGCAGCTGATTAGGGATTTCTCAAGCAAGGGCTCTGGGCCCCTGAAGTCATCCATCTCAGAGTGGAAGTCTGCATTTTAACAAGGCCTTCAGGGGCAGTAGAGCTTTCGAGGTAAGAGGAACAGGACTCCAGTCCAAGCTGCATACCCTCTGGTGGCTGACACAGGGGAGTCTCCGTAGGCCCTTCGTGTCTTGAGAGAGAGTTCATTTGCATTTTTCCTGGCACTGGACATTTGAAGCATCATCTTCACCTTCAGACTTCCTTCTCTTCATGTTTTATTCTTTGCCTGCTTCCTTTGAGCTGCTGTGGGTTTGCTGGTCAGTGGTCACTCTTGCAAAGTGATGGAGAAAGTCAACAAAAGCAGAGGTGTGTGATGTACTAGCAGAAAACTCATGCTCTTAAACTGCAAAAAACAGAAGTCAGAACGATGTCACCCTGGAGAGGGTACAGCAACGACCAAGCAAAAGAGGACTTTTTGTTGCAAAAAAAAAAAAAAAAAAAAGAAAGAAAGAAAGAAAGAAAGAAAAAAGGGAAACATATTGCCTATTAAGGAATCCTACAGCCCTGAGAAATTTCTATCTATAAACAAATTCGAGCCCATCTGTAAGAGCCAATAATGTGTTGGAACGGTCCTCTGCCATCAGTCACAGTTTCAGTTTAGCTGAACCCAGCATATTTCGACTAATGATGACCTAGGAACAAAGCATTTTTTAATTTTCTAAGATAATACAAGCTCCTTTATGAATTCCCAGCCTGTTGTAGATTTTCAAAAGTCTGGCTCAACAGCTCCTACACTTCCATGTAATAATCATTTATGAAGCCAATTAAGAAGGCCAACTCCCAGCTCCCTGGACCTCTCCAAAACTCTGATCTCACAGTTGCTGGTATTTGCATTTTAACAAACATCCGGAGAGCCCCGATATGCATGGACCTCAGAGACCCCCCAATCTGAAAAAAGCCATCCTCTGCAATGTCTATTCCATTATTTCCCATCGCATTGCTGTTTCCTGTGTCTGTCCCGGGTTTCTGGAGATCAATTCAATTTCTCTTCTTTCTCTCCAGCAATGTCTTCTTCATTTCCATTTCTGGAAATCCAATCAGCCCACCAATTCACAAGTTATATTTTGAGAGTTGCATTAAGTATTTATCCACTGAAATTCAGAAATAAGTTGGTAGGGGAAAAAGAAAACTTAAATTTTCTTTCCCTTCTCACTGCCAGAAGTTATGTATCTCTTGGAGGGAAACTGATCAGCCTACAAGACCAAAATGTCTTGTAGGAGGAATAAACTCGGAAACAAATCATTTCACCTTCTAGGCCCCAATTCTTCATCAATGACTTAATAATTGGCACTGTCTGGGGGTACGGTACCTGAGTGGCTCAGTCAGGCAAGTATCTAACTCTTGAATTTGGCTCAGGTCGTGATCTAAGCGTTGTGGGATTGAGCCCCACATCGGGCTCGGTGCTCAATGAGGAGTCTGCTTGGGATTCTGTCTCTCCCTCTGCCTCCGTCCCTCCCGCAATGTGCGCTTACTCTCTCTCTTAAATAAATAAATAAATCTTTTTAAAAAATAGATAATTGGCAGCATTTGGTAACGGAGCCACTAGCCACAAGTGGCTATGAAGCACCAGAAATGTGGCCAGCCCAGAATGAAATGTGTTTTAAGTGTAGAATACACACTAAAGTTTGAAGATTTTGTGCCAAAAAAAAAAAAAGGTATAAACAAGACTTCCAAATAGCTCTTTAATATTTTTATATTGGTTACATATTGAAATTATAATATTTTAAGATGTGGATTAAAATATATATTCTTAAATTAATTTTACTTCCTTTTTCCTTTCTATAAAATGTAACTACAAAAAATTTTAAATTATGTATGTGGCTCACTATCCAATATGATAGCCACTAGTCACATGTGGCTATTTAAATCATTTACATTTAAATTAAATTAAAAAATTGAGGCCATCAGTCACACTAGCTGCATTTAGCTAGAGGCTACCATATTTGATGATGAAGATATGGAATATTTCCATCTTTGCAGATCATCATTAGACATCACTGACCTAGTAGTTTCTATATTGCTCTAATTTTTTTTAACAGTCTATCCTGAATGAAAGAATGTGAGATATAATGAAAATTTCAGTCCCCAGCCTAAACTGTAATCCCAAGTGCCTTCTCTTTTGCTGAAATCTTGGGTTATGCTGGTGTCATGGTTCTGAAGCGCCCTTTGTTGAGGTCCCAGATTAAAAAAAGCCATCTTTCATGGCCCTTTCGCTGGTCAGTAATCTGGAGCCTCCTCTCTTAATCCAAGACTACTATGTTTCCTACTGCTGTTGTAACAAATGACCACAGACTTAGAAACTTGTAACACAAATGTATTCTCTTGTAGTTTTGGAGGTCAGAAGTACAAAACCAAAGTGTAAGCAGGACTGTGTTCCTTCTGGAGGCTTCAGGAGAGAATCCATTTCCTTGACTTTTCCAGTTTCTAGAAGTTTCCTTGGCTTGTAACCACTTTATAATCTTACTGAACTCAGTAAGATAATCCAGGTTCACCTCTCCATCTCTAAATCCTTAGCATAATTATATCCACAAAGTCACTTTTGCCATGGAAGGTAACATACTCACAGGCTCTGGGGATACGGTCACAGACATCTTGAAGGCTGGGCACTAACAGCCTGCACAACCCCCAGATGGAAAACCAGTCCATCTTGCCTGACCTCTTCGTACCACCTAAAAAGGCCAACTGATTGTGCATAATCCAAGGAGAACCCAAACTCTATGTTTTCAATGAAAATGCCCTCACAGAAGTCAAACCATTTGGAGAACTTCACAGATGGCACGGTCACTCATTTACCGGAGCAGAGATACAAGTTCTCTGTTAAGGGATCATGGGGCACCTGGGTGGCTCATTGGGTTAAAGCCTCTGCCTTTGGCTCAGGTCATGATCCCAGAGTTGTGGTACTGAGCCCAACATCGGGCTCTCTGCTCGGCGGGGTGCCTCCTTCCTCCTCTCTCTCTGCCTGCCTTTCTGCCTATTGTGATCTCTGTATGTCAAATAAATAATCACTGCTCAGAAACGGTTGGCCTTGTTGGGCCATTATTGTCACCTTGTCTGAGACCCCATAAAACTTCCACCTGCCATGGACCCTACTCATAAAGAAAGCTATTTGGTTGGAAGTCAGTTCCATGACTGGAATCATGCCAGCAGAGAAAGAGGGTGAGATAGAAATGAGTCCCTTGTAAGAGTTTATTATTAATTATTTATTATTAAGAGGAAGCAGGCATGTGATTGGGGGAAAAAAGAATAAGGATAACAAAGGTCTCTTTGAATCACCAGAGAAGTGCAAGAAGTACCATGAACAAGGAAGCCCTGGGAAGATTCTCGCTTTGTAGTTTTAAAAATGATCCATTGCAAGGACACAGTGAATGCATTTGAGTTGTAAATAACATTAAGTTTCTCTAGTAGTAAAAGGCCAAAACAAAGCTCTCATAAACCCGTTTGAATGAACAGTGAAAGATACTGAAGTAAAAAAAGAAAAAAAGAAAGAAAGAGAGATATCAAAGTAGTACAGACAAAGCTAAACTGTAGTAATCCAAACTCTAATCAGATACTTATGAGCTGCAAAGTACAGTTACAATTTTGAAAGCACCAGAGCTAAGATGCCTAGAACTGACCAAAGGGAACCAGCAGCATGATGGACATCTCAAGATAGGTTTGGAAATAAAACTGAACATTTTCTGGGGCGCCTGGGTGGCTCAGTGGGTTAAAGCCTCTGCTTTCGGTTCAGGTCATGATCCCAGGGTATTGGGATCGAGCCCCGCATCGGGCTCTCTGCTCAGCAGGGAACCTGCTTCCCTTCCTCTCTCTCTGCCTGCCTCTCTGCCTACTTGCGATCTCTGTCAAATAAATAAATAATAAAATCTTAAAAAAAAAAAAAAAAATGAACATTTTCTAACGACTGAGCTCCCAGTAGTGACAGGAAAAATTCTCCCAGTTAAAGGGTCATCTGATAGGTCCAGGAATCTCAAAGCCTCAAATCAGTTTATAGAACACACTTCACTTATTACAGGTTACACCACATTGGGCCAAAGTTGCCTGCTGCTTAGGGCCAGTAAGAGTCCATGCAACCGAATGAAGACACTAGAAACCGAGAGGCCAGTGTGCACCTCTCCCCCTCCCTCTGCTCCCTCTTTCCCGAGATTGCCAGCTCCTTCTCAGCCACACCCCCCACCTGCCCACCCAGCATGGTCTTCACCTCCTTGTCCCTCTCTCTCAACTCCTGCCTTCTCCAAAGTGTGAGGGTCTGAGCCTTCTCAGGGACGATCCGGAACATTCCTTCTTCCTCCTGCTCTTCCGTGTGGAAGTCAGAGAGCAGCTTTGAGGCTGCTCGGATTTAGCTTCTAGGCTGGTGGCTCCCACATCACAGGCCCAAATATATCAACAGCCAGCTTTCTGAGGCCATCACTAGCTCATATGGTACGAATTAGGAAAAAGTTCACCTTCTGCCAGGAGACGTTGTTGGTTTGGGGCTCCCCCGCAAAGCCAGAGACAGGGACTCGGGGCTGGGGAGTTACTAGGAAGCAATGCCAGAAAGCAGCCATGTGCGAGGTGCTCGGGGGATTCAGGGCAGGAGGAAAAGCCAGGAAAGGATAAATGGGCAACTGATTACTGGGATGGGAACCAGGGCTCAGCCCCACTGGGATCCTTGGGCAACTGCAGGGTGCTTGTCAGGATTGTCCCTCGGAGGTTGGGGAGGTTGTGGAATTTATCCCCAGATTCCAGTCCTCCTGGGTTGAGAGCTTGCAGAGGATAATGCCCTTGTGGTTGTCCTATGCAGGCCGTTGTACAGAGGGAAAGTATGGAGAGGTGCCAGGCTCTTGACCCGGGACAATGTCAGAGGCATGGCTGATGCTACCTAGGCTGCCCTGATTTCAAAACTGGTTAGGGGAGTGGCCAGGACAGCAGAAGGATCTGCGGGTGGGACCCAGCCCAGACCAGGCTGCAGAGCCTGGGCCCATGGAGCAGGAGCTGGATTTGGGCTCCCACTCAGGCCCTCGGCTGGCAGCCTGTGCAACTGCACATGGACACTCAGATCACTTCTGAGGTGATACAGGCGTGCTTACCACACTGAAGTCCTCTGGTGGCCACCCTCAGCAAAGACATAAAGAAAGCACATGGGCACCCGGTGGCTCAGTTGGTTAAGTGACTGACTTCAGCTCAGGTAATGATCCTGGAGTCGCAGGATCGGGTCCCACATTGGGCTCCCTGCTTGGCAGGGAGTCTGATTCCCCTCTGACCCTCCCGCTTCTCATAGTCTCATTCTCTCTCTCTCTCATTCTCTTTCTCTCTTTCAAATAAATAAATAAATAATCTTATTAAATTTAAGGGAAAAAAAAAGACATAAAGAAGGCACAGATTCTGGGGAATAAAAGGCAAAATGGCCTAGGAGATCAAGAGGCTGACAAAGTCAGCACACCAAATTAATTAATTAATTAATTAACTAATTAATTAACATAAAACATAAAAAATGAAAACTGGGCCTGGAGCTACCCGCCCACACCGCCTGGACCCCATCCGTTGAAACCTCAAGGCTTTCAGGTCCACGAGGAATCTGTCTACAGCCACAGTCGCCACCCCACCCCCACCTTCCAGAGGCAGGGGACACTCCAAGTCCCCAGGCATGCAAGCGTATTATGAATTTAAACGAGAGCCCTGAACAGCAGCTAGTTCAGCGCCCTGTGGGACCAGAAAGCATTTTTACACCCTGCAGGGTCAGAGACTGAAAAAAAGCAGAGCTAAAATCTGGGAGGAGATGAGGAGCAGCGCCCGGGTCTTAGCCATCTGCCAGACTTGAGTGTCTTAAAGGAAATGCCCAGAGGCAGGGAGAAGAGGGAAGATTATATTTAGAGCTTACTAAGATGAAGTAATGTGTTCGTTCCCTCTCGCTCCAGGGACAAGGCTCCTAGTCTGCTTGGAACAGTCTCCCGCCTCCCTCTTTGCTCTGGGACCACTACCCACAGGAGCCCCCCCGCCCCGCCACAGGGGCCTCCTCAGCTCCTGAGGTGCCCCCACTCACTGCAAGGCAGGCTGAAGCCTGTGTCCTCCTAGTCGAGCACAGCTCCCCCCAAAATTCCCTTCCACTGGGCCTGGCTGGTAGGAAAAAGACTTGAACCTGGAGTAAATAAATAAATGATGTTTTTTAAAATCTTTGCTCTGAATATACTAATTGCCCTATTTATGACAAATTACAACTCAAGTATTTTTACATTTTGTCAAGCATCCTCCTGGTGCTTCAGTATTGATGACATTTAGGTAATAAATTTGGAAGACTGGAGGCAATTGCAGGAAGATACCAGGAAGGGCTAGGAAATGAGGAGAATGCATCCCACAGAATCCACATGTTCAGGGAGCGTTTCCAGCGGGCCTCCGTGCTGCCTGCAGAGGACTAAAGGCTGTAGAGCAGGGGGCAGCCCAGAACCTTGTGCCCATTGAATCCAAAACCCTTTGGGACCTTTTGTTTCCACAATTTAAAAATCTATTTCCTTTCTGAAAAAGACACTATGTGCCAACCACACGAAGATCTGGGTCAAAAACAAAGCCAATTTGCAGAAATGACTTCATGTGTTCCGAACCGGTGAGATGGGTTTCTGTAATCCACAGCCCCGAAAACTGATAAAGATTTCAAATGGAGGAAAGGAAGGAGTGGGTACAGATATACTGGGGCTCTTTTTATAGTCCTGCAGTGTGAGAATGTTAATTAAAGGAATCTCAGAATCGGGGAGGATCTAAGAATGGAAGGGGCGAGAATTTAATTTTAGGTGTTGTTTCATTAGATTTAAAAAAAAAAAAAAAAAAAAGACAGTTTCATGAGCTACCTGCAGTCATTCTCAAAAACTTCATGGACCCCCCAAAAGCTCCAAATGAAACTGTAAAGTATGAGAGACAGAGTTCATGAAAACCTCCCAGCCCAATTTGGTTGTGGATATAAGCATGTGAAACACACACTCGAAAACCTTGGAGCAGAAAATTAGCATAACAGGATAATAGATATCATTCTAATGTGATTCTTCAAAGAGCAGTCCTCACCCATATTTTTAAAACAAAAGACGCGAACAGATCTTACGAGCTGTTGCCTCTGCCGAAAGGTTCCCAAACCTAGGCTTGATGTGTTTCTCAGCATCCAAGTAAGTCTTGATGACGTTTCCTTTCTTCTCATCCAGTGGGTAATAACACAACTAATAAGTAAAGGCTCTAGCCTTCCTGGGGATCTCACTCTTCTCAGCAAGTTTACATACAGTTCTCTGGTCCACCCAATACACTGCAGGGGAGAAATTCCCATTTCCATCTTGCAAGTGTAGAAATTAACAGGCAGGACGGACACTGAGCTGGCCAATAGGAGAGCTGCATCCTAAAGTCAGTTCTGTCTGTCTCCAAGGCCAACCCATTTGCCCTGTGCCACCTGAGAACAATCAGTAGAAGCATACAGCAGGGGTAAAATGTGTCCGAGGGAACCCAGCCAGGCCGGACGTGCACAGACATCCTCACTCCCTGTTCTTGGGTTCTGGTCCTGTTCCCGTGTCCCATACTTTAAGGGTCAGTGTGAGTGATCTGGACTGATTCATGCCCATAGCATTCACAGTCCTTGCGTTGTGAGCAGCAGAAATCCGTTCCTGCCAATAAAAGCAAAGGGATTTTCTGGAAGGCTATCTCGGAGTCACAGAAGGAGAGCAAAGGCTGCAACACCAGGCAGAAAGCGACCAGCCCCGGATGCTGGTGAGCCGGAGTAAAACAAATCATCTCTTGCCAGAATAGATTGGCCCTGGGTCTCTTCTTTGTCTTCTTGCTCAGACTGCTCTGGCTTTGGTCAGAGAACATCCACTGGGGAAGAGAGAATTTCCTAAAAAGGAATGTTGTACGAGTAGCTGGGCTACTGCATAGCACAACTGCAGGGGGCACCACTCACATAGATTATAACGTGAACGCTATGCCCTTGAATGCCAGCACTACAACTGAATCTCAGGCAGCTCCCTCTGAACGGTCTGCACTTGTCAGAATCACCACCCGCATATAACTCTCACTTCTCACACCGTTAACTTTCTGTGGAGCTCGTCATTGTATCTTTCCCAGTTACACTGGAAGATTCTTAAGGATGAAATCCAGAATTTCAACATCTCTATTTCTAAAACCACACCATACAGAGAAGTAGTTTCCAATTAAACTTTTGCTTATATCCACAACCAAATATATATTTCCTTTCAAATATAAGTAGATCAGGGGCACCTGGGTGGCTCAGCCAGTTAAGCATCTGCCTTCAGCTCAGGTCACGATCCCAGGATCCCAGGATCCAGTCCTGAATTGGGCTCCTTGCTCAGCTGAACGCTGCTTCTCCCTCTCCCTCAGCTTGCCTCTCCCCCTACTTGTGCTCGTTCTCTCTCTTTCTCTTTCTCTGTCAAATAAATAAATAAATAAATAAATAAATAAATAAAAATCTTTTAAAAGATGAATAAATGGCTCATTTAGTGTAATGAAATAGGAATTTTGTCCATCTGGCACCCAACATGTTTGCACAGTATCCTTGCAAGGTACAAGAAACTGACCACGGAAAGGAGGGATGGATATGTTGGGTGCATGAGCACTTAACAGAAGCCAAAGGTTATGCTAAGAATGGGTCTTCTGGTAGAAGTTCAGGTTCAGATTCCCTGGAGAAGCCTTTTTCAAAAAGGGTTACCCTTACTCTCCTGATATGATTCCATGCGGGCAGCTGCTCACGCACCAACCATGCTGTCCCTGGCCCAAAGCCCCTTTTCATGGAGAGAGTTTAGTCAGTCTCGAAATGTTTCCTGAACAGTGATTAGGCATCAGAGGCTATGTGAGGCAGGAAGTCACTGGGCCATTAAAAGAGCTCAGTACCTTATGCCATCAGTAAACCAGTAAGCATTTATTCAACTCCATTGTCCTCCACCATCCCTCCATTCTTGCCACCGGATTGGCTGCTCTGATGGCTCATTCCCTAATCCAGTGTCCTGTGTCAGCAGAGCCCAGGCCCAGAGCTTTCCATCAAGGAGAGGATCACAGTAACAGGAGCAAGAATGAAGTTGGTTGGCAAACCCACGTCCTGACTCTGGATCTGCTCATTCAACAACTTCTCTAACAACCCTATTTTACACCCTCCTGTGTGTTAGACTTTGCAACGTACTGAGAGTCATGCAAACAAGAAGGCATAGGCTACTGAAGGAAACAGCCTATAAACAAATAAGTACAGTTCTGGGAAGCCAATGATTCAAATGGCTCACATAATATTCTCATGTACTGTTGTATTGAGCACCAGGCATAGTGCCTGGTCTGCACTGGGCGGATGCCCATGGTGTGGACTGGTTAAAGTAGTAATGGCAAACACTCACTGACTGCTTACCATGGGCCAGGTGCTATGGAAAGAGTTCTACTTGTGTTAACTCATGGGATGTTCATGACAACTCTGTAAGGTGAATATTATTATAATCCCCACCTCATTTCCTGTTGAGGAAACTGAGGCACAAAAAGATCGGTGACTTGCAGACTAATAATAAGAAAAGCCAAAAATCAAGCCCAGAACAATCTGACCCCAGAGGCTGTGCTCTTAAATATTGTGCTTATACTGTGTGAAATGCGTGGGGCTGGGGTGGGGGATGGGGAGGGGGCTGGGGTTGGGAGAGCCGTTGGGTCAGAGAGACAGCAGTAATCCCTATGAGGAACTGGGCATGGTTTCGATATTCAATATTGACATGAATTGCCCACCCACCACCATAACGTCCCAGCAGCTTGACCTCCACTAATGTTTTCCATCATTCCACCTCGACCACTGACTCCCACATCAATTCTATGTGTTGTCATCACGAGCTAACGCACCACTTCCGAAATCTCAGTGTCAAGACATCTGCCCTCTGGCTTTACCATGTCCTTCCAGCACATTCTAGGACCTTCTTCATAGCAATGATGGAAACTCCATTCAGCTGACTCTACCACTGTTTCTACAGCACCTTCATTGACTTCCTTACCCTTCCTAGCTTCCTTGACCTCTTCTTAGAAGTCTATTCCCAACAGCCTGGACTTTCTCTCCTTATCATTCTTGCTCACTAAGACTGCCTAACCATCTACCCTTCCCATTCTTGTATCAGAGCTACAGAACGTTGCCTCATTCCCTCCTCAGGGCTTAGCTCAAATATCATATCCTTAGAGATGCCTTCCCTGGCCAGCCATCCAACCAAACATGGCATTTCCTCGTTTGATATTTTAGCAAATTACTAGTTGAGTGCTTTCCAGACATTGTTATTAGCACTTTGCGTTGATTATTTGAATCCTCAGAGCTCCAGGAAGCGGACACTGTTATTGTCATTATTGTACCCATCCTGAAAAAGGAAACTGAGCCTAAAGAGGTAATGACTATCCCACGCGGTCTCAGGACTGAACCCCACACAGCCCAGCTGCAGCCGGGCCTCTTAACCATCACACCATCTGCCTTTCACACAGCCAGCATGTCTTCTAGCACTTTCTACAACCCAGGTACTGCCTTATTTAGTGATTTACATGCCATCAGTGACCTCTTCAGAATATGAGCAGCTGTGTGGACAGAGACCTTCTTCTCCATCACTGGATCCCTAGTGCACAGTGAGCACAGATAATACGAGCAAATCATTTTTGTTTAATATGATCGAGTAACATTATGTTTGTTTTGTGTATGTTTCAGAGCAGATATACTATGCTGGCCCCATCAATAATCCTGGATTTGAAATTCTCCCGGTAAGGTCTTGGTTTTCTGTTCTGCTCTGTTACTTAATTTTTATATTGAGTAGTTTCTTAGAGGAGGAGGAGGTGGAGGACAGAATTAAATTTAAATGGTTTCCACTGGCCATCACTAAGAAAACCCTTCTTCAAAAAAGCTGTTACCTCCTCCTGGGCACTTACAAACATTTAAACACTGATTTCGCCATTTTGGTATTTAACATTTTATGTTCTGATGGACCCTTGGGGATCCTCTGGGCAGACAGCTCCCGCGGAGAGGGACACCCATGTTCTATCCTGCAGGATCGCCTGTGTCTTCAGGGACTGCATGGTCTAAAGTCGCTGGGGTGCGGCATGTCAGTGAGGCTGGCTGTGCAGAGAAAAGAAGAAACATGCAAACAACCATGACGGCTTATAGGCTCTCAGATTCCGGCCTTACATTATTACTCGTGGCTGCCACAGGTGAATAAAATGTCCCCACCCGGACCATTCACCGGCAAGTCTCATAGCTAAGAGTAGAGTTTTCCACTAACTCCTTTTTAGGCAAAATAATGTGACTTTCTTAAATGGCTGAATTTAAGCACCTGTGACATAAGCAATACATTTGCAATATGCTACTCCTGAGACAATCTCATGGGCTATCATAAAAGGAATCACAAAGATGTATTAACTGTGTTTTCTGTTTCAACTTCTTCCTCTCAGTTTAAAAAACAAAACAAAACAAAAAAACAAAAAACAAAAAACAGTTCCTGACTCTGGGAAAGGTTCTCCTTCTGCATAATGAATTTGTTTAACTTTGTTTCATTTCTTGTGTGTGTGTGTGTGTGTGTGTTTCCTTTTTGTTTACAGCCTCTGAGTTCCTCAGGTGCAATCCTTTCTGTCTAGAACATTCTCTAGTGTTGCTCTTGCAGATGGGAAGTTTCCAGCTTCCCCTTCCCCTCCAGGGTTCTCCAATCTTCTCTGCAGACCTTTCAGTAAAAAAAAATATGAAAGTCTTGCAAACTTCCTTACCTTCTAGAATGTAGGACCAAAATTCTCCCAGCTAGTTTTTTTCTTGAAATCTTTATTTTTTGGAATTCTTTTTCCTTCCCTATTTTCCTTCCGAATCTTCTCATCCCCCCTTCCATGGGAGATTGACTTGAAATTTGCCAACAATTGGTTTTCATCTTGCATTATTGGCTTAAAATAAAAACAGTGCTCTTTAGGAGTTGCTATGAAATAGGAGGGAAAAGAACTTCTTAAAGGCACAGAATCCATTTGAAAGAAAATCTGGCAGAGATGTAAAAGCAGTTTTACTGCTTTCCCCTAGGACACTTGGGTGAGGGCAGGACCTGCATTCTTCAACCAATGATGGTGCTCCGAGATGTTGCCCAGTGGAAGGGCCAACCCAGGCTCAGGTGTCCCCGCTGTAGGCATGATTGCTTAAGGATGCATCGGTCCTCTTCCCCTTTTGAGGTTTAGGGTTCGGAAGCAGAAACCTAGCCAGCCCTGACTGCACCCAACCTGCTGACAGCTAGCCAAAACTGACAGGGGACAGAACCCAAGTGGGACACATGCAACCTGTCACGTATGCTGGAGAGGCCGCCGCCCGCCTTAATCTCAACAGGAGCTCCCACGCTGGCTGAGAACCAGCTGCAGCCAGCCCAGCTTCCTTGGCGGACAGCCAGCCAGCAAGACTCAGAAACTTTGCTTCCTAATATGGGACAGAGACAGTATGAAGCCTTCTGGTTTTAAAAGACCTGCCCCGGATCCCCTCCTCCCACCAAATCCCCCAGAGAAGGGCTCTGTGCTAATTCCATCCTTGCTTGGCTGGAAACTTTTCCACTCAGCAGTCAATCTTGCTCAGCAGTGTCTTGGTGTCACTTTCTTTTTAACACAGCCAGTCCCTTGGCCCAGGGACTGAAGTCCTGCCCAGAGCCCTGCATCTCTATGACTGCTGTTTTCTGAATTAGAATTTAGAGATCCTTTGGGCTTCTAAAATGTGTGGACAATCACTTGTAGGTAGAGCCTAATCTGCCTCAACGCCAAGGATACGACTGTAGATTCCTGACCCACGCATGCAGAGCTCTCCTCAACAGTGAAGAGTCTGCTGCTCTCTGTCCCTTGTCCCTAGTCTATTCCCCCCCGTCCTCCTAGTATGTCCCTCCACTTTCCTGCAGGTGAGCACAGTTGCCCAAATCTTGCATTCTAAACCAGAGTCTGCGTATCTTGTACATAGGTAGGTATGTGTGCGCGTACAGAATGTAAGTATGGGAGTCATGATCTAGAAACCTTCCTGCAAATACATCTTTTCTTAGGCTTTATAAGGCTATATTGAAAAATTCATTTGCTTTTCGAATTGGGGAGTGTGTGCGCGCTTGAAGGCACATGGACACGAAACGTAAGGTGATGGCGAAGGGGACACGAGCAGGTGCACGTCTGAACTGCTCTTGACTCCTACTGAGTTCTCTAACTTCCATACTGCTTCGGTTAAATCCCTGTGCTGCTTCTGAAATCACAGCTGCTCATATCTGAGCGGGCAACCTCACGGGAGCCTATGCTGTCATAGATGCTCAAGCGGAACAGCGCCCTAAGGGACGCTCCAAGCAGCCCTCTCGCCTCAGCCGCCATCCAGAGAACAGCCTGGCCCTGGCAAACGCAGCTTCCACTGTTGGGGAACCCGCTCGCTCCTGGACCTCTGCTAATTGCTAGAAAGTTGTTCTTCTCCAAGAAAAACTGCCTCTCCTGCAACCTCCATCCAGTGTTCTGATTTATTCCTTCCCTCCGGCCGTATACAGATTAAACCCCTTTTCTTCTTTGGGCGACGGGCACTTCAAAGATGTGCCAGGAACCTCTTGGGAACCTTCCCTTTTGGGCCCTTTGCCCTGCTTACCAGCACCTCCCATGGCCCAGAGCATCTCTTTCCGGACTGGTGAACCTACAGACATGTCCCCACTACGTGGCCTCTGGGGCCTGGGGTGGGACTTTGGCACTGAACAGACACACGGGCTCAATTTCACATTCAGCCCAACCACTAACGACGGACGAAGAGAGTCCTCTGTGGAGTGTCATTGCCAGAAAAGAGCCCTAAAATGTGGCCATACTTCCTCTCATAGAGCATTCTGGTTTCGTGCAGTTGAATTTTGATCCCCGAGAGGCCTTCTCTGTCTCAGCAAATGGCACTTGATCGTTCCAGTGGCTCAGACCAGGATCTTTGGCGTCACCCTCTGCCCCTCTCTTTCTCTGCCACCTGCATGAGTTTTCCCGGTAAAGCATTATGGGCTCTTTCTTCAAAATCTGTCCAGAATCCAGTCTAGATTCCTTTCCTCATCTCTGCATCCGCTCCAGCTTGGGTAGACTCCCACCTGGTTTTAAGGGCTTCCACTCTCTGCCCCTACAGGCTCTGTGGGCGGCCGGAAGGATCCTATTACCCTACAATTGTGATCAGGCCAGTCCCCGGGAGAAGTGCTCTCATGACCCGTGTCCCTGTCAGAGTAGGAGCCAGCATCCTCACTATGGCCCGCGAGACCATCCCTGTCTCATGACCTCGCTCTCCTCCCGTGCTTCCCTCTCCCAGCAGTTCCGTGGGGGTCCTCTTTGTTCCTCACACACAGAGTGCCAGCCCTCTGAGCAGCAGGGGTGCCCCCCCTTCTGCGGGTCTTTACCCATTGATCCCCTTTGCAGCTCAACCTGCTTGAACCACCCTGCCTAAAACTGCCCACCAGCACTAGCCCACCCCCACCCTGCCCTGCCCGGCCCAGTACCGCTGCCTCTCCCCTTCCCTGCCTGTGTTCTGTCCCCAACACCGGCATAGGCAGAGCGCCCATAGTGAAGCATCGGGGACATGGTCTGTCTGTCCCAGGGAGCCCGTAAGTGCCTCGAAGTGAGTTTGGTTTGCCTGGTTCTACTTTATCCCCAGTGTCTAAACCAGAGCTGGCTCCTAGGAGGTGCTTGCTGACCACCGGTGGAATGATGGATTGCTTTGCGAGTCACACATCTCATGCTTTCCCTGCGTCCCTTCCAGGGAGAATACCAGGTTTTGCTGGAACTGTATAATGGAGACCGTTCCACGGTGGCCTGCGCCAATGCCACCGTCATTTCTTCCTGAGCAGCTGAAACTTGGGGCATGGTGTGTCTGCTGGAAACGGCAAGCCACTGAAGTTGGACCTGCTCTGAAGAAAAACCAGTCGACGACAGAGAGGCAGGCACAGGTTCTAGCCCCCGGACCAGACATCCTCAGACTCCACGTGCCTACATGCTTCTAGGTCACCTCCTGGTAGTCACGATGTTATCCTGTGGGTCTGCCCTCCTCCCCAGCTCCTTAGGAGTATTTCCCCTGTGACCCCAAATAAAGAAAGCTGGTCCACTGTGGTTCCTCGTGGTCTGTTCAAAGTCTCAGTGCAATGCCGTAGTTACAAGGTGATCTCCTCCAGACAAAGTGCCAGGTGCTGGCGAAACATAAGGAGTTCTAAGAGATTGAGAAGGCTGGGCACCTAGGTGGCTCTGTTGGTGAAGCAACTGCCCTCGGCTCAGGTCATGATCCCAGAGTCCCGGGATTGAGTCCTGCATTGGGTTTCCTGCTCGGTGGGGAGTCTGCTCCTCCCTCTGACCCTCTCCCTTCTCATCCACTCTCTCAAAGAAATAAATAAAATAAAATAAATAAAATAAAATAAAAGAGATTGAGAAGGTTGACCGCCTGGCTGGAAATCGAGAGCGGGCCAAAGGTGTCCCTTTTCCTCCTCTTTGCCTGAGTTTGCCTGAGCAAACTCCAGGCACTTTGGCTACAAAGGTCAAGTTGAAGATAAAAGCTTACAAAGAGTGACCTTCAAATCCTGCCTGGCCGAACCTCATTATAGCATCGTCCCCCAAGCATGGCTGTCCCTGGCCTCAGCATGCTATGGCTCTCTCTGATGCATTCATTATTCTCAATATACACCTGCTGAACTCTTACGTGCTGGGCCCTATGCTCAGCCCCGAAGCTACTCCAGGGAGCAAAACAGACAGTGTGGAGCTTATGGTTGCCTGAATTATTAAAAAGGCATGTCAATCAGCAGACATATTCATTTGCATTAAAAAACACCTTCCAGGGCCTCCATAAATAAGCAGAGCCATTCTGGAAGCTCCGTCTTTTTCTGTCCCAGGATGTGGCTGGGACACAGGATGTGGCTGGGTGGCTGTGGACACCCAGGGGGCTCCACAGCCCTGACATTATCCCGTGCCCCTCTCCCCACTCTGACCCTTCCAGTGTCCCTGGGCCCAACATCTGGCCCTCTTGCACCTACTGCGGGGCTGGTATCAGGGGACTGGGTTGACTTCAGCATTTGTAGGTCTTAGATATCCACAAAAGGGCCACGATGTTAGAGATTAAAAGGGGAAGAATCCAGAGTTTAAAAATGTTCATTGCTATTAATTACCATCTGTACATAATTAAACTACCCAGAATAGCAGGCTGTAAATGTCTGGTGAATTAAAACTTTAAAACCAGCATCTGAAGGTTTTGGGTTATGGAGAAACAAAATTATAGCAGTGCCCTTACTTACACCCATTAACATTCGAGAAAGAAAACATACTGTGGTTATGCCCGGCCAGGGAGCAGACCTCTGAACACACACGGGGCTGATCCTGTTATGTACACAAACAGCAGACTGAATTTCTGACCCTCTGCCGTTCCCTCTAGAGAGACATTCCCTTGCGCCCCTTCCCAAAAGCATCCTTATGTGTGGAGTAAAGGCCATGCTGAAGTTCTGAGTACTCACGTGTTCCAACAGCTCAGGCCAGTGGCCAGAGCCTTCCAGAGGCAGGGACAAGGGATCCCAAACTAGCTCACTTTTCATTTTTCTGCAGTTCATCTGTTCCCTTTCCCCTTCTCCGTTCTTTGTTGTCTTCTTAGAATTCATTGACTGTGTGTGTGTGTGTGTGTGTGTGTGTGTGTGTGTGTGTGTGAGAGAGAGAGAGAGAGAGAGAATGAGAGAGAGAGAGAGAGGTTCAGACCTATGAGTTTGGATGAAACAGAGATTTCCATGTACAGGTTTGGCCCCAGCTATGATGGAGTACACTCAAACACACAGCAGCTGTGCTCAAGGATTGATTTGAAAAGGGAAAGAGAGTGTTTCTCTGCCGCAAAGTGTGTGTGGCTTAAATTTTGCTATGAGTTCTTCTCCTGCAAGCTGAGAACGATTTTCCACTGGCTCCGTCTTGGCAGGAGAAATGCCGAAATCGTTATTGCTACATGACTTGTTGGCCGGACACAAGAATGAAGATGAAGCTTGAAACTGCTGTCCCAGGAAGCCGGGGGCATCGAGGGGGAGGTGGGCATCCTGAGGCAAGCTCTCTGGGGCCTGCTTGGAGGGCAAGTGTGGAGGGCACACTGACAAAGAACTTGAGGTATACCTCATTTTCTTATTAACAGAGTTGTTGCTGTTTCAAAATCACTACAAAGCATTCTCAACATTTCTTCTCAATAAACTTCCCTGAAAAGAAAAAAGAAAAAAAAAAAAACACACCTCAGTTTGATTCAAGATGATGCTATGTTCCCAAAAAATTCCTGTGGCAATCAGACAGCTCCCACCATCTGGGCATCCAGAGGTCCCTCCTTATATTTTAAGGGACACTCTCTGTATCCACTTAACCCTTGAATAGCACGGACATTAGAGGCACCAAACCCTCATGCGTTTGAAAATTCACGTATGACTTCTGACTCCAAAACCTCAACGACTAAGAGCCTACGGTTGACCAGAAGCTTTATGGATCACACAGTCAAGTAACACATATCTTGTATGTTCTCTGTGTTAAATATTGAACTCTTACAACAAAGTAAGCTTAGAGGAAAGAAGATGTTAAGAGAACATAGGGAAAGAGAAAATACATTCACAACGCTGCAGTGTATTGAAAAAAAAACCATACGTATATATGTGGACCCTCACAGTTCAAGCCCATGCATTTGATAATCAAGTGTGTGTGCGTGTGTGTGTGTGTGTGTAAATATAGGGTATATATGCATATCTTTTGGTGGGAAGGGAATGCCAGTGCCCAAAACGGGTCCAGAGAGAAAGCTGAAGATCATTTGGGCAGCGTGACTATATTGCTTATGTTTGGGCATAAGGACCAGACGCTCAGCTCAGTCTGGCTGACACATACAGGACCCCGTTGGCCCCTGTGGTTGCTGAACCCTCACGTGTTCCTGCATCAGCCGCATTTTGCTGCGAGGTTCACACTTGTCATCAGCGCTTCACCTCTATTTCTCCATGGTTCTTGCACCTCGGGTCTCTCTAACTATCGGTGTCACCCTTGGACAGTCTTTCCTGTAAGAACAAATAGTTTCACACCTGTCCAATGTATAAAGGCAGAGAGACAGCTCTCTCCGGAAGCCCTGCATTCATTCTGAGGGCTCGGTCATGCGACCCGACCCGGCGCTGGATTGGAGTTAGACCCACTGGAACCACCCTTGTCCCTAAGGGAAAACTGGGGGAGTCGGCAAGGGGGAAAGGGAGAAAATGGGAGGAAAGACAGGGTAGGCAGGAGCTTGTCTAGAATCAGGCCGGCAGCACTGTGATTCTAACTCGCCCCTACCCGCTAACGGAGTGAGTGACTTAATTCTCTAACTTTGGCTGGCTTTCCCACAAGTGTCAGCAATAATACCACCTTACAGAGGTACCGAGAACTAAGAGAGAGAATGCATGGCAAGCTCTTAAAATAGTGTCTGGCGGGGACGCCTGGGTGGCTCAGTTGGTTAAGCAGCTGCCTTTGGCTCAGGTCATGATCCCAGCGTCCTGGGATCGAGTCCCACATCGGGCTCCTTGCTCAGCAGGGAGCCTGCTTCTCCCTCTGCCTCTGCCTGCCATTCTGTCTGCCTGTGCTTGCTCTCTCCCCCTCTGTCTCTCTGATAAATAAATAAAAAAATCTTAAAAAAAAAAAAAAAAAATAGTGTCTGGCGTGTAACTCAATAAAAGGGAGTTATTATTCTGCTAAGGTGGTGCCTAGTCCCTCTAGGCTGCTGTCACAAGAATCCCGTAGCCTGCATGCTTTATAAACAACAGATATTTATTTGTCACGGTTTTGGAGTTTGGAAGTCCAAGATCAAGGTTGCGGGCAGATTCAATGTGTGATGAGACCCTGCTTCCCGGTCTATAGGAGCTGTGTCTTCCTTGCACACGCAGGCAATGCCAGGTAACCTTCCCGGACCTTTGTCATGAGGCTTCACGCACATGTCCTAGTCACCTCCTAAAGGCCCCACCTTCACATACCATCACACTGGGAGTTAAGATTTCAGCCTGTGACTTTGGAAGGGCACAAACCATTCTGTCCATAAGAGGTAAGTATCCGCCTTGGAACCAAAGCCCTGTTCCCTAATTGCCTCTCCTGTCCCTCTTACCCTGTTGAGGCTAACGGTCTTTGAGCCCTGCCTTCACCCATAAGCCCACATTCCTTTCTAAGTGCCGAAGTGTTCCCTTGGCACCTTGATTTCTTTCTTCTGAGAAAGAAAGGGTGGCGCATGTTCACCGAGCCATCTGCTGGAACCCTGAACTCTGAAGAGAATGTAAGAGAAATATTCAGGTACGAGTCCCCCCACCCCCAAACAGAAAGAAATATTATAACCAGGCCAAACAGGCCCGAGGAAAGAAACTGTGAGTCATCCTTAATTAAACTTGTTTCTCCCAAAAGAAAAAAAAAAAAAAGGCAAAGAGCTACACATGCAAGATGTAATTTAACAATTACATCTGCCTTCAGCAAAGATAACCCAAAATAGCTGGTGAGAGAAGGAAGGGCCACATCCTGATTTTAACCGGGGTTTGTTAGGGAGGAGGTCATCATCTCAGCCGTTCCATTTCAGATTTGAATCAGCTGCATTTTTCTCGGTCAGCAAAATGAGTTCCTCTGTCTAATTTCCTGCTCATTCTCTCTGGTGACACGCGGGGATTCTAGGGGGATTGGGAAGGCGCTATTTTATCTCCAGTGGCTGTGTTTGGACCTGAAACTTTCAGTGGCCTCCAGATGCACCAGCCTCAACCCCGCCTCCCTTTTTTCCCTCTCGGCCCTCTCATCCCGCTTTCCTTTCAAATGTGCAACAAAACCAAATTCTTTCCTCCAGGAGCTTGGTCTCCTCACTCCTTCCGAAAAGAATGTGTGCACTGATGTTATTTCAGCTGAAAACAATGATTCCCACCCATCTACCCCTCCCCCCACCAGCTGATATTTCTGTGGATTCCCTCCTCTCCAGCCAAGGTCTGCAAAGAGAAAACATCTATGCCGTGGAAGCTATACCACTCAATTATGGCTTCTCCTCCTTTCCTCTATTCAGAAAGGGTGGAAGAAAATTTGAGAAGGGGCCAGAGAACATTATTGAAATGATCAGAGGACAGGATTCGTTTTCCAGGTAAAGATGAACTACAACTGATTAAAATGGATGGGTGGAGAAAGACAACATCTGAGAATTGGAACAACGACAAAGACAACGATAATAATAGGGTTGTTGAAAGGTAACAATTAGCTGAGCATTTGCTATGTCCCAGGCATTGATTCACACACAGGTACTTTCCCGGCGTCAGTCACAGCCAGTGGGGCCAGTGATAGGAGCATCCAAGCCATGCAAGAGAAAGCTGGTGTGACGGAAGGGAGCTAACTGACCACACACCCCCCACCCCCGCTCCATTCATGAGCTCAACCATCTGGGATTCAAGTCCGTCTGACTCCAAACCCAATGCTTGCTGCCTGATGCTGCCCCCGGTTCCTTGGTTGGAGGTCACATAATAGGGGGCATGTTTTGGATTTAGTTGTGGGCTTGCAGGATTTGTTAATCCAAGCAGCAAACAGGCTACAAACAAAGGTGGGCTAATAATGGGTTCAATTAATTCACTGATGAGAGCATAGGAGAAAAGAAAAGAAAAAAATAAAGACCATGAGAGTTGAAGGCATATAGTGAACTACTGAGTTTCATAATTTGGAGGAGCTCCACTCTGCTCTTCAGCAACAGCCAAAAATAAGTAAGTAAATAAATAAATAAATAAATAAAAATTGTTCATTTTTAAATCCATCTGGATGAATTGGATGAGTAGTACAGGACAGCCTGGCTTTTTTGCTTTCTCTATTCCTCCCTTCCTTCCTCCCTTCCTTCCATCAGTAAATATCTTTCCAGCACCAACTACTTGCCGACAACTGTATTAAGCACAATATGTAAAATACTGATGTATTTATGTATGTATGTAAAAATGAATAATACATAATTCCTGCATATTTTAGGAAAAGGAAAGAAGGGAGGTATCAAAATCTTTTATGTTGGGCAGCCCATGGTAGGTAATTGGAGAGAGGAGTAAAACACGGTGGCTTCACAGGAAGAATGTACAGGTTGGTGGAAGGGGCCATGAGCTGGCCTTCTAGGGTTGGATGGGATTAGAGATCTTGGTGCCCATGAAGGAAGCAGTTTCGGCGCTGGCTTTCTGCCTATCTGCCTGGTATTTCATTCCTAAGGGCTGGGACATACTTTATTTCTTCAGTCATTAGGCAGTGAGTTCAATTTTAGACGAAATAGGATATATACTAAAAGAGACTTTCACCCAAATGCAGGCTTTTCTGTTAATGCTTGGTTGTGATCCCTGAAAAAATCAATGAATCTGCAAGAGTTTATTGAACTTATTGTGGACCCAGATCCTAGTCTGAGCCTATCCTCCGGCCAAAGGATCCCCTTGTCACTCTCTTGAGCAACTCCTTTCTATCCATCCATCCCCGGCAAGAAGTTATTCTCTTCAGCAAGTGTGCTCTCACCCCTTTGATGTTTGACTTGTTTTCTGAGTCCCGATCCATGGCGAGAGGTATGGCACTGACCCAGTACGGGAGGATTCTGTGCAAGGTTCCCATGGATAGGATGGATGACAGAAGGAGAGAGAGAGGATGGCTCTGAACAAGAGGCAGCATGGAAACCTGAACAAACAGTGAGAAGGGGACCAGGGACTGGAGAGGCAGGGGACAGGGGCTGGGGAGCAGCTGTTTTGAGGGTGATGAGCCGCCTGTACTAGGATATTTGGGGCTGACATAGTGCCTGTAGCAGCCAGGAGGCCCAGACAGGCAGAGCCCAAAGCCACCTGGCCGCATGCCCTGCAGCTTTCTTCCCACATTTGCTTCCCAGAACCCACACAGTCACACTCATGCTCCACAATGCTCAGCAGCCAAGATCATGTTCTTTGTAACTTCTCCTCCAGTTTCCATTCCTTTGGACTTCTGTTACAAAAATATCATAGAATAAGGAGATTTGAAACAACAGAAATGTATTGCTCACCGTTCTGGAGGCTGGGAATTCCAAGATCAAGGTGCTGGCACATTCAGTGTCTGGTGAGAACCTGCTTCCTGGATCACCGACAAATGTCCCCTTGCTGCATCCTCACAGTGTGGAGGGACCGTGGCTCTCTCTGGCATTTCTAGAAGGGCCTTAATCCTATTCAGGAGGGCTCCATTCTTATGACCTAATTATCTCCCAAACGTTCCCCTCCAAATACCATCAGCCTAGGGTTACATTTCGACATGAATTTGGAAGCGACACAGACTTTCAGACCATAGCACATCTTTTCTTTCTTTTTCTCGCCTCATTTTTGGTGATGAAATGGAAATAATTGAAAGACAGCTTAAGGCAGAAACTCCTTCTACTAATGCTTAGCTATCCCAGACACTTAGAAGAAAAGATAATTATATAATGTGATAGAGGTGCTAAATATCACTACAATGGCAATCATATTACAGTCTATAAATACATCAAATTAACACATTGTACACATTAAATTTATACCATGTTGTGTTAATATATTCAATAAGAAAGAATGAAAGAAAGAAAGAGAAAGAGAGAGAGAGGACAGAAGGAAGAAAAAAGAAAGAAAGAAGGAAAGAAAAGGAAGGAAGAAAGAAAGAGAAGTTCCCTTATTGGTCATCTGGTGTCAAGCCCAACCTGGCCTATATCTGCAGGTCTTCAGAATGATTCTTTCCACCAACCTAATGGCAAATCTCCTATGTAGAGTCATTGAGAAGAGAAAGGTGCTTACACACCTGCCTTATTCCCTGGCCATTTTTCATAATCTTACTGGGTTTGTCCACTGTCACCCCCTGAGGTAACACACAATTTATTTGTATTTGTGGGTTATTCTTTTTCCATCACAATCATATCCTGAAGGCCGTCTATCTGCAGTCATTTGTTTTGTTAAATTCCTTAATTGGATTTCATTATCCAATATTTTATGGGTTTTGACTTCAATATTTCACAGCTATGTGTAGGGCACCCAGAATGTTGGAATTGGAAAGAAGTCACTAAAGCCGTCTGCTGAGAGCCAGGGCACGGGTGTTCTTGCTCTCAGGGAGCTTATTCCCAGAGGCCTTTCAAGGCTGGGAAAGGAGCGCTTTAAAAAAAAAAAAAAAAAAAAAAAAAAAAGGTAATTAAAAAATCAGCACAGCTTCAGAAAGAAACCAATTGTCTCCTTTCCAAAGGATACCATGTTGTCTCTTCCAGATATTTTCAGGGTGGAAATGATGATGTTGACACCAAGCTCCTGAGGGCAAAGACAGAGACAAAAGGAGGTCCAGGTGCCCCGTCTCCACACCCAGCCTCTTGGATTTGTGGCAAAGTCCCGAGGAGAGAGAAGCTGAACCAGAAACTGGCTTTATAAGGGATTCGGGTCACCCATGGCATTTTGTAGGGCCCAATGATCTTCTAGTACACAGACAAGTGGGTAGAACACAGCATGGCTTGCTTCACAAACATGAAGGACCCAGCACAAAGTAGGGGAAGAGAGAACCAGGGCTTGGGCATAGGCACCATGCTGGTCTGAAACGCACAACAGTAGCTTTAACAGCTTGGACAACAGTGTCAGAGGAGAATGGTAAAGAATGAAATAGGAAAGAGCTGCTCTTGAGCTGACACGAGGCACCCAGAGGTAAGCAGGCCAGGAAAGGGGAGAGTCTGGAGAGCTTCTGTAACATGCAAGTGGAATGCAAAGTCACTGATATTTAATTAAGTCATATTTATTAGAGTATCTTCATATGAATCCACAGATGGACCCAAGAAATTCCAATCTTACTGGTGGGCAGCATTTCCCTTCCCCAGAACCACGTGGGAATGGGTGTCCCATTTCCTTAGCCCGTGATCCCACCTTATTTCCTGCTGTTTCCCCCCTGACATCTGGAACTCCATTTGGACCTACTCGTAACCTTTGTACTATTCCTGTAATATTGTTTTTCCATCTGCTGAAAGACAGATAGGTGTACTGTTCCCATCATGAGTAGAGTTTCATCCTCACCATCCTTCTGACAATAGCATCAGAGCCTATTGTCTGTTTATATTCTGGCCTCGAGCACACCACTCAACCCCCACAGCAACCCTTTTACCTTACCCCGCAAGAAAATATGCCATGGGGTCTGGAGGAGAAGAAATTCCAAAGTCAGGGAAATTTACAAAGTATTATACAGTTACATGTATGGCAAGACTGAAATTTGTGGAGAACATTGTCTTAACTGTGCAGATCATATTTATAATTAACGTTCATTAGCCAAGCGCTTAGAGGTTTATTATGTCCCTTCCTTTCTAAACTCCACAAAAATCAGATATGGTCTGAATGTTAGGCGCAGGAGCCAGAAGCCATCTAGTGAAGATTCAGACTACCAAGATAACTGTAGTTAATTTAGCTAATGAGACTGGAAGAAAGAATTGCTGTGAATCTAGTCTCTAACTGCATACCAAGGACTCCTTGGACAGCCTTCCAGCACGTGGGATACATTTTGTTTCAAAGGAACAGGAACAGATGCCTTGTCACGAAGCAAGATCAAATGCCATGCTTGGGACTACCATTGGGATGGATGGCATCCATTATACGTGATTATAAAAAATTATATGTGATTATAAAATGGTGCCCACTCTGGTGAAACCAGAATTAGTGTCCTATGTCTTGAAAAGATGATACTTCTGTGCAAAGCAAAGGAATGCTTGTCTTTTGGCAAAACATAAGCCTCTGCCCAGATACATGACTTGGTTAGGGGGCATACACTGGATTTCAGTCCTTTGTCTCCTTTTGTACAGTCCACCACCTATACAACCTTACCAGGGGCCCAGGCCAAGCTTTGGAATCTTGTCTTACTACATGGCATGCACTGAAGAAAGAGAGCCAAATAAAAGAAATATTCTGTCTCATAGAGACATTGGTCTCTGCCTATTGATTAATGGTCCCTGATCTCATTATCAGTCTACCCTCACCCAGTACCCACTCATCACTTCCAATAACTACACTTAATAAGGAGCCACACAAGCTGAAAAGTATTCTGGAAACAAAACTGCTAAATGAGACAAATACTTGGGCTTCTCTTTAGTCTTGCTTGTCCTTGCCATTTTTCCAGTGAACTTGGAACTGAACTTGTACCATTGTAACAACAACAAACTTGTTAACATTCTTGTTCCGTGACAGACTTGTCCCTATTCAAAATGCTACTACTTCATCATTTTTGAGATATCACTTCCTCCAAGAAGCTTTCCATCACTGGCACCCAGGCTGGGTTAAAAGGGCTCCTTTAGCACCCTCCCCTTGCCTTCACCATTCTAATCACGTTCTACAATTAATTCTTTATTTTCTGTCCGCCCTATGGAGGTATAAGCAATTTGAGAGCAGAAACAAGGACTCCATCACCTTTACTCAACTAACAGACACTAGGCTCTGATGCTATTGTCATAAGGATGGTGAGGAAATCCTTAAATATTGTGGAATGAATGGCGTAAGGAAGGAAAATATGTTGATTGTGCACTGTATTAGTTTGCGAGGCCTGCTGTAACAAAAGTACCATCAACTGGCTTAGAACAACAGCAATGTATTGTCTCACAGTTCTAGAGGCCAGAAATCCAAAATCAAGGTATTGTCAGCACCATGATCCTTCTGAAGGTGCTGGGCCTCTGAAGGTGAAGTCTATGCTTCTCCTAGCTTCTGGTAGCCACAGGCATTCTTTGGGTTATAGATGGATTAGTTCAATTCTCTGTGTTCATATGGCCCCCTCCCTTTGCATCTTTCTATCATCTTCCCTCTGTACATGTCTGTCTCTATATCTAAATTTCCCTTTGTATAAGAATGCCAACCATATTGGATTTAGGCCTGCTCTAGTGATCTCATTTCAATTTTATTATCTCTGTAAACCCCCTACTTCCAAGTAAGGTCATATACTAAGGTCCTGGGGGTTAGGACTTCAACACATCCTTGGAGAGGATACAGTTCAATCCTGTTTATTTAGCCAAATTTCCATGTGGGTAATTTTTCTTAATCCTCCTAGAAATCCCATGCAGTAGGTTGTATAGTTCCCGTTATTGATGATATTGCAAACTGAGACCATTGGGAGAGCAATTAGTGAAGCCTTGTTGAGTACCCATGTGTAGGCAGCTTCAAAGCCAGACGGAATGTCATGGTGAAGACAAGCATGGACTTGGGGTACAGATGGACCTCAGCTGAATTTCTGCCCATGCTACTTCTGGGCCATGTGGCCTTCTTCCTCTCACCTGTTACATAGAGATGATGACAAAACCAAAGTGTTTGTGTCATTTAGAGATGTGGTACAAGTAAAATGATTACCATATATGTGTCTAATAGAAACTGACAAAAATTAGCTAATACCATGTCCTGCATGATATTACTCTAACTACACCTTCTTGAGAAGCAACCTGAGAGACAGCACCAGGTTTCAGTTAGAAATGAGGCATGAGTCTCCAGTTCATCTGTGAAGGGTGAAACTTTTCTAGCAAAGTCCACCCATCTTTGTATTCATGAAGAAGTCATCTGTTCCCCTTCCAGCAACCCCCTCCTCCAACTCTGATATGATATCCTGAGGAGAACAGGAATGTCCAGGAGCAGCCGCCTAGCCCAACATCCTCCGCTCTGACATACTATTGCACTGCCACTAGCTCCCTAACCTGTCCTTTCCCCATCTTTGTCCCTTTTGTTACCATTTCATATCTGACACGTAACAGTGGGATACATTAAGCAAACACAAGCCACAGAGATTTTCAAAGGAGGAGTCAAGGGAGGAGAAGAGCTGCATCTTGAATCCTGAAAAATCTCCAACAAAGCAAAACCCGCACTTTTCTGGAAGGTGTGTGTGTGTGTGTGTGTGTGTGTGTGTGTGTGTGTGTGTTTAATTCTTTATTTTTTTAATTTTAGAGAGAGGTGGGGAGAGGCGGAGCAAAGGAGAATCTTAAGCAGGCTCCACCCATGTGTGTGGAGCCTGACATGGGGCTTGGTCTCACAACAATGAAATCACGACCTGAGCCAAAATCAAGACTCAGTCCTTAACCAGCTGAGCCACCCAGGAGCTCCTAGAATGTTCTTTCAATAACTGGCAACCTAACAGTCCTAAAGTCTGCATCTTACCCAATCCTCATTCCTTCTTTCCTTTGTGCTTAAGGGGGTCTAAATTTGAAAGCATGGTGCCATTGAGAACAGATCGGAGTTGAGAACCAGCAACACCACTTCCCAGGTATGTGACCATGAGCAAGCTACTTAATTTTTCCCTGTCTCCCCTTTTGTAAAGTGGGATAATAGTTTCTGCTTCATGGGATCCCCACAATATATAACATGTAGGGCTTAGTAGTCTTCCTTTGAGTCATTTGTAGCTGCACATGCACAAGCACATATGTCTACGTGTCTATATTTATATAGAACATTAGAACAATTCTACATACAGGCTGAGAGATAAAATGGACTTTAAATCCACTGATGCAACTTGTATCTTAAAATGCAAAGGTTTGTTTGGTGAAAAAAGTCTGGAGATGGACAGCAGTAATGGCCATACAGCAAAGTAAAGGTGATTAATGTCCCTAAAAACTTAAACATGGCTAAAAGTGCATGTTATGTATCGCTTTACCAAATTTTTTTTAATTTGAAAAAAAATTAAAATGAGTTCATTCTATTTTTCCTTAGTGGGCAAGAAAAAGAGAATGGAATCATAAATGTTTAATATTTGACATGATCTCCCCATTAATCTAACACTTTTCACAAAGGGTTCACTATTGTATAAATCTTTTCAGATTTCTTTGATCCTGAAATTTTGGCAGACATTAGCACTATAATAAAAACGTGTTCAAAGGCATTGTTTAAATTTTTTCTCAAGATGCTTTGTTCTTTGTTAAGGGTAGCAGTCCCTTTAACTAAAGCTGGGAACAGAGTCAAACTCTGGAAATGGGACAGGAAAATATCTCTTATCAGAGAAATGCAGAGAGGGAAGATCTTGGGCCTCTTGAACTTCATACTCCTAAGATGATTCCCCACCCCCCAACCCATTCTCCCTCTCCCTCTCTTTCTCTTTTTCCAAAGAAAAGAAAAGAAAGAAGGTTTCTGACTGATGCAAAACAAGCAAATAAATGTGTCCAAATATCCCAGAAAGAGTGAAAAAGGAAGAACACTTCACTGAGAACCAGTGGCCTTGAGCACATTGACTTTGGATTTACCTGAAATGGCTTTTTTCAGTCCTTATTACGATCTTGCTTTTAAGATCACTGGGCTAGATACTTTCTTACAAATTATATAATTTAAAGTCACCACTACCCTACAAACTAATACTATCCCCCTTTAAACAACTTTCTAAATCAAGTTCAAAGAGGTTAAAATTAATTCCGCAATTAAACATGATTGAAACTGGTACCCAGTCAGTAATTTAAGTAGAGTTATTCTTAGCAGAACTACATTTTCTTTAAAGATTTTATTTCTTTATTTGACACAGAGAGAGAGAGAGAGCACAAGCAGGGAAAGTGGCAGGCAGAGGGAGAAGCAGGCTCCCCAGGATTGTGTTCCTTCTGCAGATTCTAGGGAAGAATCTAGTCTCTTATTCTTCAGCCGTACACATCCTCTGGCTCACAATCTGTCCCTCCATCTTCAAAATGTTGCCTCTGTGTTTTTCTTCCAAAGTCACATCTTCCTTGGAGTCTCTCCTACTACCCTCGTCTACATTTAGGGACTCTTGTGATTGCACTGGACCCAACTGGATAATCCAGGATGATCTCTACATCTCAAAGTCCTTAATTATACTTACAAAGTTCTTTTTACTATAACACAACAGATTCTGGGCATTAAGACAGAAACATCTTTGGGGGCCTTTATTCTGTCTTCCTCATCAAACCAGACTGAGGGATACACCCAGGCTCCCAAAGGAGGGGCCGACTTCATTAAAAAAAAGAAAGAAAGAAAGAAAAGAAATAAACCCCTTGCTAAATCAAAATATTCAAATGCAGTGCTTCCAAGTAACAGCAAACCCTTAATAACCTTGCATCATTCATAGTTACAGAAAGGTAACAGGTTTGTCTGAACTAGCGGAATCAGTGAAAAAGTATTTGTGCATGTTGGAGCAGTCCCTCAAAAATTAAAAACAAGGGCACCTGGGAGTCTCAGTGGGTTAAGCCTCTGCCTTTGGCTCAGGTCATGATCTTAGGGTCCTGGGATGGAGCCCCACATCGGGCTCCCTGCTCAGCGGGGAGCCTGCTTCCCCCTCTCCTCTCTTTCCTGCCTATTTGTGATTGCTCTCTCTCTCTCAAATAAATAAAAAGATTTTAAAAAATTAAAAACAGAATTACCATATGATCCAGCAATTTTATTCCTAGATGTGTATTGAAAAAAAAATTGAAAACAGGAGTTCAAACAGATATTCATACACCTATGTTCACAGCAATGCTATTCACAATAGCTGAAAGGTGGAAAAAACCCAAGTGTCCATTGATGGATGAAAGAATGAAAACATGGTGGTCTATACATACAATGGACTACGATTCAACCTCAGAAAGAAGGGAATCCTGCACAGGCTATAACATGGATGAACCTTGAAGATATGAGAAGTGAAATAAGCCGTCACAAAAGAATGAATACTACATGATTCCACTTATATGCAGTACTTAGAGTCCTCAAATTCACAGAGACAGAAAAAGGAATGGTGGTGTCCAGGGGCTGGTGGTGGGTGAAATGAGGAGTTATGGTTAAACACAGACAGTGTTAGTTTCAGAGAAGGTGACAAAGTTCTGGAGATGGACACTGGTGATGGCTGCCCAATGGTGTGAAGGAACTTGATGCCATGAATAAGTGGTTAAGATGATAAATTTTATGTTATGTCTATTTTCCCACAATTTAAAATAAAGGTCTTTGTGGATTTTTCTAAAGTTCTTATCACTAAAAATGAAACAGAAATGCCAAAAAGAGAAGATTTGATGAAGTGTACAGTGTTTTGCTCAATTCCTTGTATTCATCAGCTCTTCTACTCCCCAAGTTTTTATTGATCTAAATGGTCAGACCTGGTAGAGATGGCACAGAGGGGCCAGGTTATTCCCAGCATGCTGTCCTCTGCCTTGCAGCCCAAGCCAGGTTGTCCTTCTTTTTTATTTTGTCATATTCCCATCTCCCATTTCGGTCAGCTCATCAGGAGCTCTTTGACGGCCGGCTGCCCCACAAGTATCTGTTGCCATAACTTTCCCACACCACAAGCCTGCCTCCCTCTGAGTCCAGGGCTGCACAAGGGGATTTGCTCACCATTTGTTCCTGCGAAGGGACCACATGGGTGTGGACCATAAAACTCAACCGCGTACATGCACTTTTCTGTACTATGTTTGTATCTCTAGAAGATTACATTTATCTGAAACATTTCTAATTTTCAGTCAGTGCCTTTATTCCTCCCTTCTTGTGGCAAACATAACACAGGTCTCTCTCAAGCAATTCACCAACCTTGCACACAAGCCAACACGGAAATTCAAACCCATGTAAAAGAGAAAGTATGTGCTTGGCAGAACCCAGGTCTCCCCCCAAGAGTTCTCAAGGCTCTCAGAGCCCTCCAGGACACAGACGTTTGGGACCCCCAAAGTGCGAGAGAGAAAAGATGACATACTGAAGCAGCCACATGAACCATGGCCACTAATGGGGCCCATCAGCCACAGAGTTCCACACAGACCGTGGAGGCCCACACAGGCCATGGGGATATGTGGGGGTTGGGGGACATATTCTGAGTTAGAAGCTAGTAGACCCTTAGAGTTGTTTTTAAGTCTGTCAATAACAAACTAACATATATAAAGTGCTCAATGCCCATACTTGACATATATACAAATGCCCAGTAATGAGACCACCACCTACTATTATTTTTACTATGTGACTTGGGACACATTTTGATCTAATCAAAGATGTGTGTCAGGCTTAGAATATTATTCCAATATAATATGCCCTAACTAACCATTTATGGCTTGAGGAAAGACTCAGGGATCTTTACTCATGGAGTTTAGAAAAAAAGAAACAGAGAATCAGCATCTGTGTATCTGAAGGATGGACCCAGGGGAGATTCCCACATGTTTGGCAAGTGGAATGAAGCTGTTGGACTGTTAAACAGGCTTGCAGCTCTGATGTGATTCCTCACATAGACTCCCCTTCAAAGATAGAGGTGAGGTAGAAACCTAAGTCCTTACATAAAATGGGAGTGGGGTCAGAGTTTGAGTTCCAGCCTGGCCATGGACGATGGATGAGCTGCCAAACTTTGAGCATGTGTTTTCACCTTCCTGGGTCTCAGCTGCCTGGACTAAATGATCTCAGCTATCCTTTTGGTCCTAATATCCTTTATTTTTAAGTATTCCAGCCTACTGGCAGTTTCATTTTTCACTGCAACTAAATAAACTCAATATTCTTTATCAATTCACTTCTGCTGAGTTTAAAATGAATCACTTCCTCTAATCCTGGATTAGGATGGTTATTCCAGGGATAAGTGATAAAAACTTAGTTCTGGACTTACCAGTCTGAGAGCAAAGCCCCACATCATGGAGAGGCATCCAAGGTGTAGTCTTTCTGTCTTCAAATCCCTCAAATGCAATATGCTCCAGTCTCTTTTCCATCTGCATAATAGAGGTGAAGTCAAACCTCTGTTTGCAAAGAATGATTGAGCTCTAAAAATAAGAAATAAAAAAAAAAATCATGAATTATACATTTGGATAAACATAAGCTATGCTATTTATTTATTTTCCAAGTGTTGCTGGGTAGCAAATTTACACTACCAGTCAAAAAGGAAGAAAAAATGTGGTCTGTTTAGTTTGGATCTATACCTGATCTGTTTTCCTCCTGAGCTCCCACTATCATGTAGCATAGGAAAGATAATTAATTATAGACTGATTTTCCATCTGAGTTAGATGCAGTGACTTAAACAGACCCTTTGGTATTCATGTATAGGAGAATTATATCTCAGCTCCCTTCCTTCCACGCCCATCTCCTCTAGGTGGTACCTGGTATATGGGGAGAAGGTCTCCTGTGAATTCATGGTGGTGGAAAAAGGGATTGGGGGAGCCAGGAATTATCCGCAGTCCCATCTTATCTTGGCCAGTCTGGCACTAAGGTGGTCTGATCTTGTCTGTTGGATCCACCAGTCTGCTGATGATATCTGTATCTCAGGGCCCTGTGGCCAATTCCATTTCTGTGAATCCTCCCACTGACTCAGCCCTCTTTCAGTTCTCACTGGTCAACAGATAGCTGAGTCTGAGTTCCTGACCAGGCTTTGTGGTGAGGATCTTCACCTTACCACAGTGGGCCCATGGCTTTCAGTCCAGCACTTTCTCTATTTGAGAAACTAGGTAGGGTTGAGAGTGTTAACCAGATTTGCTCTCTGTCCAACCATGTCATACTACCATGCTTGATCACACTTTGTTAGTATAGTTCCTGCATAGCATTGTCCTCCAAGGTTCCAAATGGTGAAGAGAGAAAGCATGCCCCACTCTCTGCCCTCTACATTCCCTTTGATCTATTTGCCACAGTTCTATGCTGGTGATTTAACAACAGACTCTCCAAGAGTTTGAAGTGTTTTCCAGTTATCATGGTGCAAATATCTCCACCACGTCCAATTTTAAGTTGCAAAGTATTTTAACAATGAGCTTGCAAAATTCTTGAAATTTTAACAGTTGGCTCCACACAGCTGATACAAGTCAACTCCAACACTCCTCAAACAATCTGACACTCTTAATCTTCCTCACATAACTAGAGAAAATTGCCACACACTTCCAACCAGCTACCTCTCCTGCCTCTTTTTCATGATTTTTTCTCTCATCATCTTCCAGGATGGAAAGGGATGGATTTCCCCTTGTTCTGCTACTCAGAGCAGCAAGCTGCCCAAATAAGGCATCTGCTCAATACTGTGGAATGAATGAAACCCCTCCCCCTGCCAGGCATGGTTCTTGAGATGCTAAATAAGAGCTAAAAATATTATAAGATGTTTTCCTTTACCAAAACCTATTGTCAGGTTGGAAAAATTAATTTTGAATGTCAGAAGCTGAACATTCAGTTATTCATATTAGATCATTTCTATCAACCTATCTTCAAGTTCATTGGCTCTTTTTTTTATCACTTCGCTGAAGCCCACTCAGGTTTTAAAATATTGGTTGCTGTATTTTTCACTTTTACAGTTCCCATGTGGTTCTTTTCACCATTTAGTGTTTTTGTTTGCTGAGGGATTCTATCCTCTCATTCATTTCAATAAGGTTTGCCATTACTTCTTGGAGCATTCTTATAACTGCTGCTTTAAAGTCTGTCAGATAGGGAGGGAAATCTGGGTTGTTCAATCACTTAAGTGTCTGTCTTCAGCTCAAGTCATGAGCCCAGGGTCCTGGGATTGAGCCCCACATGGGCTCCTTGCTTAGTGGGGAGCCTGCTTCTCCCTCTGCCCGCCTCTCCCCCTGCTTGTGCTCTCTTTCTCTCTCTCTCTGAAAAATAAATGAATAAAATCTTTAAAAAAAAATCTTTCAGATAATTCCAACATCTGTAATATCATGGCTTTGGCATTTGTTGACTCTTTTTCCATGCAAGTTAAAATTCTCCTGGTTCTTTGTATGCTCAGCAATTTTAGATTAGTTCATGGATATTTTAGATATTGTAAGTCTCCAAGTATTATTTCAAACCTATAGGGAATGTTGATGGTTTTGTTTAAGCAGGGAAACTTTGTTTAGCAGCCTCTGTTGGGTTCAGGCTGTAAGTTCAGAGAAGCCATGAAGCCATCTGCCCATGTGGTTTAACATCAGTACCACTGTCAAAAACTTTTGCAGCACTATTCAGATGTGTCCCACTTGTGTGTCACTTAGTGCGTGGTCTGGGTGGTGGGTTGTGGTCTATCCAATGGGTCAGTTCTCAAAGTCTATGACATTCTGTTATGACATGTTGTTCAGGTTTCAGATCCATTCATGTACAATTCAGAGGTGAGCCCAGCCACTCAAAAACAACTTTACTTTCAAAAATAAGATTGCTTTTCTGAGTTCCTCCCTCTCCATGATTTCCCCAATATTTTATGGTCTTATCAGTCTCCAGCCAAAATGAGGGGACTTACTCAATCTGACACACACTTGGTGCATCTGAGCCCATGCCTGGGACCAAGCAATGAAAGAAAGTTCAATAAATAAATAAATAAATAACAAGAGTTCAGCCCATCTTCTAGGGACCACAGCTTTTGCATTTGGGCCCCCATTGCTCCCAATGCTCCTGCTGCCACCAAAGGATTGCTTAGGGGCTGAAATGAAAGAGAATGGAGAAAATAGGAAAAATGGGGATTTTCCAACTTTCTATTAACATTAGAAGATCCCTTATCCACTCTTTGAGTCTGAACCAGAGAGCATCTCCTGGATCTTTCTTTGTTTGTGCTCATCACTTTCCAGGTCTCAGGCCATGTGCTGAGTCCAGGACATACAGGAAGGGAAAAAAAAAAAACGTGAACCTTCTACTGGCTTAGTGGTACTTCAACTGTTGATCTTCTCTGATCCATTTGCTACTATTTACCTTCAGAGTCCTTAAATACCTGCTCCATGCATTCTGTCCAAGTTTCATTCCTGATTTAAGAGGGAGAGACTGGATGGGGTGTGTTTAATTCATCTTTTCCAGAACTAGAACCCTCACAATGAAGTCAGAGAAAACTTTCTAAAGCACAAATGTGGCCATAACACTCCTGAGCTTAAAGTTCTACAAATCCCCCTGCCTTGTGCCCTCAGAGCCCTTCAACTGTGACGCCACACACTCCCCTCCTCTCTCCAGCTTCCAGCCACTCCCTTCTTTCAATCTGCTCTGAGGCAACTTGCCACTCGTGGAGTGCAGGGTGCTTTCCTTACCCAGCCTTTGCCCATGTTGCTCCCTTATCTAGAATGTGCTTATGCTTACCCCTTCTTTCCTGGCTATTTCCCCATACATCTTAGTTGAGTGGTTGCTTTCTCTAGGAAAATGTCTCTTCCCCACAAGAATGGATTATTTTTCTCCTCAATGAGCTCCCACTGTATTCTTTCACAGTATTTCATCACTTTGTGCTACAATTATTTATTTATCTGTCTTTCTCACCACTGTGAGCACCTTTTAGGCAAGCATAGTGCTTTCATGAGTTTCTAATAAAGGGTCTGGCATATAGTAGGTTCTAATCAATATCTGTGAAATGAATTCTGTCTGTACCAACAATGCCCCTGAGAAGTGGATTTTCTACCCCTGAACTACTGCCTCCTTCGTTCAGGCCCTTGATCATTCCTTGCCATTTGGTGCTCTGTCATCACTATGTTCCCCCTTGGACTCCATGTCAGATCCTGGTTTGCACCTCTCCAAACTTCCATTGTCAGAACCCCCAAATTTGGGGGCCTATCTTTAGACTCAGGTGACTGAGTGCTGCTCATTCAAGACCACCACTTGACCTCAGTCAGTATCTATAGAATTGATTAGTACAAGTATTCCACATGCCCTAGGAAATAGATTTCCTCCACTGGACTTTTGTTCAGGTTTCTGTTAGCCACCATATACTAACCACAAAAACCATGATTTGGGGGTTCACTTTACCATCCCACCCAACTGCCTACTAGACCTGCACTGCACAAAAGAAATTTGATGTACAAGTCATAAATATAATTTTAATTTTTCTAGTAACCACATTTTTAAAAAGATAAAGGAACACTTGAAATTACCTTTAATAATATATTTTATTTCACAATATATCCAAAATTTCTCATTCCAACATGTAATCAATATTTCTAAAATTATCCAGGAAATATTTTTACATTCTTATGTTCACACTAAGACTTCAAAATCTAGTTTGTATTTTATACTCACAGCACATCTCAATTTGGATAGCCCTCATTTTGAGTGCTTAAATGCTACATGTGACCAGTGGATGCTATATGGGACAACCTGTGCCTGGGGACTGGGCATCAAATTGTTAGCTAGACTTACAACACAACCAACACTCTGTACTGAGTCTCTATGATTTTTTTGTGCATTGTCTAATATAATTCTTACAACAATCTTATAATTAGTGACTATCACAAATGAGGAAAATCTCAGAAATTAAGCCCAAGATGACACAAGTAATTCAGTGGCAGAACAAATGCTAGAATCAGATTGGTGTGTCTCCAGGTCCTTGTATTAGCTTCTCTTCTACTGCCTTCTAACCTGTAGGGCACTTAGTAAACAGAATATGCTAACCTTCAGATGTCACACATTGAAAATACACATACAGTTTAAAAATGATACAGGTAACATAGTTAAATAGTTTGGATGGGTAAATTCATGTTTTGAAAGTCATCAGAGAGAAGAGCCATATCCTTCCAGAAAACAGCCCATGTGCCATTGTCAAAGAGTGGTACTAGATTGAATAATGACAAACCTGAAGAAGGGTAACAGTTATTAAGTTCTCAAGCTCTGAAAGCTTCTAAAGGAATTAGTTTAGAAAAAGTTAATTTTCAACAGATTTAACAAACAATTAAAGTCAAGCTGGTTTCCTTCTTGGTCCCTTCATTCAGCAAACTCTATGAACCTGGCACACAGTGGGGTGGGGGAGGATTTAAGCTCTTTTTTCACACACTGTTTTCAAAGACTTCTCCATAATAAACATCAGTGGTTTTCTTCTCTTGCCCTTGCTAACTAAGAGGGATGCTGTCCTAGCAACAGAAGGGTGGGATCTGCTAGTATTCTTAGCCCATGGGATAAATATCATATCCCAATCACAGTCCTGGGTGATTAAGCTTTTCTTTGTGTCATCATTTATTCCATGGGAAATATTTACTCCTTTAGGCTTCAGGCTTTACATGCAAAATGTAGATCTTTTTCAGTTAAGATTAACTTCTGTTTCAAGTGACAGAAAATCAGTGATTTATACAAGTTAGACGTTTATTTTTCTCTCCCATGAACCTAAACTGTCCATGATCACTGGGGCTTGGGTTTGTTTCATTATGTGGCTTCATCATCCTCCCACAGCGGGCTTCTGCCTCATGGTCCAAAATAGCTATTCAGGTCTAGTCATCTGATCAAGAGAGGAGAAAGGGCAGGAAAGGAGTACATAGTCCTCTTCTTTTATGAGTCATTTCTGAAAGTTGTTTATGAGCTTATGCATATACCTTATTGGCCAGAACTCAACACAAGACCATCAAACTTCAAGAGAGGATGAGAAGTGTAATCTTTGCTCTGTGTATCTGCAGCCGCAATAAGAATGTGCCTCTTGGATCTGGGATGCCAGAAAGTGTCATTGTCTAAGGGCCCCAGCTGCTGCACTCTAAAATCCATTATGGCAGTTGTGGTGGGGAAGGAGCTGCAGTCACATAGAAGGGCCAGAGACTGACGAAAACACAGGACAGCACATAGGAAATAGGAAAAATGAATCCCCAGTAGCAACTGGTTTAGAAAATCAAAGACCTGAATTTTGTGAGTTCTAGCAAGCCATGCAGTTTAAGTCTGGAGTTTTAAAGGTCAGCATGTTTGGCTCTGGGAGAGCTGAAAGGACATTGGAGCTAGTCTTGGAGAAAAAGCAGGGTAAGCAACCCTTGCCCATACGGTGGAAATAGCAATCTGAACAGCAGCCAGAGCACACAGTATAGAGGTTAGTTCCTCATCTTAGAACATGTCCCAGAGAGGCAGCATTCACAGAGACCCTTCTGGGGGGTGGGAAGGAAGTGGAAGTTGCCATTTCTCTCCTCCAACCCTTAGCATAAGCACTGGGCCACCTGTGGGAACAATTAAAGCACCATCACTTACTAGCTAACTTGCTTACACCAAGCCCAACACCCCTGTACTCCCATATAACCGTCCTTCTCAGTCATGCTTGCCTCATTCCCAGTCTGCCAGGCCCTTTCCCCTAGAAGACCAGCCCAAACCCCTGCCAACACTGTATCTCCCAACCCAGTCTTTGTTCCAGTGGTGGCAGCAACAGGCCTTATTTCACAAGCAGACTGGAGCATGTCTAGTTAAAACACATTCAGGCCAGTGAGCAAACACTCCCCACTACAGGCAAAAAGAACATGTATAGATGACTGGCCAGGACACAAGGGCAGAATGCATGCAGCACCCATTGAGACTCTCCCAAAAGTGCCAGGCCCAGGGGAACAGGGGGCACTACATTTTAGGGTATTGCAGGAACTCTTCTTCAAAAGCCATCAGTCTCAAGAACAGAAAATGGAACTGACTTACCCAACACAAAGAAACAGGCACAGAGACTTAGATGAAATGAGAAGACAGAGGAATTTAGCCCAAATGAAAGAATAGGACAAGGCCATGGCCAGAAATCTAAGCAAAACAGATATAAGTAGCATGCCTAATGGATAATTTATACCAATGATCATAAGGATACTCACTGGATTTGAGAAAAGAGTAGAGGACCTCAGTAAGGCCATTAGCACAGATATAAGAAATAACATAGCAGAGATAAAAGGCTCAATAAGTGAAATGAGAAGTGCAGTTGATGGAATGAACAGCAGAGTGGAAGAAGCAGAGGAATGAACTAATGAACTAGAAGACAGAGTAATGAAAAGTAATCAAGCTGAACAAAATAGTGAAAAAAATAACTATGTAAAATGAGAAAACACCTAGGGAACTCAGTGACTCCATCAAAGGTAATAACATTTGTATTATAAGAGCCCAGAAGAGAAGAGGCAGAAAAGGGGGCAGAGAATTTAATCATTTCAATTTAATAGCTGAAAACTCCCCTAATATTGGGGAAGGAAACAGATGTCCGGGTCCAGGACGCACAGAGAACCCCAACAGAATCAACAAGAGCAGATCCACATCAAGACATATGGTAATTAAAATGGCAAAATGTGGGGTGCCTGGGTGGCTCAGTGGGTTAAGCCTCTGCCTTCGGCTCAGGTCATGATCTCAGGATCCTGGGATCGAGTCCCTCATCAGGCTCTCTGCTCAGCGGGGAGCCTGCTTCCGTCCCACCCACCTGCCTCTGCCTGCTTGTGATCTCTCTCTGTCAGATAAATAAATAAAATCTTTTAAAAAATAAATAAATAAAATGGCGAAATGTAGTGATATAGAAAAAATATTAAAACCAGCAAAACAAAATAAGTCAATTACATACAAAGGAAAAACCATAGGCTATTGGGGGATTTTTCAGCAGAAACTTTCCAAGCCAGAAAGGAGTGGCATGATACTTTCAAAGTGCTGAATTCAAAGGACAAAAACCTGCAGTCGTGGATACTCTATCCAGCAAGGCTACCATTCAGAATAGAAGGAGAGATAACAAGTTTCCCAAACAAACGAAACTAAAGGAGTTCCTGACCACTAACCAGTCCTGCAAAAAATATGAAAGGGGACTATTTGAGTGGAAAGGAAAGATCAAAAATGATAGTATGAAGGTAAGAAACATAAAGGCAGTAAAAGTTAATACTTCTATAAAAACAAATCAGTCAAGGAACTCACAGCATAAAATGATGTAAAATATGACACCATATACATAAACACGGGGAGGGGGAGTAAAGGATGGGCTCAAACTTAAACACCATCGACTTAACATAGACTGCTATATGCAGAAAAGGGCATGTACAAACATAATTATAACCACAAATTAAAAAACCACTAATAGGCCACCTGGGTGGCTCAGTGGGTTGGACAACTGCCTTCGGCTCAGGTCATGATCCTGGAGTCCCGGGATCGAGTCCCGCATCGGTCTCCCAGCTCTCTGGGGAGTCTGCTTCTCCCTCTGACCTTCTCCTCGCTCATGTTCTCTCTCAAATAAATAAATAAAATCTTTTAAAAAAAAAACACTAATAAATTTGCAAAGAAAAAAGAGGAAGAATTTCAAACATGTCATTTAAAAACCCAGCAAACCATGGAAGAGAGAAAGACAAGAAAGGATCAGAGAAAAATCTTCCGAAACAACCACAAAACAGGTAATAAAAAGTCAATAGATACATATCTATTATAATTACTTTGAATTAAATGGATTAAACACTCCATACAAAAGAAAGTGGGTGACAGAATGGATTAAAACAAAAACAAAAAACAAGACCCATCTATATGCTGCCTAGAAAAGAATCAGTTTAGACCTAAAATCACCTGCAGATTAAAAGTAAGAGGATGAAGAAACATCTAGCATGCCAATGAATGTCAAAAGAAAGATAGAGTGACAATACTTACATCAGACAAAATAGACTTTAAAACAAAGACTACAGCAGGGGCACCTAGGTGGCTCAGTGGATTAGGCCTCTGCCTTCGGCTCAGGTCATGGTCTCAGGGTCCGGGGATCGAGCCCTGCATTGGGTTCTCTGCTCAGCAGGGAACCTGCCTCCACCTCTCTCTCTGCCTGCCTCTCTGCCTACTTGTGATCTCTGTCTGTCAAATAAATAAATAAAATCTTTAAAAAAAAAAAAAGACTGCAGCAAAAGACAAAGAAAGACATTATATAATAATAGACGGGACGATTCAACAAGAAGATATAACCATTGCAAATATTTATGCTCCCAACATGGGAGCACCCAAATACATAAAACAGTTAATAACAAACATAAAGGAATAAATCAATAATAACACAATGGTAGTAGGGGCCTTCAATACCCCACCTACATCATGGACAGATTATCTAAACAGAGTATCAATAAGGAAATGATGGCTTTGAATGATACCCTGGGCCAGATGGATTTAACAGACACATTCAGAATATTCCATCCTAAAACAGCAGAAGACACATTATTTTCAAGTGCACATGGAACATTCTCCAGAAGAGATAACATTTTGGGCCACAAAGCAAGCCTCAATAAATTAAAAAAGATCAAAATCATACCACGCATCTTTTCTAACCCTAAGGCTATGAAACTAGAAATCAACCACAAGAAAAAAAGTCTGGAAAGACCACAAATGCAGGGAGGTTAAGTAGCATGCTACTAAGCAATGAATGTGTCAACCAGAAAATAAAAGAAGAAATTGGAAACAAATGAAAATGAAAACACAATGGTTCAAAATCTTTGGGATAAATCAAAAGCAGTTCAGAGAGGGAAGTTTCTAGCATACAGGCTTACCTCAAAAAGCATGAAAAATCTCAAACAACCTAACCTTACACCTGAAGGAGCTAGAGAAAGAACCACAGAAGGAAGGAAATAATAAAGAGTAGAACAGAGATAAATGATACAGAAACAAACAAACAAACCAATTAAAAAAATAGAACAGATTAATGAAACCAGGAGGTGTTTCTTTGGAAAAAATCAATAAAAATCAATAAACCTCTAGTCAGACTTAACAAGAAAAAATAAGAGGAAAGGACCCTAATAAATAAAATTGCAAATGAGAAAGGAGAAATAACCATTACAGAAATACAAGCAGTGATAAGAGAATATTATGAAAAACTATCTGCCAACAAATTGGACAATGTAGAAGAAATAGACAAACTCCCAGAAATATCTAAACTACCAAAACTGAAACAGGAAGAAACAGAAAACTTAAAGAGACTCAATACCAGCAAAGAAATTGAATCACTGACCAAAAAACCCCCAACAAAGAAAAGTCCGGGCCAGATGGCTTCCCAGGCAAATTCTACCAAACATTTAAAGAATAGTTAATACCTATCCTTCTCAAAGTATTCCAAAAACTAGATGAGGGAAGAAAATTTCCAAATTCATTCTATGAGGACAAATTACCCTAATGCCTAAACCAGATAAATACATTATCTAAAAAGAGAGAGAGACACACACAGAGACAGAGAGAGAACTACAGGCCAATATCTCTGATGAACAGAGATGTAAAAATCTCCAACAAAATACCAGCAAACCGAATCCAGCAATACATTTTTTTTTTTTAAATCATTCACCACAATCATTCCTGGGTTGCCAATGTGGTTCAATATTAACAAATCAATCAGTGTGAAATATCATGTCAATAAGAGATAGGATAAGAACCATATGATCATTTCAATAGATGCAGAAAAACCATTTGGCAAAGTATGACATTCATTCATGATACAAAGCAGCAAAGTAAAGTAGGTTTAGAGGAGACATATCTCAATATCACAAAGGTCATATATGAAAAACCCACAGCTAAAATAATCTTTAATGGGGATGAGAACCTACAGAATGGGAGAATATATGTGCAAATGATATATCTGATAAACGGTTATAATCCAAAAAATATAAAGAATTTATATATAATTTATATATAATCCAATTAAAAATGGTCATAAGTAATGAACAAACAATTCTCTAAAGACATTCGGATGACCAATAGACATATGAAAAGATGCTCAATATCACTGATCATCAGGGAAATGCAAATCAAAACTATAATGAGATAACACTTCACATTTGTCAGAATAGCTAAAATCAAAAACACAAGGAACAACAAGTATTGGCAAGGGTGTGTAGAAAAGGAACCCTCTCACACTGTTGGTGGGAATGCAAACTGGTTCAGCAACTGTGGAAAACAGTGCGGAGGTTTCTCAAAAAGTTAAAAATAGAACCACCCAGATCCAGCAATTGCATGATTGAGTTTTTACTCAAAGAATACAAAAACACTAACTCAAATGGATACATGCACCCCAATGTTTATAGCAGCAAGATTCACAATAGCCAAAGTATGGAAAGAGCCCAGATGCCTGAGGATGGATGAAAGAATAAAAAAAGGTGTGGCATATATATTTTATATACATATATATATTTTTATATACATATATATGCATGCATGCAATGGAATATTACTCAGCCCTCAAAAAGAATGAAATCTTGCCATTTGCAATGACATGGTTGGAGCTAGAGAGTATAATACTAAATGAATAAGTGAGTCAGAGAAAGGCAAATACCATATGACTTCACTCATCTATGAAATTTAAGAAATAAAACAAATGAGCAAAGGGGGAAAAAAGAGAGAAAGAGAGGCAAACCAACAGACTCTTAACCATAGAGAACAAACCGATGGTTAGCAGAGAGGAGTGGGAGGGTGGCTGAGTTAAAGAGGTGATGGGGATTAATGAGTGCCGTTGTCATGAGGAGCATCAACTGATCATGATAAAAACTTTTAGAAGACTGACATTTGTCATTGCATGATTAAAGACCTATTTTAAACCCAATAATTTTTTTGTAGGTAACAATTTTCACCTAAGTTCCTAATCTTGGACTGATTTTCCAAAACGAGTGGATAGAGTAGCATAAATTTGTTAAGAAATCAGGTTTAGGGCGCCTGGGTGGCTCAGTGGGTTAAGCCGCTGCCTTCGGCTCAGGTCATGATCTCAGGGTCATGAGATCGAGGCCCGCATCAGGCTCTCTGCTCAGCGGGGAGCCTGCTTCCTCCTCTCTCTCTGCCTGCCTCTCTGCCTGCTTGTGATCTCTCTGTCAAATAAATAAATAAAATCTTTAAAAAAAAAAAAAAAGAAATCAGGTTTAGAGAGTGGGCAGGAGGTCTTAGAAACTCATATAAGGTCTAACCACCTATTTTGGACAAAGCTGATGAACGCTGAGGCAGAAGGTATAGCAAACTGCTCTCACTGATTCTTTTCCCCATTGCCTCAAACGCAAACATTCCACTATATATTTTATTTTTATGTCGCTATTCTGTCTGCTTTATAATTCTTGCTAATATGAAATCTACCAATAAATACTCTATTTAAAGAATAATTTTTCTATTTCCCCCTTGCGCCACACAGAGCTTATAAAAACGGAATACTGGGATAAGGAAGCTTTCCTTACAGTCCCTACTATGTAGTTCACAAAATCAGCCAGAAGGTGGCAGTAATGACCAATGAGAAAATCTGGACGCTGGGCCTCATCAGCTTTTCATTGTCCTTTGGATGCTTCCTGGATCTAATCTGATGCTTATGAAAGCGATTTCCTTCTTACAAAACACCAGGCCCAAAAGAAACTAACCTCATCCTGCAGATAAAGAATGTTTGTGCCTTACGAGTTGTCAAACTCTCTCAGCGACAGCCAGACCTTCAATAAATATTTTCCCAGCAGCAAAAGGCAGCTGTGCATTTTAGGAAGCCACGAGGGACACAGGCTACGCAGAAGCCCCAGCCCTTATCAGATCGGCCCTCTGGGTGGTGGGAAGGTGCATAAAGAGGAGGACCCAGCCAAGCAGCCAGACCCATTCCAGCTCCATGCGGGCTGAGCCGGCTCAAGGATTTTGCAGGAAATAACCAGAAGCTGAATGACTATTCTGTTGAGGTAGGAGTGCCGTTCCCAAGTTCCAAATCACTCACATGAAGGGTTTTCCCACCAGCAATACCCAGGGTGTCTTTCTTGTACAAATACAGGTCTGCTAGTTTTCCTGGTAGATGCTTAACGGAAATGGCGTGGTGCCTCTCTTATAATGTACAGATCTAGTCTGGCTGCTCATGCGGCCACCGGTTCCGAAGGACTTGGAAAGACACTTAAAGGTTTGAGATCCGACCCCTGTGGGCAACAGGTGCCATTCAAACTTCTTAAGCAGGGCAGGAGGGTGGCTCATTGAATTTAGAAGTGGCAGTGAGAAGAAGCCAGAAAACAGGTTTTGTGTCCCTGAGTCTCAACATCCAGCCATTCTTACTGCATTTCTGGTAACACGTTTTGAAGAATGCTGAGGAAGAATTCTGGCAATGAGGTGGTCATTTCCTGTCTTTGCTGCATCCTTGGAAGCCAAGCGGTGCCCATTTCTGTATAATCCCGCAGTAAACAAATGATGGCCGGAGAGCTCCTGGGCCATGGCATCGGAGGACCCAGCTTCCAGATATGGAACAGCAAAATAAGCTCTCTAACTTGTTTCCTCGTGTGTTAAACGGAGATATGAATCCTGCCAGGGTCGTTAAGAGGATGAAACGAGGGCATACATGCAAATCCTTAGGACACTGATTGAACTACATTACTAAGTTCTTGATTCCCCACTAGCGATCATGGACATAGACTTGGCCTGGGGAATGGTCATGAAATAGAGCCAGCTTGCTTACCAGCAGATGCCAGCAAGCTTTGCGATTCCCCATATCCAACAATCTATAAAGGTCTTTGCACGCACACACACATGTGCACATGTACACACACACACACACACACACACCAGGTCTGCCTAAGTCCCTGCTTTCTTCAGCCACGATGTCCTGGACTTTTTCCTTCCTCCACCTGCATGAAGATCCTTCCAGAAGGCCCACCCTACAGCTCAGCCCCCTCAGATTCTACACGTGGCCCACCCCCCAGGGCTTACTTGAGCGAGGCCTCGACTATCACTGTGGCCAGAGAAAAGTCACCTGCTGCTTTTGACAAGAATCACAGAAATGTTGGCTGATATGCCATCAGAAGTCTTGACACCAAGCCAAGGCTCTCGCACAGATCTGGACTCCGGGGAGGGGAAGGTGTCCTGCTGAGCTCCAAAAGGAGGTGGGAACTCACAGAATCACGCAAGGAAAAGGCCGCTGTGATAAATACTGATTTCACACCTATTAACCTCTGAGAATGAGCTTGCGGGAGCCCCGGGTACTTTTTACAAGTGAGCTAGCTATGCCCCCTTCCCATCCTGGTGAGGCCCTCAGGTAGAGCTCTCCTGGCCCCACTGTCCCCTTGCCCCTGGACTGTTTACCAGAGCTGCCTTGGTGCCCAGCATTCTATTCTCGCCAGTTCTATTCTGGGCACCTTTACGTGCCTCACAAGGCAGGAACCCAATGGCTCAGCCTTCCGAGTGGAAGCTTCCAAAGCTCTAAAAGGGCTTCTTCCTGGAGGAGGGGGTTCATCCCCAGGCCCTACTCTTCTGATATAACTTGATTGGCTAATGAAGCCTGTGCAGCGCCTGCTTCCAGCCACCTGTGCTCCACACACTGGTTTCCAAATTGGCTTAGAATGTGTTTTCCCATGAAAATAAGGAGATTTGCAGCAATGCATTTGCAGGACTCCCTAAGACCAGTCAAACCCTCTCTAGGCCTCAGGCAGAGGCCAAGGAGCCAGGGAGAGTATAGCAAACTGGGGCGGGGGTTACCGGACCACTGTCAGAGTCGGGGAGCATTGGGGCAGAAGGCCAGAAATGCGGGGCAACACAGTGGCAATGCCCTGAAGCCCAGGAGATGACGAAGGATTTCTGAAGCCACCTTAGGAGTTTGGACATTATTTTGAAGGCAGTGGGCACCATCCAAAGGTTTAAAACAGGGAGCCCACTGATCAGAAGAGCTGAAACCCTTCTCCCCCGCAGGATATTTCAACCGTGGGAGCAAACTCTGGCCCCAAATCTGGAGCCACAAAAGCTCCAGGACCACAGGTTGGAGAGCACACGTGGAAGGAACACGCCGGACCCCCACTAGGGTGGGCAGGCAGGGGGACACTGACATCTTAGCTTCAGTGTTGGGGGACACAGAGAGGGAGGATTGTTCCTTCAAAAGGCCAACAGGGCACCAAATCCCGAATCAGGAGCCTGGGCCTGGGGTGAGCTTCATGCACATGGACATAACCCAGGGGATGTCCGCATTCTGGGACATAACCCAGGGATGTCCGCATCCCTGAAAACGCAATTTCCTCCAAGCCTAGAAACTGCCGTCAGCCCAGACATGATGACCTGGCAGAGCCAGGCCGGAAAGAATGGTGCAAAATGGAAAAAGACTGGGCCTGCTTTCTGTGAAGCATTTGTTATCTGAAAGTGTGACAAGAACCAAAGTCCGGTGCCCTTCAAACCAGAGTGTATCGATTTCTTTTTACGCCCAGATAGGAGTTGCAGGAAACTTGAGGCTTGTGGGAAGTAATTTAAGGTTAAAATATTTTATGATAGAATAGTGTTTTCCTAAAAGCAAGATAATATAAATAAATACACCTGTGGCACCAATGATAAGGTTACATTTTTCGATTTAAATGTACCAAGAAATAAATTCATAGGGCACCACCAAGGGAACTCAAAGACACACATATCCCTAATTATAGTGAACCAGTGCGGGAGCAGAAAAGCAAGCCTTCCAAACTGAAATGTTATACAACCCAAACAATGACTTTGTGTTCTCCGGATTACACGTTTTGTATAGTGAAAGCAGGTTGATGTAGCTCATCTTCATTTTTTATGATGTTTTTTTTTTTTTTTTTTTTTTTTTTGCTTTAGAAAAATGCCAGGATTAACAAAAACCCGACTAAAATTTTATCTAGAAACATAACCCTACAGTATTGGAACTTCCCCCTTCCAAAAGCAAAAGAGTATCTTAGCTAGATAGCAAAAGTATTGGCAGTTTTCCATGAGAGTTTGAAAATAGTTTAAAGGCAAGATGGCTCACATATTTTTCCATGAATACATTACAAACAGATTGATGAGTATTAAAATATAAAACGTAAATACTACCGTATACCATGGAATCTGAAATGGTTGACAGCACATACACTGAGGAAGCACCAAGAGAGGAAAAACACTCAGATCTAACTGTACATGCCACAAGACTTTCTTAGGAGTTCGAGTTTTTAAAGAAATTTTTAAAAGTCCTCCTAGAGCTCTTTGGACATAGAATTTTTTAAAATCTTGTATCACTATTCTTCATACGCAAAAAGGGAACTATAAGCTAAATACATTGGTTTAAGTCATGCCTAAAACTTTTTCCACAGACAGCATTTACCTCTTTGGAATCACTCTTTGATGCAGAACCTTGGAAATCCCTATTCCCCCAACCGCAATTGTCCCGTGAGCCATCCAGAGCTTTCTGGAGAGTTCTGGGTAGGGCTGTCTTCCTTCTAAGAGTGCTCCACGATTGTCTGGGATTTTCCTCTAAGTCTTGGACACCTGCCGTCTGAGCTTTGATGCTCGTACGCTGGGCCACACGCTGCCTGGCCAACAGTGATCATTAGGCACAGGGCTCTCAGACGGCTGACGCATGAAAAAGTGCTCATTTTAGAATCAATGAAATGGGGTGCCGATGTCCGCCTGCGGTTCATGTGTGAAATCTAACCCCCAAGGGGATGGCATTAGGAGGTGGGCCTTCGGGAGGTGACTAGGTCTTAAGGGTGGAGCCGTCTTGAATGGGGTTAGTGCCCCTGTAACAGGGACTTTGGGGAGCTCCCTCACTCCTTCCATTGGGTGATGGTTCAGCAAGAAGCTGCTGGCTCAGCCTGGTCAGGAACTGGACTCTCACCAGACGTCAGATCTGTCGGTGTTCAGTCCCTTGATTGTGGGCTTCTGAACCGTGAGAAATAAATATCTGTTGTTTATAAGTCACCCGGTCTGTGACATGTTTTTCTGGAAAAAACTTAACGTGTACTTTTACTGTCTCCCATCTCTGCTTCCCCCTACCCAGATACTGTGTGTGTGTGTGTGTGTGTGTGTGTGTGTTGGGTGTGTGTGTGTGTGTGTGAAGATAACTATTAGGGAAGGAGGAGAATCTGACATCCATAATAAAAAAAAATGGGAAAATCCACAACTGTAAAAAACCACAACAAACCCAGGATTTGGGCTTACTGTGTCAGTGGGCTATCCAGAATGCCACTAGTTCGTCCGCACTGTGAATGAGCTGTGCGGGGAGGGAGGCTGTGTGTGGCAGAAACAGCACAGGCTTTGGAGTTGGGCACAGCCGGGCTTGGATGCTGGTTTTCTCATCTAACCCGGTCAGTCATGCTCATGGCTTGGGACCTCTCTAAGCTCCGATGTGCTCTTCTGCAAAGAGGACAATTATAGTCCTTGTCTCACAGGGCTGCCATAAGGAGGAAATAGCGTAACCTATGTAAATTCTGTTAATAAATGCCAATTATGTTTTGGTCCCCTTCATCTCTCCCTTAATATCTCGAAATCTCTCAAAATATCCCTCCCTCATATCTCAAAATAAATGAGAACTACCATTAAAAAAAAAAAAAGTTGAAACACATTTTTGTCTGTATTTCAACTGAGAAATACAGTGGAAATAATTTCTCCTGAAACTCATATTTGTTCACAAGCACATGAAAAAACAGTAAAATATTGGGGACAATTTTTTTTTTTTTTTTTTTTTTTTTTGCATTCAACTACAAATGGTGATCTTTCAAAGAATATCCGTTGGCATGACTCAAGCCTGTAGAGAAATGAGTTCTGTTGTGTCCTTTGGTGTTCATGGATGGAGTCAGAGAGACTCTTCTCCGGCACTGGCAAGTCCGGTCAAGTGCATATGGTTGGTGATGACCTAGCCCAATCCCAAGACTGGCTTGCACAGAATGCTTTCTCTCCCCCACCCTTTCCTTAGGCATACCAACTTCTACATTCTCCTGGCTGCGCCCAGTCAAATGCCCCAGCACGGGGCATGCAAACGCAAACCTCTGCCTTCCAGGAAACCCAACAAACCTTCTTCCCTGGGGTTGGTTCCTGTAAAAGGTAGGGCTCAGCGGCAATGGGGAGGAAATCCAAAACGGAATCCCAAACTCAGCAGCAGCTTTCTTTTATGGCTTTGGGAGATGATTAATCACTTTGCCTTAGTTTCCCATCTGTATAATGAAAATAATAGTCTCACCTCCTTTACAGATCTGTTCTGATAACTAAAGAATTTGAGAAACATGACTGTTTTGTCTCTTCTACTGGGGGGAACATAGAAGGGATGCTACCACTAGATGCTACCACGAAACTTTCAGAAATACAGTTTACTAAATGGTCAGGCTGGAAGTTTATTCACAAGTAGGGCATACTTGTGAATAAACTTCCAGCCTGACCATTTAGTAAACTGTATTTCTGAAAGTTTCGTTTCTATTGCTACTCAAGGCCATAATATAGATAGTGGGTAATCCTTTCTTTCGTGCTTTCTTTTACCTGTTTTTGGTCTCTGCAACTTATTTCCTCCCTTCTTTTGGAAACAACGCCCCTTTCCACTGGGCATCCGCAGTCTCCCCACCTCCCTACCACACCCCATCCCATCGCATCCCAGTGCTATTTGGGGATCCAAGCAAAGACCCAGGATCGAGTCTGGTTAGTTAGAAGACCCCATCTGCGTTAGCCTGGATTTTCCCAAAGGCAGAGCATGACATGCAATTACATGCAAAGAGGGCCCGGGAGCAGGAATAAGGGAAGGAGGAAATGTCAGTGCAAGGATGTGTTATCAAGTTAACCCCCAAGATGGATGCCTGGACAAAGATCTTGCTAGGGTTTTTGGAGAAACCCATGCAGTACATCTCAGAATCATCTACCTGACGGATGAGAGACAAAAGCATTTATCCTATGATCTCTGCCCCCAACAACATTCACCTCTATTTCCAGGTTGAGCAGATGTGAGTGTTGGGGGAGGTCCTACAGATGTCTCTCACCATGTTTAGAACTCTGATTGGAAGCTAGAGGCATCCAAAGTTGAAATGAGATACACATGCCACCCAAAGAATCCTGAGTGTTGGGGGGCATAGATTTAGCAAGGAACCCGGCAGAGTAAGGAACGGCACAAGAGGTAGGGCTCACCCCCCAACACTGGAAAGAACCATTTTGCAACTGACAGCAACTAAGGAGCCCCTCTTAAACTGGCACTTGGAGGCCAAGAGTTTAAATCTCTGATGATTGTGATAAATTTTCTATACACATATTTAGACAGTCAGGAAACCCAAAACAAAATCTTTTAGTAGATACCTTTCTCTAGATCATACAAAAATGCATGAGTTGTTTCCTAGTGTCTCTTTACCAGCCAGCTTTGACAACTTGTATTACATGTGATCAATAGAACACAAGCTCAATGAGATGATTGATGTAAGAAGTGTGTCAGTGTCGAATAAATTTAACAAATACTGTATACACATTTCCTTGATCCTAACACTCACTTTTACCAACTTTTCTACATTTCTAAACTCAGTATTCATCTCATCATTAATGTACAGTGCTTCCGTATATAGTTTTGCTATGATTAAAATTCTTCTTTTACATTTATGGCCAACAATAAGAAAGACCTTAACGTTTTGACAAAAATATTGCAGGTCATGAAAATATCTCACTGATGATTGATGATGGGTTATTCTCGTTGATTACTGAGATTGCTTTGCATGGTTTCAGCTTGCTTGGTCATTCCTAGAGTCTCACAGTACTGGGCAAAGCAAAGACTACATGTAAAATTCTGATGTTAAGAAGAAAATTCATGTGGCCCTATTCTTCATCATTTGAAAAACATTATGGATCCTACCATTACGGAGTCATGTAAGAGATCCAAATATCAAGGTGACACAAAGCCTTCCCTTGCATAGCTTATAGCTGAGTAAGAAAGGTAGGAAGAGTATGACGATAATGGTTAATGGTAACATGCATTGATTGCTCTAATCATTGAGCAATGCATTGAGCGCTGGGCACTGCCCTAAGTCCCTTTCTTACTGTGCCTCCTACTAACCTCAGCAGTGGAAGAAATTTGCAAGGACTTAGGATGAGCTCTGATGGCTCAAAGGAGAAGGAGGAGCAGTGAGGCCTTCAGGGACAATGAAGATGTCACCCTTTTGAGCTCAGTGTCTGCACGTGTTCATGTGTCAAGATAGGCCTGGCCAGTAGCTCAGCACCCATATTTCCTTTCCATATTTAGAGGCCCCCACAGCATGCCCCCAGGAGGGTGGGAGGCACAAGTCGGGGCACTTTGGATGGGCACAATCACCACAGCAGTCCCCATCAGGATGAGGAAGGAAGATGGCAACCACTACGCTTTCATCGGTAAATGTCTGACTCTTGATTTCGGCTCAGGTCGTGAGATCAAGCCCCGTGTCAGGCTCCACACTCAGCAAGGAGTCGGCTTGAGATTTTCCCTGCCTTTTCCTCTGCCACTTCTCCCATTCGAGCTATAAATAAATAAATAAATAAAATCTTAGAAAAAGAAAATAATCGGTGCTAATATGATGTGTCCTTGTTCGATCACTTGTCTCCCGGCAGTCCCTCCAGACTGTGCTATTTGGTATCCTTTCCAACTATACTACTAGGTGGTCTTGTTTTGCTGTAGGCAAAAAAGATTTTCTAGGGGCGCCTGGGTGGCTCAGAGGGTTAAGCCTCTGCCTTCGGCTCAGGTCATGATCTCAGGGTCCTGGGGTCGAGCCAGCAGGGAGCCTGCTTCCTCCTCTCTTTCTGCCTGCCTCTCTGCCTACTTGTGATCTCTGTCTGTCAAATAAATAAATAAAATCTTTAAAAAAATAAAAAGTTTTTCTAGATATATACATACATGCACACACATGGATATGGGTATAAATGACATTCACTTTCTCAGGCGGTCATAACAAACACCACAGACAGAGTGGCCTGAAAATAGACACTGATCTCCTTAGAGTTCTGGGGGCTGGGAGTCCAAGACCAAGGCGTGGGCAAGGTTGGTGTCTTCTAAGGCCTCTCTCCTTGATTTGCAGATTCCTCTTTCCTGTGTCTTCATGCAGTCTTCCCTCTGGGCAATGTGCTCCTAGTGTCTCTTTGCTCATCCAAAGTTTCCTTTCTCATAAGGACACAAGTAATCTAGATTGGGGCCCACTCTAACAGCTTCCCATTAATTTAAGTATGTTTTTAGGACCCCATCTCTAAATATGGTCACATTCTGAGTCTATAGGGGTCAGGAGTCCATCATATGAATTTGACAGGGGACACAATTCAGCTCAAAACAGATTAGATATATGGATAGATATCCAACAAATGAAATCTGTAGCTTAAGACACCGATCTATGTCCCATAAATGAAAATGTCAAGATGGATTTCAGAGATCCAAATTTTGTAGTTAATCGTGATCCCTCAAGGGTCTATTTTCCTCTTACAATCATCGTCATCACCTCTAAGCTGATGTCCCATGTATGTGCATCTTAAATCTACATCCCTCTGACCCGCATTTGCCATGACAGACTGGATGTTTCCTCCAAGGCATTCTGCAGACACTTTCAACTCTGTGTGTCCAAAATAAAACTCATCCCCATCTGCACAAAATCTCTTCCTCCCCATGACCTTCCTCCTTCCCCAAGGTCCTGCCACCTTCCAGACCTCACTCTCCTGACTCCAGAGGGTCCATCTCTGTCTCCTTCCTATTCCTTGACTCCTGATCCAATCAGTGGGTGTGCACAGACCTCTGAAGTGTCCTTCTCCTCTAGCTGATCTGCAGCATTCCTGCTGTACACCCACCCACAGTACAAGCCTATCTGCCTTTGAGTGAGGAATTCCAACAGCCGCCCATGAACCTCCCACACCCAAGCTCCTTCTGCTCTAGTCCAGTCTGCACATGGCACTCCCTGGCACACAAGGCTTCAATTGCTCTTCACTATCCTTTAAAAGCAAACCTCTCATCCTGCCATTCAGAGTCCTCCATAACTGGACAACTCTACTCTCCACATAGCCAAATGGCCATACCTGCCTATTCCAACAAAGTTCTGCCTTAGAAAATCCTGCCCAGGTTGCTTCATTCATAAGAAGCACCAGAAGTTACCAGCCCAGCAGGGATTGTGCCCTATTTCTTGCTCTATATTTGCCTTCCTTTCTTCCTTCCCTTCCCTTCCCAACACATACACACAAACACATGTGTCACATGCACATGCAAAACATTTACATCTTTAAATACAGAAGGGCACTTATCTGAAATAATCATCAAAAATCAAGAATAACGCACGTGTTGTACTGGGAGCACAGGGGGAAAAAAAAAGAAACGTAAGGAAAATATGGAAATCCCAAGGTTGAACCAATAACCATCCTGACCTCTTACAGCCTACACTAACAGAGGCATCCGTAACACATTCTCCCTCAGAGGGATGCATCTGGGCCAGCAAGAGACTTTCATGAGGCTGTCCAAAGGCAAGAAAGATTCTTCTTCAAGGGCAACAGGCCTAGAGACAGAAGTGTATATGCTTTAAATGTATGAAGGTTCTCTTTCTTTGACACCAAGGAGTTCAACTGAAAAAAATGTACTTGAAGACAGTAATTAGAGGAAAGAAAAAGGGAAGGGAGTATGGCCCATATTCTCACTCAGGCAAAAAGAAAAAAATTAAATAGAACACTGAGAAGATGGGGTCATCACCAGATGCTGAGTGTGTGTATGGCTGGTAAGCTATTAGCACACAGAGCAGGGAGGAGCTTTGCTGACCACGGAAATATGTACAGGCTCCTTGTAGCTGAGCCTCTCGTGTGAACACCATTGAAGGCATCAGTGGTGAGCATGTGAGTGAGCGTATGTCTCAGCAGAACCCAGCACAGCGGCTTCGAGGAGAATCCATTTCCACTGCACCTGGAGCTGCCCAAGGGAAGCCTGATTAGTTGGGAGAGTGAAAGAGAAAGCAGCAGACCCATTGTCACTCTTCCCTCTGCTCCTAAATACTGGAGACTTTGGAGTTGAACATGTGATACAGTATTTCCTGTCATTCAGTTGACACAGACCTGTGACCCCATGGGGGCCCTCGGAGAAGCCCACGCCTTCACCCACACCCCATAGAGAAGTTCGCCCTTTACAACACATGCCTCAAGCCCCACCCACTCTATTTCTGCGCACACACCCATCCAGCTCTCTTCCCTCCTCTCTTCACCATGGTTACAGGAGCCTCCACCCTCAACTTCCCTAAACTGAAAACTGGCAAAGAACCCAAGGAAATGAATGTCCTCCTCATGAGCCAGAGTTTTGCTATGCACTATTTGGATAATAGTATTCTAACAGAATACCTGGAAGTTACAGAGCATGCTCTTTAAACACAACTACCAGTTAATAAGCCCTAGAAATGTCTTAGGACTCCCATGGAAGAGTGAGTTTTCTCTTCAATGGGGACAGAGCAGTCAGGTCAGTGTCTAGGTCTTGTCTGGGAACAAAATTTCATAAGAGACCATTTGCTATATTGTACTGAGAGTGAATGCTTAAGGAGCTGAACCAGGCCCCCTGGAGGAAGAAAATGCTAGCGAGAATCTGCACTGGGTATGGGAAGGGAAGGGGCATGTGTTTGGCATCCTGGATGGGGTACATCTCAGGAATTCTTTTATTCCATCCTCACAGTTTCCTGTACAATAGATGTCAGTCTCATTGCATAAACAAGGCATCTGGGTGGCTTGCACTCGGGGGGGGGGGGGATGCCTTGTTTTGGGGGAGGCATGGATTCCTCTAATTTCAGATGAATGACTCTGACCTTGAAACTCCCCATTGGCCCTGCCAGAACTTTCTTAAATCTGCACCACATGTGATTTCCTTCCTTCTGTCTTCCACTGGGGTCACACCTGCCTCTCGTCCAGAGGTTCTCCTGCTGTCTCTTGCAGGGAATCTGTGTCCTTTGGGAACCCTCTCCTCTCCTCTTCCCTCCTAGGTGCTAACTACAGTCAAGTCCAGCATAACCTGGTTGGGGAATATGCTGGTCCTGATAAGGAAATAAATAAATTACACACCAAAGTTGCTGTAAGAATTAGCCATACTTACTAGCAAGTGCTAGGGGCCTTGGCCAGAAGGATCAGAGTGTAGGACTCAACAAAGCAGGAGTCATTGACTCAAAGGCAATTTCTCTAGAGTCAGGATTTAACATCCTGGCAAGGATCCCAGGGAATGGACAAATTTTCTCTTGCAGAAATGCTGGGTGGAGTAAAAATACCCAAGCTGCCCTGACAGGCAGCCAAGGGAGGGATGAAGAAGCAGTGTGCATGTTGGAATGGGTATATATATAAGGTGAGGCAAAAACCCACCAGAAGATGATGCCCCACCAAAGGCGCAGATGGCACACCTTTCATCAAAGCCATTGGAGCTGTGCTGGTGAGGGCTGCCAGCATCACCAATAGGCCCAGTGGTGGCTCTGCTCTGCAGGCCAGGGCTGACCACAGGAGGAGTGGATGGTTTATGAAGATCCATGGTTAGCATGAGGGAAAGCCTGGAAAAACTCACAACCAGGAGTCTGTGATTAGCCACCAGAAGACATGGGGCCACAACCACCCTACTGACTGGGGAAGTCAGAGAGGCAGCCAAAGAGGCATGCCTGTCAGGGAGCTGGTTTGCACAATGTGGTGTCCCAAGGGCAAAATAAACAAGCAACCGAGAAGGGTGGTGCTTAATATCTACAACAACAAAGGTAGGAATAGAGGTGGGGAGGGCTGCGGGGCTGTCTCATTATTGAGCTTCTAGATCTGAGCCAACTTTCAGATTTGGAATTCATTCGCCAAAGAGGCAGAAGCCTGCAATGCCATAGCAAGCTATGCTGTGGAGATAGTTCTATCTATTTCCTGGGGCTGCCATAGCAAAGTGTAATGAGTAGGTGGCGTAACTCAATAGAAATTCAGTCTCTCACAGTTCTGGATTCCAGAAGTCCGAAATCAAGGTGTTGGTAGGGCTGGGCTCCCTCCAAAACCTGGAGGGCAATCCTTCTTTGCCTCCTCCTGTCTGGTGATTGTTGCAATCTCTAGTATTTCTTGGCTTGTACATGTGTCACTCCAATGCTTGCTTTATATGGCTGTCTTCTCCCTGTGTCTTCATATTGCCTCTCTTCTGCGCCTGTCTCTGTGTTCAAATTTCCCCATTTTGCAAAGACTTCAGTCATATCGGGGTAAGATCCACCCTAATGAACTAAACTCATCTTAATGTGGATAAATCTGCAAAGATCCTATGCTTAAGTAAGCCCACATTCACAGATAATGGGGGATAGGACTTCAACATATGTTCTTTTGGGGGAACACAATTCATCTCTTAACAATATTTCTTCTCAGAAGGTCACGTACTAGGTGACTAATCACTGGGGAAATGGGAAAACCCAAACCATTCAAGGATTACTGGGCACAGGGTCTGAGTTGACATTGATACCTGGAGACCTGAAGTACCATCATGCCCCCACTCCTTAGAATAGGGACCTGTAAGTCCTATAAGTAAGTGGAATCCTCATTAATGCCCAGCTCACAGTGGCCCTACTGGCTCCACTGACATGTCTGTGGTCATTTCCTTACTTCCTAAGTGCACAATTCTAGTTGGCTTACCTGGGAGTTGAATTAGCTTCAACACTGGCCCTTGGGACAAAACCTTTCACTGCACAACACCACATCTAAAAATACCTCCACTGGCCAAAGTAGTAAGTCAAAAACAATATGACATTCTGAAAATGATGGTGGAAATTTGTACCACTATTAATGTTCTCAAGGATACAAAGTCATAGCACCAATCATACCTCCATTTAATTCAGTCTGGCCCCTGTGGAAACTGACTAGATATTGGGAAATGACTATAATCTACAAAAATGAGACAAATAGTAACCCTGATCACAGGTGCTGTGCTGGACATGGTCTATGGCATGCGGTCACTGACCTGGAAGTTGCATTCTTTTCATCTCCAATCAAGAAAGAGGATTAGAAACAGTTCATACTAACGTAGGATGGAAAAAATATTCCATTAGAACTTTGCCTCAGGGCTAGATGAATTCTCCTGCCTTCTGTCATAAAACGGTCTACAGATAATGGGGATGATCTGAACATCCTACAGAACATAATGACACCATAGTGACTGGACAGAAGAAATAGTAGGTGGACAGTTGACTGGATAAAATGCAGGCACTAGAGAGGATAGGAAGTAAAGAAGGTCCCTATGGAGTTTCAAGGACCTGCCATCTGAGCAGGAGCTAGTGATCCTGACCAGTAGGAAGAGGAAGGGCTCCTTTTACACAGTGCGGCAGGAGAATTTGTGTGGAGCCCAGGGATCCCCTCAGGTGGCTCCGGGCAACCTCTTCCCCATAGTAACTGTGAATAGGCACTCCCAACAACCCCACATTGTAAAGGTGATCAGGCCCCTTCAGGAATGAGGTCTGGGTCATACCACCGGGTAAATCACCACACTCTACCCAGATGAGAGATGAAGGGAGAAAGCCCTCAGACGGAGAGTAGAAGAAAGGGAGAATGAACACGAATCGTGGTCCTGATGCGCTCCTCCTTGGAGAAGAGGCCACGGGATACTGAGGAGCTGTTCTCAGAATATTTGTGGGATTTAATACATCGCACAGTATGGGGGCCGTGGGCCAGCCCCAACCCTCTGAAATCTACCTCTCCCAGTCAGGGACAGCACAGCAGGGACAGCAGTCAGGGCTCCTCTCTCAAGCAACTTGAGCTCAAGGACCTGTCATCCTCCTGCCAAAACTTCCTTAAAACGGTTTCCTCCCAGCCCTCCAGCCATCCTCTCTTCTTGGAAGAGTTAGACCTGCTTCCCCAAAACTCCCCAGCCTCCTGTGGCTTCCTACTGATCTTAACTTCCTGTAGCTGCTGCAACAAATCGGCCATAAGCTTATGGGCTCAAAACAACACAAATTCATTATCTTACAGTCCTGGAAGTCAGAAGTCTGAAATGGCCCCTCAGGGCTGCATTCATTCTGTATGCTCTAAGACAGAATCTATACTCTCTGTATACTCTTCTGTAGCTTGGAGAGGCCACCCATAGTCCTTGGCTCCTGGCCCCTTCCTAATGTCACTCAGACCCCTGCTTTGTCATCATGACTCCTTCTCTGACTCTGCCTTCCTGTCTTCCTCTTAGAACATAGTATCTGTGATCACGGTGGGTCCAACCCATCAATCCAGGATAATCTTCCCATCTCTCAATTCTTTTTTTTTTTTTTAAGATTTTATTTATTTATTTGACAGACAGAGATCACAAGTAGGCAGAGAGGCAGGCAGAGAGAGAGAGAGCAGGAAGCAGGCTCCCCGCCGAGCAGAGAGCCCCATGCGGGGCTTGATCCCAGGATCTGGGATCATGGCCCAAGCTGAAGGCAGAGGCTTTAACTCACTGAGCCACCTAGGTGCCCCCTATCTCTCAATTCTTAACTTAATCACATATCTAAACTGCTTTTTGTCCCATGTGGTAACATGTTCACAAGTTCTGGGGAGTAGGACATAGACATCTTTGTGGCATTATTTAGCCTATATACTTCCCATTTTCCCTACCAGCATATGCCCTGAGTGTTTCTCACACATCTAATCTCTCTAATTCATCTTGATATCCTTCTAGGAGAATGTGAGCTGGCACCTGGGTCATCCACTAGTACCCCTTAAAGCTAGGCAAGCAGAGTTCTTGGCCCCGGCCCTACACCTCAGGGGGCCCTGTGCTTTGGAGAGCCTTCCCCAAACTCTCCAAGCCCCTCTCTGGTGCCTGGAATGGTCCAGACTGATGGTGCCACTCAGGTGGGGTTCTGACCTGACTGAGACCTGGGTGCATGCCAGTCTCTATCTCCCCTTTAGAAATGTTCTCCAACCCCAGCCTGTGCACAGATTCAAGCAAATGCTCTGAAGACCTCTTAGACAAGTGCCCTTGAGGTTGTTCTGGGGCCCCTAATTCAGCCACAGTTCTAGCAGGGAATTGCCAGAGTAGGCTCCAGCTGGCCTCCATGTTATTTCTTCTGGATTGCATGAGATTGAGCCATCAGGGTAATGCTCAGATGCTGACTTTGGATGACGCTTTCTCATTTCAGATATGAGAGAAGTTCAGTGCTCTTAGCTATGTTGCTTCAATCCAAACACATCCACGAGAGCTGTGACATTATGAATAATAATGACAATGCATGGGAAATATACAATTAGCCAAGATTTAAAAGACACACCCACATGCGTACAAAGGGATGGTTTCAGGACCTGAACAGAAAGAAATGGCACCTGGACACCATGCTTGTTCTACTTTCAGAATCTGGATGCAACAATTATAGCCTATGAAAGAATGCTCCCTAACTACACAACATAGATCACAGAGGAAATACCGTCTAGAAATGGAGTTCTTTCGATAGAAGTTACAAAGGGGGAAAGATGAAGACACTGGGTTCTTCTGGGTTTTTTCCTTTGGTTTCTGGTCAGAATCAGCTGGGCATCTTCACGACCATGGGATTTCCATCCCGCGTCTTGTCCTTGGTCATATAAATCCCCAGATTCTCATCATCAGGTAAAACCTGAGGAATAGTGGGCTACAGGGCTGTATGAAACACACAAGACTGCCCCAAAATGGGCACCGAGAGCCCATTTTTACTTTAAGAATTGCCTAGCATCCTACTTGTATGAGGTTACCTAGAGTAGTCAAAATCGTGAAGAAAGTGGAAGGGTGGTTGCCAGGGGCTGGCGTTAAAGGACTGGGAAGTCAGCCTTTAACAGAATTTCTGTTGTACAAAATGGTAAGACTTATGGAGATGGGGAATGGGGGTGGTTGCCATTACAAATGCATTTAATACCCTTGAACTGGACACTTAAAAGTAATTTAGATGGCAAATTTTTATGTTTATTTCACTTCCGTGAAAATATTTGAGAGTATCAAAAAAAAAAAAAAAGAGAGAGAGAGAAAAAGAGGAATGAAGCATGTGTTCCTACATGCTATAGCACGGATGAACCTTGAAAACATTCCACTAAGGGGAAGAAGCCAGTCGCAAAGGTCACACATTGTATGACTTCACCTACATAAAACATCCGGAATGGATAAATCTGTAGTTGCCATGGCTTCGGGGAGGTGGAATTAAGGAAAAAACAGATTAATGGGCTTCCTTCTGGAGCGATGAAAATGTTTCGGAACTAGATAGGGTCGTGTTTGCACAGCACCACGAACGTGTTAAATACTACAGAATGGTTCACTCTAAAATGGTTAAGTTTATGTTATGTGAATTTCGCCTGTAATCACTTTTTTTGAAGTCCAAAAAAAAAAAAAAAAAATTGCCTATCAGGCTGGCGGGTACAGGTAGGAGTAAAAATAATCAGTCTCACGTACCCGGAGCCTATCTGGAGGTGCCATTTGGCCCAGATTCCCCCCAGCTCCAGAGGGTCTTCTCTCTGGACCACAGTCTGTGCGAAGAAACCCACCTGTGGGCCTCAGCAACTTTCCATCTGCCAGATCAATGCACAGCAGCCGTACAGCCAGCTCTATGCAGAGGCCCTATGCATCTGCAGGGAAACACCCAAGATGTGGACTTGGATCAGAGCAGCTGTGGGGAGAGCAAAATCCATGTGGCCGTTCAGTCTAAGGGTGAGCCAGGGCTCCTCCGTTTTCTCACCGTAATCTCACCTTAGGAGATACAGCCGCACCACCCCCGCTCTGGCTTTAAACCGGAGGCCTCACAAAGGCCCTAACCACACAATGCAGGGCACTCAGTGAGGCCAGAGAGAGGAGAAGGGGAAGAATGAGCAGCCGGGACATTTCACATGGGCCGTGAGGCAACAGCCATGGGGGGGGTACTGGGGGATGAGCTTGAGATTAAGTAAAGTTACTGTGAGATAGTTTGTGTCTTAAGGAGAAGACAAGAAGTCCCACTCAACAAAACAAAACAAAACCAAAAAATTCTCTTTGGCGAGGGCCATACTAAATGTACAGGAGGGGGGGATGATGATGGGCCACATGCCAGAGGACATGGACAAGGAGGTGCCCAGACCCAGAGAGAGAAGTAGCCACAGGACGGCGTCTCTTCCCTCAGAGACCAGAGAGAAAGGGAAAGGAAATGTGGAGTCTGTTGGAAGGTGGAGGGAGAGCGACTCAGGAAGCACAGAGCAGATGGCCTTAATCTTCTAAGTGGGAAGGGAGGCAACATCGGACTTGGCTGGGTGGTGATGGGAGGCAGGGCTGAGCAGGGAGGCTGGACAATTCCCCTGTGGCCACAGAGGGGCCAAGAATAGGGCATCCTGGGTGAATAACAGCAGTGGTTCTCAAGCTTGCCTTGGGAGAAGAATCTCAGGAAGGGAGTGTCAAAAGGCAAATTCCCCAGCTCCTCCCCTGGAGGCTGATTCAGTGGACCTGGGCTGGGACCAAAAATCTACATCGTTAGGACAGCCTGCCTACACACTTAACACCACGGAAGTTCGGAAAAACAATGGATGAAAGCTCTGTTGAGCAGCGTGGAGAGCGCGTGAGAGGCTGGATAACATGGCGTTATCAATTTAGCATCCTTTTCACAGCAAAACACTGCTGCCCCCAAGTCCATGGGGATAAAACTGAGAGTGGGGTTTTGCACAGTGATTGAGTCCATCCAGGAGGACGGGCTTTATCCAGAAGGTTCAGGTTTATCCAGAGGGAAAGGGTTTATCCAGGTAGGTGTGGTGGGAGGTCCAGGGCGTGGGGATTTATTGAACACAATTGAAATGCTTGACCTTCAACCTGTACTTGGCAGAGACCAGAATGATGGCCAGAGGGAACTGGTATACCCTGAGAAAAGAGTAGGGAACAGGCTCAAGTTCAGGCAGTCAGAGAGGGTGAGGAGATGGGAGTGGTTTGAGGGGGAGATGGGAATTTCAGAACTGGACAAGGGGTCTTTGGGTCTAGGCAGAGCTGCTCACCTGGGAGAGGCATATTCCCAGCTCACCCATTAGACTGAGTACAACTTCCTGATACAGCAGTTTTGCACATTTATTTGGGGAGGAAATGATTTTTATACTACAATGAACACATTCCATTAATGTGCATGGAATAGTAAGATTAAAAAAAGAAATACTTCAAAGACTTTTCTCGGGCTGCCTCGGGCTGCACGCCCAGGGTTGGTGCCCCTCTGGGTTTGGGGGATGTTTGAGAAAGACGGCTGAGGAATCTGTACACTTAAAAGCTCCAGGACCATCCCTGTAAGGAGGATCTCCCAGTAGGGACAGGCAGTCAAACTTTCTGGAACTTCAAGAAATTGCTAATCGTTGACAATTTTTGCTTATGTGAATGACTACTTCATGGGATTCAACCTAATTCGGAGATTCACGTGGTAGGTGTTTCTCCCTCACCACCGTGTGGCCTCAAGGGGGCACTGCTCCTCCTTCTAAAGTCTGCCCCAAGGGGTAAAGGCCTCTTCCTTAGCTTCCTGAAACACCACCAAGTCAGGGTTGGAACAGAGAAGCCTATTTTAGAAGGAAGCAACCACAGAGAGCCACACAAATCTGAACAGTGCAGCTCCCTGTCCCCTAAAATGTGGCCCCCAGACCAGTAGCATCAATGTCACCTGGGAACACAGATGATTCCCTGCCCCCATTCAGACCTACTGAATCGGAATCAGCATTTTACAAGATGCCTCAGGTGATTTAAATGCACACTGGCTATTTGAGGGGCAGTGGTCTAGTTGGCAAGGTTCTACTTATTGGACACCTGTCTTCCTCGCCTTGGCCACCTGGATCTGTCTGCTCAACACCCACCTCCAGAAACCCTCTCCTAGAGCCCTTCACTCCCAGCCATCCCCGTGATACAGCTTCCTGTTTGTGGATCCACACTTCTTCTTTCAGGGAGTGTATTAACTACTATGGCTGTGTAACAAATGACCCTCAATGTTAGTTTAAAGCCATTAACATTTGTTATCTTGTGGTTTCTGTGCACTAGGTATCCGGACATGGTTTAGCTCCGTAACTGTGACATATAAGGTCTCTCTCACACTGCTGTAAAGTGTCAGTGGTCATCACAAGGCTCCACTGGGGGGTATTTTCACTTTCAAGCTCATTCCTATCAGCGCGTCAGCAGGTCTCCAGTCCCTGCTGGCTGACGACCAGAGCCATTAACTTCCTGCCACATGGTTCTCTCCATAGGGTTAATCACAACATATCAGCTTGCTCCCCTCAGAGCAAGAGCTTGGTAAGGGGAAAAGGAGGGGGCAGAGAGAGACAGACAGACAGACAGGACAAGCAAGGCGATTCACCATCTTTCATAACCAAACCTTGGAAGTGACATTTCATCGCTTTTGCCACTTTATACTGCTGGCTGGAAGGCAAGTCCCCTAGATTGCCCCAGGCTTTATGGGAAGGGATTACACAAGAGTGTGAATACCAGGAAGTGGGGACCATTGGGGATAATCCTAGAGGTTGCCAACCTCACATCTAGAGGGCATGCCCTCACAGGGCAACCATATCAGAACACAAGAAAAAAAAAACCTCCAAGGTCAAATGGTAAAGATGACTGACACCTGACAGCAGGAGGTCTGTTCCCTTTTAACAATAGTTTTAAAAGTGATTCGTATCAGCCTCACTTATGAAACATTACAAAATACCAATAAAGATCAATGGAGTCAGAATCTCCAGGATCGATTTTTTTTTTTTTTAACTTCTCAGCTGGTTCCATTGCAGAGATGGTTTGAAATTTCTGTCTCAGATGAAACAATTTCAAATGCCACAATACCAGGGCTGGGGTCAAGGTCACTGGGACGAAAGAAGGCGTGGGGCCCCATAGTTTAGAACTCTGATGGCTGACCTGCTGGGGAATGGGTTGACAGGAAAAGTGAGCCTGGGGATCTAGGCCTTAAGGAGTGCTGCGGCTATCTTAGAGATGAAGAGATAAGACTGACAGAGATAAATGAGTTTCTACAGCCACTACCTTAACAAAACTTCCATCAAATCATGAGGCTACCATGACACTTGCAAGAAGAGCCTCATAATCTTTTATTCTACAGTCTACAGATACACAGAAATTCAGAACTGGAGATGTCCTGTAGGTTCCCTCCCCACCTTCACTCGTGTGTGAGGAAGCAAGAGGCACAGAGAGGTCACGTGAAGGCTCATAACATTGCCAGGATTTGAACTCACACCTTTGAACCTGAGCCTAGTGCTTAAATCACCGGCTTCCCAGAAACAGTCGATCTCTCTGGTTGGGGTGGGTTTTATTCCTCCTCCTTTACACGGGTGTGTAAAGAGAGTCACTCAGGAATTGCCCAACCGGAAAGAACGTGCATTCTTTTATGGGACTCCACGTCGTTGGACAGCATCTTTCACAAAAAGGTTTCAACAAGGGTGAGCCCACAGTAGGTCAATGGCATATCACCAGCATATAATCTACTCCATTTGATGAGAACAAGACACTGGGGTGATTAGAGTTTCTGAATCTCCCAGATCTCAGCTTGAGCTACACCTGCTCTTTGGAGGGAAGGAGTGTGCATCTGAGCTACTATCGGAGTCTCATACGGACCTTAAGCACTACCGTACACAGGGGCTTTAAACACAACCAGAAAATGGCTCCATTCTTCAGGCAAGTCCAACCTTAACCTCACCTCCTAGCCTCTCCTGCCTGATTCATATCTCATCTTTATCCGCTGTTCTCATTCTCAAGGACCGCGTCTCTCCCGTCCTGTTGCTATGGCCACAAGCCTCGCCCAGAGCATACCAGCACAGTGGTTTCTACAGATGTTGGCCGACATCCAGACAGATGCAGATCCGTTGGGGAAGAAAATGTTCTTCTCTGAGAGCTGGTCCAAGGCTGTTCCTTGTTCTCTCTCTCCACTGTGGGCTGAGACTTTCAGAGCTGTCCATTGGCTGTCATGTGTGACCGAGAAGCAATTGTTCATTTCTCTGCCCACACCAGCTTCTTGGGAGCCTCTAACCCAAATTTTAAAGAGCTAAATAAGGCTGTTCCCAGAGCTCAGGACCCTGGCTGTTTACCAAATATTAAAAACTCTACCAGTTGCCTCCAGTTCCAAATCTCTTAGCTCTTAAGAGAATCGTGAGGAATGTTGCCCCAAGAGGTCCAGCCCTGGCCCAGTCCTGATGCTCTTGAGTGTCCCAAGACCTGAACCAGCCATCCCAGAAAAAAGTAATCCATGGTAGGGGAGGCGAAGAAGCATGCAGAGACTAGAGATGTAATTGCTTTAACAACAAAAGAAAACCTTTCCATGTGTGACGTCCTAAATGCACAGCTGTTCCCTGGGTGATAGTGTTGGCCTAATGCTTGTGTTCACTGTAATTACAAATGAGGAGAATATCTTAAGGGTTCGTAGTGAATTCCAACACTACCAAGTAACATCCGTCCCTTAGTGGTGGACAACCTGCTTTATCCTGCTAGGGATTCTACCTGGAATCCTCCAGTGGGGAAAATTCATACAGGGCACTCTAGAGGTCAGAAAACAGCACAAAAATGTAGAATGTTGTTTTCCTTTTCCACTACTCACAAAGCAAGGAAGATAGGCTGGCCCCCAGCCCAAGATTTGTGCCCCATTGTTAGCGAGCCCTGCCTGGGGGTGGGTGGGGTTGCAGGGCGGTGCTAACGGTGTTCACCAGTGAGAAGGGATGGGAAGGGGGGGGGTGGGCAGAGGCCACTTCTGCTGGTCAAACCCTAGCTGTCACAGCCACCTTCCGATGTCCTGGGCAACTGAGCCACCGCTACCATTCCCACCCCCAGCCTAAATCTCATTTTTGGCATTAATGGATCCAGAAGTACTTTGCTGAGAGTTGCCATGTCTCTCCTATGGAGTTGCTAAAAAAGAATGGAATATTCTGGTGGGGCTGCCTCGGGGAGCAAGGTGGTTCATTCTTCTTTATAAGGAGTATAGAAAATTATCTCTTCATACGGGAAAGAACATGATCATAAGTTAATCACGAGTTAAACATGAATGAGAAAGGTGTCAAAAGATGCTGTGGAGGGGCGCCTGGGTGGCTCAGTGGGTTAGAGCCTCTGCCTTAGACTGGGGTCGTGATCCCAGGGTCCTGGGATCGAGCCCCACGTCGGGCTCTCTGCTCTGTGGGGAGCCTGCTTCCTCCTCTCTCTCTGCCTGCCTCTCTGCCTACTTGGGATATCTGTCAAATAAATAAATAAAATATTAAAAAAAAAAAAAGATGCTGTGGTTTTCATTCCTTCAAAACTTTTGTGCTCATTTGGAATACTTTATTCCGCTTATTATTTATGTTCAAACTTTTTCATAAAGATTTATAATTTTTAAATTAAGGGACAGTGCATTTACCTACCTAGCTTGCAAAGCAAACCTCGAGCACAAGCTTTAAAAGTCAAGCCACATGGCCATGTCCAATTTCCCACCAAGCCATTACCGCCAACAACTTTTTACAGCATCCTATAAGAGCAGGGAAAAAAGATCCTGGTTACCAGGCTGGAAAGGCCAGCATTCAAAGGGTTGACAGCCACCACATTTCCAAGTATCGACAGCACAACCCCTATGCTTCCTTCCCATCCTTTTTCCAACAGCCTCTCCCCTGCCAGCATCCAGTCAATTATTCAAAATGACTCCTGGTCTCTCCAAAAAATATTCGGAGTTGCAGAGGCTGGACAGAGTAGAGCAGGAAGAAACCTCAAAAAGAACCAAACAAAAAAGGCCTGAAACATCTTCAGAAGTTGCTGGCACTCTATTGAGACACACTGTCTTTTGAAAGACAGGGACAGTTAGGAACATCTTACACCACCAAAGGTCCCCCGCCCCCCTGCCTTGAAGGCAAACACTTTCTTGCTCCACAGTTCATGACTGTTAGGGCCCCGTCACTCACAAGCACCACACTCGCCTCGCCCCTGCCCAGATCCCGAGGGACAGCTGCTCCGAGACCCACCCTGGAGCTGAGCAGCGAAATGAGCAATGTTTTCCACTGCGAGCAGGAGACAGGCTAAGCTGCATGGGGGTGAATCATGAGAGCCTGAATGGAGACGGATTAGGACTAGAAGGGAACTCCACTTAATAAAGGCTGTGTCCCCCACGTCCCCTCAAGAGCAGTCCTGGAAAGGAGACCTACCACTTCTCAGATAGGTAAGGGAAAACTCAAGTTGTTCTTTCTCTCCCTCTCTCTCTCTCTTTTCTTTTTGCTGAGTTTCAAGTATCTGGAAGGCTCCCATGCAGCTGGCAGCTGCTGACTTCCTGAGCTTGTAAAAACACACACTCACACCAAGTATAAGGACGCGCTAAGGCCCGGCACAGCAGATGCGGAGTTCAACAGATGTCAGCTCAGACATAAAGTTGCCACTTCCTCGTCGTGCTACCCGTCTGTCACGTCCGCTCTCCACGGCCCCGGCTGCCTCAATGGGCGGCTTCAAGCAAAGAGTCCATCCATGGGGCGGGCAGGGGTGGGATCTGGGCCAAGTGGTGGGCACAGAAGAGAGGCCCCATCATTCTGCTCTGAGAGAACAAATGTATGTCTTCTCAGTGTCTGGTAAACAGTCGTCACTTGATAAGTGTTGATTTTGTCCCTCCCCTTTTTCAAAGGACCGGCTGCCATGACGCTGGTTCCGATAGCTCGGTCTTCCTATCGAGCCGAAAAGACAGCTTGTTGGAGGGGCCAAGGCCATCCCCAGCCAGTGCTGCAGCCCTGCTTCGGTCACTAACTAGTTGTGCAGCTTTGTATGGGACTATTAGAGTCTCTTTTTCCTTCCTTCTGAACCTCCATGTTCGCCACATTGAAAAGGAGAAAGTTAAGTAGATCCAGAGTTGAAAGCCATTTTGTAGCATCAAACCCCTTTCTTCATAAGAAACTTTACACAGAACCTCAACTAAATAAAATAACTCAGGGGAGGGGACAAAGGCCTAACCTGAGTCTGCTCAGGTCCCCAGCTCACCTGCCATCAAAGGTTGAAGGGGAGGCACCCCCACCCCCACCCCACCAAAGACCCCTAGGGCTCTGTGGAGCACAGTTAGAGAATCACATTTTATGTTCTAAATAAATCCCAGGTATATTCTAAATATGACCTTTTGTGACCATGCCCAGAGTAACTCAGGCACATTGTTGAGCCTGACAAAGTCAGATCAAGGCTGATCTGTAACATATAACAGAAGGAACACAACCGAGACTCCCCCAAACCCAGCTGCTCAGACCTGAGCACGAGGAATCGGTCACTGGGCAGGAAGTCCCTCTTAACTGGTTTCAGCTGGAGACTCCGCAGTGGTGACTTTACAGCCCTGGGGGAGAGGAGAGAGCATGGGGAAGTAACGTGGAAAAAAGTGTAATCTTATCCTGAAGAGAGCGTCCTGTGAACGTAAAGCATTTAGAAGAGAGGGGAGAAATAGAGCCAGCAGTAAATTAGCAAGCAATAAGAGAGGGGTGGGGCTCAGGGGAAAAGAGCACGAGACAGGAAATCAAAACCCCCAGTCCCAGGTACGCATCAACTGCTGACCTTGAGCAAGTCACACCTGTGTCTCAATTACCTCCATGGTAGGGCTAGACCGGGTCACCTCTAGGGGACTTTTCCAGCCATAAACTCCTGCAAAGAATTGCAGGCACTTAAGAGTGTTGATAACAATGTTGTCATTGTTAGCATTTTCCATCTACTTGTGTTCGATACCCCTAGTCTTCAACCGTGACACCAGTAACCCGTCTGAGGCCACCGTCAGGGCTTGGGGTCTGCATGTAAAGAAAAGGGGATGGCTTTGAATCTGTAGGACCCATCTGTACAACACCTCTGAGAGGCCTTGGCATTACGGGTCAAGCGATCTTGGCATACGTGGGCACTTACCGCGTCCAGGAAAGGCAGATAAACCCATGCAGGCTGTGAGAATTGTCTAATTATGTCCAAGGATTTGCTATGGTTCTGTTGCTTGGCTATTGTTTTCTGAGGTCATACTCTGAGGGTCTCAGATTTGTTATGTTTATACTATTACTCTTTTTTTCTCTCTCTTTTCTTTTTTTTCTTTCTTTCTTTCTTTTTAACCTCCTAACCCAAATGATTGAAAAGTTGAAAGAAAGAGGATCCAACACATAGAGGCAGGAAAAGTCAATGCCCTCACTTAACCCCGGGTGGGACAGGACGAAGCTTCTTCAGGTCACAGGAGACTCACAAGTTGATCACTTACCCCAGGGAGGCAGTAAAGGTACAGGCAGTATCTTTAAGGAGAGCATGTGTCTTGGCTAGGTAATTGTTTGGAATGGCATTCCATCTGGAATCTGATGGCCAGCTTGGTCCCTTTCATCTCCTTCAGCTTTTCAGTTCCAAGCCTTTATCAGGACTAACAAGGGGGCCCCCAGTTTCATGTATCCAGCTTTGTCAACAGTGGGGAGCAGAGACATGCAGCCCTGAAAGAAGGGAATAAGGCAGTCCCGCACTCACTCCTTATGGACGGAATGCACCCCTTATACGTTAGCATACTTTCAACTGCTCAGCTCAAACCAGCTTTAAAAACAAGGATATTTTTATCTCAGAAGATAAGAAGCCCGGCAAGCTCTAAGGGGATTAAAGCTGTGGCTTGGCAATGTCATCGGGAACCCTGGGTCCTTCCAGCTCGTGGCTCTACTGTCCTTGGGGTGTTGATGTTGGCCTCAGGCAGCTCGTCTCATGGTTTCAAGACACTTCAGCAGTCCTGGCTTCACATCACACCACAGGGCCATCAGTCTGTGATGCTGCCCAGGAACCTGGACTCTGACGGGCCCCACGCTTGCTTTACGCTTTGCTGTCGCCATTTTTGAAAATCTTACTAATTTCATCTTTGAACTCGGATTCTGTGAGTGAAGCCCTGTAGGGCAGTGGAGCATGCCCAAGGGCAGAGGAGACACAGTATGCACACACACACACACCCCACTGCCCTATCCACATGTGGCGTCTGTGATGCCCGTGAGCAGAAAATCCCGGGGGACCCACATGTGTGGGAGTCCAGTGAGACTCAAAACCAGTGTCAGGTAAACATGATAAGCCCATGGGCACCTTGGAGACCAGGCTTTCTGTACAAACCAGAACTTGCTTTGAACACAGAAAGAAGACAGCAGAGTTCTAAGAAAACACGAAAGGCCAAGGAACCCTAGGCAATCCTTCTGACTCACGTGACTTCCCTGTACTGGTCGACCACTTACTCTGAAAATGATGACATAGAAAGGAAGACAGAAGTGGTTGGCTAATATACCTGTGCAGACTATCCCAGAAGAAAACCCAGTAAAACCCCATCCTGTAACTCCAAAAGCCTCAATTTATTGCCTTGTTCCTATCCCTTGACTCCCCTCACCACAGCCCACTTTCTTTTATCAACAAGCAGCAGGGAAACTACCTGAGTTGTGTACAATTGTTTATTGCCCCGGAGATGTCTGTCCAGAATAGACTATCCTCCTCCTAGAAGCAGTTCCATCCCCCCACTGGCTGGCTGGCTGGCTGGGGTCCTTGTTCTTCCCTGAAACAACAGCTAGGGCGACTGCCCTCCAATTCTTTCTGTTCCCCAAAGATCATTTTGTGACGAAAACAGGAGCATCTGCCCCAAGCTGGAAGGAAGACTTATTTTTCACTGTATGCCCTTTGTAACATTTAAATGTCTTACCACGTGCATGGATCGCCTACAAAATGAATTTAAAAATGTGTATTTTTAAAAAGCACCTGCTCTTACTTGCTTCTGAAAACAAAACAAAAGCACAAAAGCAAACCTTTCATTAAAATTAAAGAAAAATATTAGCTTCTGGAATTATTCTAATAAGAAATACCATAAGTGAGATAGAATGCATCCTGGAAAAAAAAATACAGTTTTTTTCTTTTTTTCAAAGATTTATTTAGGTATTTAAGAGAGAGAGAGAGCAGGCATGAGCAGAAGGGACAAAGAAAGAGGGAGAGAGAATCTCAAGCAGACTGCCCACTGAGCTCAGATGCTGGGCTCAATCTCACAACCCTGAGATCTTGACCTGAGCTGAAACCAAGAGTCGGGCACTTAAAGCTTTTGCAACGAGTGACATTGCAATGTCCAAGGCTGGTCACCACTTCTCTGAGAGTTTCTTTGAAAATACTGGCAAGCAACTTCTTCACCAGCACCTGCTGTGAACACAAGCACCAGAGTTACCTCTGTCCAGCCCATTGTCACATGACCAGTCCCCAAGCGGGGAACTCACCCCTGGTCAGCCTTCCTGCCTGCCTGACCTCCTCCTTTCTCTGCACAAGAGAGGAAGCAGGTCACAGGGGAAGCACATGCTGGGAGTGGTGAGACAGCACGGAAATCCTTCCTTCTTCCTTCTGCCTTCTTCCATTGAATGCTGTTGTGCTTCTGCACCCCTCCCAACCGGCTCCTGCATCAACTTGCTGGAGAGTAAAGACTGGACCCAGAGGGAGAGCTGAAGATGTGCTAGCCACCCCCGACAGCAGCACAGAGCAGGTGCATGCAGGACCAAAGCTAGAGCCCAGGGCACTGTCAATGCCAAGTTCTCTTCCAACACATTTGCTAACTTCCCAGAGTCACCCTTCATGTATTTGTCCAAGACCAGCTTTTGTCCAGAAACAAGACCACTATTCTGTTTCTATTTCCACATTACAGTTTCTATAACATTTAAAGACAGAACACAACTGTAAGAATCAACTTCCATCATGGAAGCAAGTTTTTATTTCTTAGATAAGGTTGAAGGACATCCTAGAAGGAGTGTGGTCTGCATTCGGGCTTCTCAGCCTCAGCACTGCTGACAGTTTGAGAAGGATAATCCTTCGCTGTGGGGGCTGGCCTGGGCTCTGCAGGACACGGATCAACCTTCATCCCTGGCTTCTGCCCACTAGATGCCAGCAGCATCCTCTCCCCTCACCTGTGGCATCCAAAAGGGTCTCCTGACATTGGCAGATGTCCTCAAAAAGGCACAATGACCCCTTATTAAGAACCACAAATCTAGAGGAAACCTCATTATTGGTTGTCATTAGAAAACACTTATCAAGAAAAAAAAAAATACTCAGAATTACTCTGGCTCCATAGCCAAATATTATGAGAAAGTGAGAGAAACTGAAGCATTCTCCATTCCGGCTTAGTGGTTTCATCAGATCTACAGAGCTACAACAACAGCCAGAGCCCAGGAGAGCATGCAAGGTGGCCCCTGGAACATCTGTTCCTTCAGCCTTGTGTCCTCTGCCTGGAGCAGATGGAGTGGCCACTGGCTTCCCCCTTCAGAGCCAAGCCTCTGTGCCCAGGGGTGCTCAGATGCTGGCTCTATAGTCAAAACTGGGCCCAGATTCATGTGATTTGGGACAGGTGCCCCTTTGTGTCTGTGTCTGTGTGTATGTCTGTGTTTTTCTTTTTTTTCGTTTTTTAAACCAGTATACAAACAATACATACATACTATTATAAAGACCCAATAATACAGAGTGAACATATATTTATTGGGAGGGAAAAGCTCCTTTCATCTTGCTCCTTCACCCTTGAGTGGCCTTCACTTAACATTTTGTTGCGATTTTTCTGGATCCTTTCCCATGTGTTTACATAGGTAACATTATAAATAATAATAAATAAATAATAACATTGTATTACTTTTTAATGTAATTCTAGGCTTATATTTCTGTGACTTATTTTTAAAGTATTCCATGTCAGCATGTATGATATTTTCTTTTTTGCTTTTAAACCTGTATCAGTATTTTTAAGATTTATTTATTTATTTGAGAGAGAGAGAGAAAGCGCGTGCATGAGCGAGTGCTGGGTGGGGGAGGAGCAGAGGGGAAAGGAGACTGAATCTCAAGCAGGGTCCATGTTGAGCATGGAGCCTGCCACAGGGCTCAATCTCAGGACCCTGAGATCATAGCCTGAGATGAAACCAAGAGCCGGAGGCTCACTGCACCACCCAGGTGCCCCTGCATTTATATCCATTTCATTGAAATATAATCCACATAGGACAGAATGCTCGTCCGTGACAAGTGTGTGTACTTAGCTCCTGATCTGATTTCTGTCACTACAGATTAGATTTGTCTTTTTTAAGAGTTTGTTATAAACAAAATCGCGCTGTCTGTGCTCTCTTTGTGTCTGGCTTCTTTCTCTTAATATAATGCTTTTGCAATTCATCCCCAGTGGCTGCTTATATCAGTAGGCCATGCCTTTCTCATTGCAGAGTAGTGACCCTTGCATGGCTATGTTCTGGCTCGTTTATCCATCACCTATTCATGGGCGATTGGGTATTTGCCAACGTGGTGCTTCTCTGCATGATACTGTTATGAACGCTAGCGAGCAAGTGTCTGTATGGATGTGTTTTCACTTCTCTTAGAGAGAACCAGTTCCTCAGAGAGCAAATTCTAGGGTTTATGGTAAGTGCATGTTTGCCCTTATAAAAAATGCTCGACCGTTTCCAAAGGCAGTTGTACCAGTTGGTATTCGCACAGGCAGCATATGGATGAGAGTTCCGGGGGCTCCACATCCCTCGAGTTCCAGTTAACCTCTCTGAGCTTCACTCTCCTCGTCCATAATACAGAGACGGCTACGGTATCCACTTCGCAGGATCCGGGGAGGGGTCAAATAACGCTGAGCTCAGCCCAGTACCTGGAAAAGAGTAAAGCTCGATACCTGCTACTGTGGCTTACAGATGTCACCATGCTATGTGTGTTTTAAGCACTTGCCTGACCCTGCTGGCCCTTCAATTGTTTTTATATTTTCTCCATTTTTTTCGCCACTACACTTCTTGAAAAAGTGTTTGATACTTTCTGACTTTTCCTGCTACCTCATCAACAGACAGCCATGCGACCACTAGCCCCACTGACACTCAGAAAAACTTCTCTCAATGCCCCCAGCAGTCCCACGTGGATGATTCCTAAACCTGCAGCTTGGTTCCAAAAAAGCTCACCTGAGTCCCGACCCTGATTTGTTGTTTCTTGAACAAGAGCCTGTTCATGGCCTGCAGCATCCTTTCTCCATCCCTGCTCAACAAAGGCTTTTCCAGACTTCCTTATGATGCTCACATGCCACCTTCTTAGAAGCCTTCCTCCATCTCTTAATTACTGGCTTTGCAGAGCACTGTCGGTTTCTATCACTAGTATGGCAGAACGAGTGTGTATCTAATGCATGAGAACTCATAGCTGTAGCTCAGACTGTAAAGAAAGAATGCTGGCATTGAACCTCAAATCTGCCATTTTCTTTCATGGGACACAAGGCCAGTTATGTAACTTTGCTTCCTCCTTCTGAAAACCGGGGGGGGACATAATACCTTCCTCACAGAATTGTTGTGAGGGTTAGATGAGGCAATATACCCCTCAGAAGAGTGCCTTACCCATGCTAAGTGCTCAATAAAAGTTAGTTCCTCATTGCAGTAGGGAGAGCACCCCAGGTCCACAGACCAGGGTAGTGTCTCAGCAGTGGTTTTGTCCACATGTTTATAGGGAGGAGTTGACAAGTCACACGTGGGTCATTTCATAGTGAGGATGGTTTTGTAATCAGAAGTCAGTCAGTCAGCTGAATAAGAGAGGTCTATCTCTGTGTCCACCTGGTTTTGGAAGACAAAGAGTTCGGTAATCATTTATAAGAAAAAGATGGAATTTGGAGGGCCTGTGTCTGGCCTGGTCACCGGCAAATTATGTGGTCACCCGTGATTCTTGTGGGGTCACAAAGACAAGTGGACAACGGTTTTATCTAAGTCATGGAGCAGGGCTGTTTTTTGCAATAAGCTGTTTCCCAGAACACAAAAGGATAGGGTAGGAGATTTTGGAGAACAAAAGGTTAGGGGATTAACCTTCACTGTTTTCTGGAACCACCACGGCTCAGGTAAAGTTCAACATTGCCGCCAGTCCCTCCTCTTACTCAACACCATCATGAGGTTGTGCTGGAAAAACTCTGTCTGGAAATGAGGCAATGGGGATGCCCAGATCTGTGCCACCGTTAGTCCACATGTAAAGTTGTTGGCTCAGATTTGACCCTGTGCACAAATTCAGCTGGAGGCAGTTTTTCCTGGGGCTGCTGGATCACGTTCTACGAGTGAATCATTTGTTAAGTCAATGGCTGCAGAGTAACATTTACAGACCAATCTAAGAGACGGGGTGAGTTCAGGGTCAGGCCACTGCAATAAACCGAGTATCACGAAAAGCAAGGCAACTGAAAATTTCCTCCCCAGTGCATATAAAAGTTATGTATACACTATGTTAAGTATGGCATAGCATTATGTCTTTAAAAAAGTCATATCTTAATTTAAAAAATACCTTATTGCTAAGAAATGGTAAACACCATCTGAGCTTTTAGAATCTTATCACTGACCACATATCATCATAACAAATATAATAGCAATGAAAAAGTTTGAACTATCCTGAGAATGACCAAAATGGGATGCAGAGACAAAGTAAGCAAATGTATTAGAAAAATGACACCCATAGACTTGCTCAATGAAAGGTTGTTACTAACCTTCAATCTGTAAAAAATTGCATTATTTGAGAGCACAGTAAAACAAGGTCTACCTGTGAGACTCTGGACAGGATGCACACCCAACACATGGTGATGTCATTTACCTGTTCTGAGTCTTGTGAAAGCAGTATCCTTTTGGTGTCATCTGCTTCTGGGGGTTTTCATGGACCCTCAGTTTAAAACCTCCCACTAGAATGGATTTCCATTCAGAACAAGGCTTTTAATTTTTTTAGTTGTGAAACATAAACCCAAGGTTGTACTCCATGTAGTTTTGCGGCGATATGGTGGTTCAGAGAGCAGTATAAGGTCTGTTTCTCCTGGTTTAAGATCAGTGTTCAGTGCTATCTTTCCAGAAAATTAGGTCTCAAATCTGAAGATCAGAAAAGGGATGCCATTGAGCCTCTGGGAGAAAAGTAGATGTAGCCTGTTAGTAATAAGTATGAGAGCATTTAATAAGACCTTGGCAGTATTTAAGGACATTGGATTATGTCAGGTTAGGATCCTCTAAGGTCCAGGAGGAGCAAGGGGACCTTCATTGGGCTGGTAATTGTTTCATAAGGAGGAGGAAAGAATCATCAGGACTCAAGACAAGACTTTGGGCCAAAGCATGTTGACTTCCTCAGTGAGCTTGATGAATTCAAGTTTTAGAGTGCCATCAACCCATTTCATTTTTCCAGAAAATTGAAGGTGATAAGGACAGCGCAATTTTTGTGAGAAAGGGAATATTCATTGAATGTCCCACATGACCTCAGCAATGAAATGAGTTCTTCTATCACTGGAGAAGAACAAAGGGATTCCGCCAAATGACCAATATTCTTTGTAGAAGCTACTATGGTACAGTAGCTCAGTAGTTTGGAAACAAAAACAGTTTAAAAAAAAACACTTCTAATTATCTTAAAAACATAAGGCTAAGGTTAGAATATGTTCATGCTCATGAAACTTTGGGAACTGGATACGACCCATTTGTCAATGAAGACTGGGACAGAGGGACCTGGTTCTTATCTTTGTCCTACATTTACATTTTCACCACAATTATGTTTCTGACCCATGGGACAATTTGATGTTACGTGCTCAATGTGAAGGTTGCAGAAGCCACCTCACCAATATGGAGGAGACCTTTAAAATTACCTTTGCCATGATGTGCAATGTTATGGAGGCTGTGGTCATCTAAGGGACAGAAAAGAGACCCAGTAACCATCTGGGCCTCTCCAAAGCTCATCTGAGTGGATCAAATATCCAACATATTTCCAATTAGTTTTATTATGCTGTGGTGTTAGCAGTCGATGTGCCCTAAGCTTCTTAAGTAGAGTTTCCATCTCTATAGAAGGTTGAGCAATGGGAAATATGCAGGTAACCAAGGAAATTTTTCTTGGGAAGCAGCTATTATAGCGTATTTGTCACATGAGGAGTTTCCTTTAATGTTGAAGGTGCAGCTACTATTATGAGCTTCAATTTTGAGACTATTTAACTCCCTGGGTAAAGCTTCCAATTGGCCAGTGACTTGGGCTGCAGTTTTGGTAGGTGAACCACTTTATTTCCATGATATGACACAATCATGGACAACTCCAAAAGCACATTGATTATAAGCACATAGGGTGAAGACCCCAAAGCATGTTCTTTCCCTTTGTTTATAAAAAGGTAAAAGGAAAATGAGTCCAAAACAGGGAATCCAAACGTGGGAAGGGAAGATAGAGATGATGTGAAATGCAGGTATGGAAGGAGAGTAACTAAAGGGTTTGGGGGACAATCTCCTTATCCACGGCACATAAAGGAGATACTATAGTGGAAAAATTAGGAGTCCGGTTTCTGGAATAGTCAACTAACTATGGAAACACTTGGAGTCATCTTTTGGTCTCAGGAAGAAGGAAATTGATAAAATTCTTAATTCATTTAGGAAATAAAATCTTCCTTTTAAAAATCTCATGCCCTAAGATAATGCACTTGAGGACTGCATCACTGCATTCTGTTTTTGGAGAGCTTATGACCTTTTCAGGCAAGAGCTTGGAATAAGAGATGGGTGGTGATAAATGAGCTGTCAAAATCAGGTGAGCAGAAAAAAATGTCATCTACATACTGGATAAAGACAGAACTGCAGAGAAGAGTTCACTCTCTCAAGTCTGTATTTATGGCCCTTGCCAAATAAGTAGGAATCTCAGTAAACCCCTGAGACAAGATGGGCCATGTGTATTGTTGACTTTTCTGTATGAAGTCAGAAGATACTATGCGGGACGCCTGGGTGGCTCAGTTGGTTGGATGACTGCCTTCGGCTCAGGTCATGATCCCGGAGTCCCGGGATCGAGTCCCGCATCGGTCTCCCAGATCCACAGGGAGTCTGCTTCTCTCTCTGACCTTCTCCTCACTCATGTTATCTCTTACTGTCTCTCTCTCAAATAAATAAATAAAATCTTAAAAAAAAAAGATACTATGCATCAGGGTTGAAAAAATATACTCGAAAAAACAGAACATAAGCTGATAAATATGAAGCAAGTGGGGTGGGTGGGGAGAGTGGCTGGGGTCCTTCAGAACTATAAGAAACCTGAAAGCAATTATTTTGTTGATTGGCCTCAAGTCTTGGACTAGGTGGTATCCCACTTGACTTCTTCAAGGGGAAGATAGGGTTATTATAGGAACCAGATGTGGCAGCTGAGATTCACTTGTTAAGGAGGCCTTGAGTTATAGGCTCAAGACCTTAAATCATTCTTGTTTTGGAGGGTATTATGGGAGAGGGTACTATGCTAAATTATTCTTTTTTCTACTTGGAGAGGTTCAGGTTCCTTTGGTCTATGTCAGTGGAGTGTGCAGCTCAAAGAAAAGCAAGAACATAATTGGTACTTGAGGCTTTAAATGGGGTTCAGAATTTTGACAGGAGAAAGAAAAATCTGATGGTCAATGAGAGTCATGAAAGGGAAAAGTTGTGAGCAGGGAACCAAGGACCTCAATGATGAGGTTGTTGCAGGAACTGAGAATATGGATATTCTAGTTGGAAACCTCTCCAGAAGGTTCACTGAGTAGTGAAGTTAAGCAGAAGGCCATTCTGGGTAGTGAGGGATCCTAGTAAGTCTGGAAGAGGTTCAGAGAAAGGCAGTCATGTGAACAGTTATCAAGTCCCTCCACAGGATGGTTTTTGTACAAGGGATGGGGGTGGGAAATGAGACGTGTTAATGGTAGGATGTGCTTTATGTTGTCCAACAGGAAGGGAGTGGGGTGCCCATTCATGGAAATGCCCATTCACTGTCTCCTTTTGCATGTTAGTGTAGACACAGGGGGAAGGTCCCTCAGAAAGTCATCAGAGAGATGGAATTTGGATTCTTGTTCCCTTCTACATTTTAAAGGCAGACAATCCCAAGTCCAACATCCTTTTTATTGATGTTATCTGTAAGAGTCTCTATGGGGAGTTTTGGAGGAAGCAGACTGCCCTGACTTGCTTCTCCTAATTAGTTAAGTTGTAAAGGCTTCAGTTTGCTCTGTGTTGATTTGACCTTTTCTGCAGTGGTGTCTCCATGGTGCTGAGTGAGTGTACATTTTCAGAGAGAGGACTATTTTGTTTTTTAACAATACACTTTTGGATGATATCTCTAAGTTCTGGTTGTAAGTTATTTACGAATTTAGTAACAAAGAGCAGTTAGTAGTCAGGAGCAAGACTGATGTAGTTCTTGCCAGCATTTTCTAGTCTGTGTCTATAGAGGTGGGTTCATCTCTTTGTTACCTGCAATCTTGTGTTGTTGGCTATCAATTTTTGAGAGAAAACAGTAGGAATGGATTCTAAAGTTCCTCCCCCAGTGGTTTTGGCCTGTAAGCCTCGGGGGTGTTCTGATTTTTTTGGAAGGTCCTCATGAAGCCCATTTGGCTTTTTCAAATCATACAGTGGCAGCTTTGGGACCCGCCAGCCACTCCACAAGTTGTTATAAATCAGGAATCACGGGTGAATATGCCTTAGGGGACCAGTCTGAATTAATTGTGAACTCTTCCCTACTCTTACTGTCTGGAAATTCTTTACCAAGAGCATGAAAACATGAGTAAGTCCTTGCTCAGGTGGGCATTTTGGTCGCAAGCTTTCCAAAACAGGTAGGAAGCGCCAATTGTATGGGTTATGATGGGGAGCTGGGAAGCAGAGAGCTACTCATGAGAGAGACATTGAGAGAGACGTTCTTAAGTACATTTGCTCCCCTCCTTGCAAAGCACAGTGACCTGACCATGGAGAAGGAGAGATCTTAAAGCCCTGAGATTTGAGGGTGCCTCTTATTTGGACCAGTTTGGGGAGAGTTTAGGGGCCCCAAAGAGACCACTGCAGTTCTAAGTGGTTCTCAGTAAAATCGTGCCATTTTTTGAGATAGGAAACAGAATTGTCGCCATAGCGGTGAAGCGTATAAACAGAGGAGATTTTCAGAAAGGGTGGAGAAGGAGATTCAGCGTTCCCATAGCACCAGGGTTGAACAGAAACCAGCAGAAGGACAAAAACCAAAAGAGCAACCAAACCAAGAATCAAACTTCAGTCCTTACTGTGCTACGACAGACAAATGTTCAGAGCAGAGGACCAGGAGCGGGACTCGCGTGGGATCCCTGGAAAGCCAGATGAGAAAGGAACACGACAGGCTGGAGGGGCTTCAGCATCTGGATGGAGAAGCAGGGGTCCAGATGGACTCCCAGCCCCGTCCAGCCACAGCACTGAACTGTCAAATACAAAAGACAAGGAGGGAAAGGCATTGATTTTATTCAGGCTGTTGCAGTGGGAGAAGCACCCCAGATCCAAAGACCAGAGTGTCGCACCAGTGGTCTTGTCTAGATATTTCAGGAAAGAGTACACAAGCCACAGGTGGGTCGTTTCACAGTTGGGATGATTTCGTAATCAGAAGGGGTCTGTCTGTCAGCTGAATAAGATAGGTCTACCCCTGTGTCTAGCAAGCTGGGGGAACAAACAGTTCAGCTAATCATTTATGAAATGAAGATAGGGATTTGGAGGGTGTGTGTCTGGCCTTGTCACAGGAGTCATCGTGAGTCCTATGGGGGGTTCCGAAGAAAGATTGGACATTGGGTGTCTTCGTCTGCTAAGGCTGCCATAACAAACACCACAGACTGGGGAGCTGAAACAACAGAAATGTATTTCTCACAGTTCTGGAGGCTGGAAGTCTGAGATCAAGGTGTCCTCAGGGTTGGCTCCTTCCGAGGCCCCTCTCCTGGAGTGTAGATGGCCATCTTCTCCCTGTGGACAGCTCACATGGTTGTCCTGCTGTCTAGGTCCTGTGTCTGTGTCTTGACCTTTTGTTCTTATAAGGATACAAGTCATAATGGATTAGGGCCCCATTCTTATGACCTCATTTTAAATTAATCACCTCTTTAAAACCCTGTCTCCAAATGCAGTCACATTCTGAGTTACCGGGGATTGGGAACTCAAGACTTCCACTTAGGAATTTTGAGGCGATGGATACGTTTAGCTGATAACAGTGGGTCTTATCTAAGTCATGTGCTGAAGGATGGTTCTCTGTAGTAAGTCATTTCCCAGAACAAAAAAGGATTGGGAGATTTCAGTCACAAAGTTTGGGGAGGTTAACCTTCCCCGCTCCTCAGGAGCCCGAGACTCAGGTGCCGTTCAGTACTATCAGGAAGGACCCCCTCCCTTTGCTCTGCCCCCTAACGCCTCCATTGGCTGTTGGGGAAGTGGGTGTAGAAATGGAGAGGGGCAGCGGCCAACAGAATGCAGAGACGGAGAACAGCCTCCATGGGGCTGGCCGTGGGGGGCGATGTGGTGTGAGGTAGACAAAGGAGAGGAGGAAATGAGACAGCCCCATAGCAGGAGGTCTGACTCTACGAGAGAAGAGGTTTTTAGCCATCATCATGAGATATGGAACCTGGGAAGCTGGGAAGGTAAGGGGACTTTTCCCCCATTAAGTCTTCACCGTGTTCTATGTAATACCCAGTCCCTCAGGGATTCAGGGCCCCCTCGAGCCTTTTTTAGTAAATGCATTCATCACTCTGATCTGTGTTCCTTTGTGTTGACACCCTGCTGAGAAAGGTCTTGCAGCTGAGGGACCAGGAAGGCTCCTCTCATTGTGTGTGGATGAGGATCTCCCACCTACCTGCTCTGTGGGCAGGTAGCTCACCTCCTTTCTAGACTGTGAGGGCTTTGAATGCAAGGACATTTGCTTCATCCTTCTGTCTCTTTTGTACATAACAGAGGCTGACATATAAGTAACCTCCAGATCCCTTTGAAAATTCTAAAAATTGGTCACTTATGAATCAATTGAAAACTTTTTTTTTTTTTGCACTTAATTATACTTTCCATCTGTACCACCTCTTGGGGCCACAGAAGTTCTAATTCTTCCATTCCACATGTGTCCTAAGCAGGCTGAAGCTTTCTGACCATCTGAACCCTTCTGGATTTCTGATCAGTGGCAGTGTTGAAAGAGAAAGGTAAACAGCAGCTTGCTCTCCCCTTGCCCTGCAGATGGGTGAGCAAGTGGGAGGGGTGAGAGGGAGAAGGACTCAAAGGCCCAGGCCCAGCAGGAAAGGGGGCAACTGTAAGAGATCAGCAGGGTCCAGGGTCCAGCCTCATTAGCATATGCCTTCCCAAAGCAAGGGCTCTTTGATGATCTGAATGTAGTCTCTTGTTTGGAAATCTGCTGGGAAATGAGATGCACAAGAGAGACCTGAGGGATGAGGGCAGTGGGGTAGGATGACAAAGCCATCTTCCCACACACTGGTGATGCCCTGCTTTCTGCCACTGCCCCAGGCTCTAGGGGACAATGGACGTGACAGCCAAGCAGAGGCCTAAACCGAACGGGAGAGAAAGGCCAGACTCAGCCTCTGAGTGTGTTTTCTTTTCGGGAGATGCTGCAGGAGTGAGCAGGAATGACTTGCGGTAACTCTGCCAGCGCCAGGATTCAAAAAACACTCTTCCAAAGGGAGGGGGGCGGGCGGCTGGCCGCTGCGTCCGAAGCTGAGCCACTGGACAGCACAGAACAGTTTTTATAGCTCTGTTTGGCCTGACAGTTCTCCAACATAGACAAGCTTGGGGACGGATGGTTTTAGGATCCATTTGTGCACCATTAAATCAAACTGCCTGTCTTTCTAAGGGTTTCTGAAATTCCAACTTTGTAAGCCATCATAAGGGGGGGAAAAAAAAAAACCAGAAAAATAAATGCAGTTAGAACATAAAGTTTTCCTTGTGCCCATGTCCTCATATCCTCTCCCTGAAAATGACTCCCCTGGGTACTCACCCTCCACCAAAACATTGCGTTGTCTTGTAAAATAAAAATAAAGCCAGCAGAGTGAGCAGATGGAGCAAAAAAGTGAAAAGCGGCATTCCCTTGACACCAGCCGGTCCACACCCACGGGAGGAAGCCTCGTGTCCCACTGAGAACCTGGGTCAATGGGGCTCTGAAATCACTTTAATGAAAGCACCGAAGGCGCTCATCCCTGTCCAAACATATTTTCATTCAGATTCAGCCAAGGTGATGGGCTGGGTCAGCAAACACGACCATGAAACCAGGACCTGGGTGCAAAACAACGCTTTCTCCTGTACATTTCCGTGTTTGCATCGCGACATTGACATGGGTCCTGGCATCTGTCTGCAGCGCAAAGGCGTGCAACCTGGTCCAGCTGCCGAAGCTGCCTGCCCGGGGAGGCGGTTTGCAGACAGCCCCGCGGGATCACGGAAACATGCTGTGTCCGCCACTTCCGGCCCCAGCCCAGCTGCCCCGGAGATGCTGAGGGCAATGGAGCGGCCGCCCTCCCTCCCCACACAGGGCTGGCGTTCCCGCTAATGAGAGCCGGGACTCAGGCAAGAGGAAGGCCAGTTCTTGTGAGTGATGTAGAGAAACCCACTGTCCTTCGACCAGATCCCTGGATTCTGGGCTTCATCTCATTTAAGAAAGACATCTGTGTATATTGTGCAAAATAAATAAAATCGTGGGATGAGAAAAAAGGAAAGAGAAATAGTCCTGGTTTAATTCTCTGAAGAGGGCAGCTCTCAGGGTCTGGAAAGGGCTTAGTTTGTACTTGATCTGCAGACAGAATAGTCCCCTCTCTGCGGAGGTACTGACCATGTGAGCACACTGGGCAACCACACAGGACCGGGGTGGGTACGGTGCCCTTGAAACTAGCTGCTCTGTGTGACCTGGGATTTGTCCCCACCATTGGCAGTGGGTTAAGTGGATGAATCCGTAGCCAGGTAACACACTCTCCCTCTGTTCCGAAACGATCCTCTCGTTCTCAACCCAAGTCCCAGAGCAGGGCCTGTAGTCCTAATGACCCCGCACCCAGCCCATGCCGTGGAGTTAGAGACCTCTCAATCTCCTACTGATGGCATGAGAAAAACAGGGACCACGGAAGGGGAGAAAAAGGCCCAGGACACGACCTTGGGTCAGAGGGCTGGGAAATCCCCCGTGTGATTCAGCCCCTTAACATCTGTGTCTTTGGGGGTCATACCGGGGCTCCGGGAGGGAACCACATGTGACAGTCACATGCTTCTCTGCCAATCTCATTCGAAACAGCTCTGAGCTCCTTTCTAACCACAAAATGGCAGGAGCCTGTCTGAGTGCTGTTTACTCATCCTCTACCAAGCTGGTGAGCAGCAAAAGGCAGAAAGGTGGGCAAAACCCAGCAAGAGTCTTGGAAGGAAACCCCTCACGGGAGGTACAAATGGATGCCTGGGGCTCATCAAGCTGCGGGAGTATCCAAGTGTGCTCTGGCAGGGGCTCAAGGGTTCCTGGTCGGCAGAAACATGCAGGAAGGGCGCCTTCTCCCTGTAGAGCGCGTGGACAGGCTCCAGGAGGGTGCAGAGGTCCCCGAGGCAGGAAGTGAGGTCTGACCGTCTCCAGGAGCGTGGGGCAGAGGGAAAGGGAGGTTCTCACAGGAAGCCCCTCGGCCAGGCTCAGGGCTGGGGAGGAAGGCGTCCGGGGGTTCTCCCTTCCCACGTCACTTCCCAGCGTGGAATCGGGCCATCCACAAACAAAAGTGGGAGTGCAGGGCGGGGCTGGGCGCACACAGAAGGCTGGGAGCCGCAGCACCGCCAAAGGAGGCCGAGGGTCAGGAGAGAAGGACCGTGAAAGGTGACACTTACTCAACAGGTTACTTAACCCTGAAGCAAACCGGGAGAAAGGTTAGTTTCTATCCGAAGCTGCTCTATGCAACTCATTCACTCCCTCCCTCACTCCTTCTCCCATGGGTTCGCACAGACATTCCAGCAAGTTCCCCGTCTGTGCACCTGCACGCGGTAGGACCCCAGAGGAGACAAAGGGAAAAAAAAACATGCTTGGTCATTTTACTGCTAGGCTGTGACTTCCCGTCACTGAAAAGTACTTTTGCCTGATGAGAATAAACGTTGACCCGGACATTCAGAAAACGGTCCTCTTACAGTGAAGTAAGAAATTCGATCTGATTGGAAGATGCTCCCCTCTGACACCCAGGCTCCGAGGGCCTCATCCAGAGCTGGCCCAGATCAGCTGCAGGATTCTTGCTGACCTCGGCGTTTGTCTCTTCTAGTCTTCAGGTTCCGACAAGTGTATGAATTTTCCCGAAATTTTCATGTAACTTGTCCGGGTGGGGGCCGGGGGAGGCGGTTCTTGCCTGGGGCTTGGGACCTGTTACTTGTATTCATCTGCTGAGCTGCGCTGGAGAAAGGGCTGGGGACAACAGCTACCATCACACAGCTGGAGGTGGCCGTGGGCGAGGTAGGGGACTGCCCCGGGGATGGATTGAGGGGACCTGGGTGTCATACCCTGTCCTGACACCCAGTGGCTCTTGGTGCCTCATTCTCGCTGCTGTGGGAGAAAAGCAGGGAGAAGGGATATGCTCAGACTAGGGTCTCTTGGCCTTGACACTGTGTCTTGGGTCTACGGCCATACCACCCTGAACGCGCCCGATCTCGTCTGATCTCGGAAGCTAAGCAGGCTCGGGCCTGGTTAGTACTTGGATGGGAGACACTGTGTCTTGGGACAGAACGTTCCTTGCTGTGGGGGCTGTCCTGTGCGTTGTGGGATGTCCCACAACCTCCCCAGTAGATGCCAATAGATTCCCTCCAGCTGCAACAGTCAAATGTATCTGCATTTATCGATAGGGGGGGAGGATTATCTCCAGTGGAAAACCATGGGTAGAGACCAGCACCGTCTAAGCCAGAAGCCAGACGTGATCATGGAGTACTTGAAAGGTGGCTAGTTTCAACTGAGATGCACTGTAAGTAGAAAATGTACACTGGAATTCAGACATTCCAATGAAAAACAAAAAAAGAATGTAAACTATCCCGTGGATATTTTTATAGTAATACATTTTTATATTTTGTATTGATTCTATGTTGCTGTGGTAGTATTTTTAATACACAGTGATAAAGGATAAAAATTATAAGCGTGAGTGTGCCTGGGTGGCTCAGTGGGTTAAGCCTCTGCCTTGGGCTCAGGTCATGATCCCAGGGTCCTGGAATGGAGCCCCGCATCATACTCTCTGCTCACTGGGGAGTCTGCTTCTCCCTCCCCCTCCCCACCCTGCTCATGTTCTCTCTCTCTCTTTCAAACAGATTTTTTAAAAATCTTTAAAAAAAAATTGTAAACATGAATTTTACCTTTTTCTTTTTCTTTTTCTTTTTTTACTTTTTATAATGTGGCTACAAAAAAAAAAAAAAATTGAAAATAATGGCTCAGCTTTTGGAGGTAGAATTTCTGTTGAACACTGCTGGCCAAGACCCTCCCTGATCAGTAGCCCAAATTCCGTGCGAATGACTTACTACCTCAGGAACAAAGCAATCATTTTCCAGCACCATCTGCCATTGCAATGGACCAGACGGTGGAGGCATGTCAGAGGGCGGACACAGAAGCCTGTCAGAGCATCTCCGATGCTTGGCCTGAGATACATTTGAGTCTCTCTCTTCGCCTCGAAAAACTAAGCAAAATCTGCAGTGTCTGCATTGAGAGGCCGCGCCCTGCTTCATCCCACAGCGGAAGCAGCCCCGGCTGTCAGCATCCTGCTCTGGGCTGCTGATGGATGCAGCAGAGCCTGACACCCACACAGAAACCCAGGGAAGCCTGCCTCCCCGAGGTGGGCGGGGGCAACTTTCCGCTTCCTCCAACCTACAGAGGAGACTGGGGTCCGTGTGCTCTCTCTGTAACTGGGCAAGCTGGGTCCTAAAGCCACTGGTATGGAGAGCTTACTTGTCCAACAAGCCACCTCTCTACCTCTCTTAATTCCCGCAGGAGTTCTGTTAGCTGGACATTGTTAGGATGTTCCCATTAAAGGTACAGGTGGCCAGTCGGAACTTTGCTCCAGAAATTAAGGCCGTTAGAAATGTTAGTTTCTTCATTTCTATTAAATGGATTCAACCTTAACTTCTTGTTACTCTCACTTCTCATTCCAGTCCCCGCAGTTGTTCAAAAGGCAGAGACGGTTCCAGGGTCACAAACAAAGGAGAACATTGGAGGTGGGACTCCTCTACTTTTCTGTCCCTCAACTCATAATCCCTGACATGTCATTGCAATGGCCCACGAGGTACCTTGGAAAGTCTGTCTGCTGCCTCTAGGGAGCCGAGCAGCCATTCCCTTCCCTGGTTTGGCCGCTTTCCTGAGAGCTGGACTGTGACAACACAGGACTCAAATTCTTGAGGCTCCTTCTAGAATCCCCAACCCACCAACTCTTTCCTAGCTACTGGAAAGCATTTTCTCTGTTCTGAGGCATTCTCCTCTCACTGAAAAGCAAAACAAAAACAGAACAAAGAATGGCAGCCTCCATTCCTTCCCCACCCCACACCCTGCACACACACCCCATCTTCTGGGCACGAGCTAGCATTATCTGCTAAATGACTTTAAGCTTTCAAAACAAAGCCCAGAGGGTGGGTTTGGATTCAGGAAAACTCTGCTTTCAGTCCGGCACCACAAACCTCCCAGCAAAAGGAGGACCTCAAAGACCTGATTTTTCTGGGAACGGAGGCTTTAAGAAAAAGACAACAGGCACAGCACAATTAAAATCTATAAATTATGCGGTTTCCACAAGTGGAGAAAGCAAGATTCAGTGGGGTCAAGTGACTTGCTCCATATCATATTTCTGGTAAGTGTCAGAGGAGGGACTCAAACCCAGGACCCCTGACTCCACCTAAATATACCATGTCCTGCCCTCCCTCCTCCGTGCTTTATCCCCAGAGGACCAGGGAGCATGGAAGCAGACCTGCCAGCTCTTTGTAACCACAGGCTGATGACCCTATGGAGGGGCAGCTGGACCTCAAGGTCCCCATCTCTATTCCCGGAAGCACTGTCCTCAAAGGACATTCTTACGATTATACGGTTACCACACTCCCACTGACCAAGTTAGAACACACTTCCCTTACTTCTTGAGCATAACCGGGATTCTCTGGAACACTTAAACTTAAGACTTGGTTAAGAGATGATGGAACGCCTGGCTGGCTCAGTGGGTCAAGTACACCACTCTTAATCTCAGGGTCATGAGTTCAAGCCCCATGTTGGGGGTTGGGTTCACTTAAAATAAATAAAGGCAGACTTTGGGGGTGGGGAAGATTTATTTAAAATACTAAAGGCAGATTTTCTTTTTTTAAGTTGAGGTTAACACATAGCTATAGATCATCTGATTTTCAAAATGTTTCTCCCAGCTCTCTACAGAAATGGTTAAAAAAAGAAAGAAAGTATTCAGTGAAACCCCTAGGTGTTTCAGGGAGTCTACAAATAGGTGATTTCAACTGCACTTGGTTATTTTTTGTTTGTTAGTTTTTTTAATTGGGTTATTGCGGAAGGAAGCATTCACTAGAAAAAGCCAATTTAGGGGAAGAGTGGAAATGCAGAGCTTTATTACCTTATGCAGTGGTAATCAGCCACGGTAATTGAATGGCTGATCAATTTCTCTATCATAAAACGATAGAATCAATCTTAAAATTGGAAAAGATGTTCTGTTCGCCATGTGAGTAGGCCCAACTCATGGGTAGCACAGGCATATTCACTTGGGTATCTGTCTCTCTAGGCCATGAAGTCTATTAAGGCAACAGAAATGGAGAGTGGTGGCTTATGTCCCCACAAGGAACCAGACCCACAGACCCTATAAATGGGTTCTTTTGAAACATCTTACTGAATACTCTTAGAAAATGCTACACCAGTAAAAATAACTGAGGATCTACATATAGAAAACATAGCTTAAAATAGAGAGAATATCCAATCCAAGAAAATAAAAAAAAAGTACACAGACACTCCTGACAACACCGGGTGCCTGTTAAAAATTATATCAATAAAAACTGAGTTTCACAAACACAAGTTTGAATGAAAAAAGCCAGACAAAAGAGTACTTATTGAACAGTCCTACACATATAAAGTTAAAAACAGGAAAATTAGCTGTAGAAAACAGTTCAGAGGCTCCCCACCCCAAAAAATTAAAAATGGAATTATCACATGACCCAACAATTCCGCTTTGGGTGTATATCCTAACGATTAAAAGCAGGATCTTGAAGAGGTCCTTTACACTAAATGTTTATGGAAGCAACATTCACAATACTCAAAGATGGCCGTTACCCCAGTGTTCATCCATGGATGAGTGATAAATAAAATGTGGTTTATGTATACAATGCAATATTATTCAACCTTAAAAAGGAAGGAAGCTCTGACACAGGCGACAACATGGATAAACCTGGAGGACATTGTGCTGAGTGATAGAAACCAGTCACCATAGAGCAAATACTGTATGATTCCACTCGTACAAAAGTCCAAGAGTGGTCAAATTGTAGAGCAGAAAGTCAAAAGACATTGCCTGGGGCTGATGGCCGGGAAGGGGGGCGCAGGGAACTAGGAAGGGGGTGTTAGTGCAAAATCACAGTTTTGCAAGATGAAGACAGTTCTGGAGACGGATAACAGTAATGGTTACACGGCCACGTGAAAGTATGGAAAGTCACTGACCTCTACACTTAAACATGGTTAAGATGATAGATTTTCTGTCTTTTGCACGTTACCACAATTAATAGTATTTTTTACAATAAGAGAGAGAGAGTGAGAGAGAAGTCAGGCAAACTAAACCATGTTGCGAGATGCAGGCTCATGGTGGAAAAAAGGACACGGAGTGGGCTCCTGGGCACCAGTCATGCTCTGTTTCCTGATCGAAGTGCTGGTCATATGAGTGTTTTCAATTTGTGGACTTTCAGCAAATTACACATTTAGGCTTTTGGAACTTTTCTTAACTTTTCTTAAGCTTGTTACCCTTAAGTTAAAAGTTAAAAAGTGCATTAATAAAAATAAAAACCCAACTCTACGAGGAAGACCACAAAAACACCAAGATAGTCTAAATTCTGTAGTAGCATAGGATGGACCATGAGCTTTTGCTCACATTTTGTTCAATCACAGCTTCTGGAGCTCCCAAGTTCCTGAAGCAACTTCTATTTTTGTTTTCATTGCCACTTCTATTAATGGCCAAGACCACCCGAGGTTAAGCAGATTTTTTTTTTAAACTTTCTTTCAGGAGCCCCTACGCACAAAGGCTGCTCAGAAGAAATCCAGGCTTAGTCAGGCAGTCAGAGTGAAAAATGACTAGGGTGTGTGGGGAGCTGTGGTGTGAGCTTTGTCGGGATTAGGCAAATCACAGGTGCACCCTTACCTGAACCAGCCAGCAGCTTACTCATTAATCAGGTGCTTACCAGGCAGGCGCTCCAAGTTCCCCTCTCGGCCTGGCAGGCTGGTGGCTTTGGATTGGTTCCCAGTTTGGGGCTCCTCTGCCAGGTCCCCTTTTCCACTCCAGCCAAAACTTCTCCCTGCAGGTATCCTGACCATAAACCCTAGGGTTCTGTCAGATTCTATTCACCCCTGGATTCCCTAGGCAGAGTTGACATCTCAGGTTTCTTCTCCCTCTGTGTGTGTGTGTATTTCCACACTTTCTCCAAGGTCTGCTCCCCCACACTATTCTCAAGTCTCAGGTTGTGATCTGAACGGGTTTCTCCGTAAGAGGGCCCAGACTGCCACTCTGCTTCCTCGCCTTTCTCCCAAAGCTTTTATTTGTACTTTTCACCCAAATCCCTTCACTTACCAAAACCTAAGCCCAGAGAAGGCATAGGGGGTGTCACAGAAGCCAATTCTACAGTTCATTTCCTTTCGGGCCTTTTAATCCAATCTTTTAAAAAAAATAATAGTAATAGTAATAATGATATTGATGTTTTACAATACACTAAGCACCAAACTCTTGAAATAATGCTCATGCCCTCTTCAGTCATCAAGGGGGATGCCGAGGCTCAGAGAGGTCCTTTGCCTCTGGCCCTACAGAAGGCATCAACACAGCCAAAATGCAGGCCTGGGTTTGGCATTGGACTCTGTTATATGGGCCGTACTGGGAGCCTCTCCTACATTCTGACGAGCTGCAGTCCTACTGTTGAGTACTTCCACCATTTTCCCCCAGGAAATGCCAAGATGTTTGGAACTTGCCGGCTTCCTCCAACCACTGTTAGAACATTCACAGGGGTTCACGGAACGTCAGGGATTTAAAGACCTCTTTGAGGTCTTCTAGTCATACCCTTTTGTGTCAAACATCATCTTGAAGCCCAGGGCCCTCTGTTGACTTCCAATTTTGTCCAAAAAAAAAAAAAAAAAAAAAAACCAGACAGCAGATATGTGCAGCTCAGTGGGAACCTGGCTTTGGGGAAACGCTTCTCTGGAGTTGGCCCTGGCCTCGTAGAAGATGTTCTGAAAGCAGAAAGTGAGTAACTGCTGAACGAGGCAGAGAAACGTCTCTCCGGCCACACCACACCATCTTTAAGTTGGGGGAAGATGGGTGGGGTGGGGAACCAAATCTTGAGGTAGAACAGAATAACTTGAAATTATCTCCAATCCAGCTCTGGTCCCCAGAGGAAACCAGCAGTAAGAGCGAGCTTTACCCTTTACGTGCCTGGGGCTCTGGGCTCTGAAGCAGGACCAGCTGTCTCTGTCAGGCCTGCGTTGGATGGCACAAGGGCCTTTACAAAGCCACTGCCTACATCTGGGGCTGAGTCAGCACCATCAGGCACCCAGAGACAAATAAGGCCAAAATTTCAGGTCAGTTCTTTCAAATGAGAGGACACTTTCTTTACTTTCATGTTTCAGAATTTGCTCCAGATTTTCAGAAGGCGGGGGGGGGGGGGGTCCTCCATTCTTTACAGTTAAATGGGGGAAAGATCTGTTTCCTAATGACAGACAAGCCTGGGCAACTGGAGAGCCAAATAAAATTTTTAAAAAAATTTAAGTGCTTCTTTTCCGTTTCTGCAAGGGAGGGAAAATGGTCCACGTGCTTCCACGTCCCATGAAAACCTAGCCCGTTAACTCATAACTCCACCCTACCTTCCCCGCTTCCTGGTCTCCTCACCCCTGGACAGGACAGGGGAGAGCCACGGCCTGCCCCCACTAGCCAGCTGTGATTCCCCAGGACTCAGTGCACCATCTCTGTGACGGCTGGCCCCAGTTTAAGAAGAGCTGGAGAAGACCAGGCCTGCCGTCTCTTTTACACTCACCCTCCACACCCCGCCCCCCAGAAGCTCCACGGTAGCAAACATTCTAGACTTGTGAACACTAACTTGAGCCCTGCTTCCTGCCAAGCTGCAGAACTCAGAGCACGGGCTTGGGCCTGACTGGGGCCTATTGGAAGGAAATAGCGAGTTCCTCTTTTAACTGATTTCCATCGCTTCAGGAGACAAGCTTTCCAGCTACCAAAGCAAAATGTTTCCCAAGTTCTCCTCCTACACCTACGAACTTCGTTCCTTGATGAAGCCCCAGATTCCCCTCGAAACAGAACTGGACCACATCCAACCAATTTCTAGGATTCCAAGAGGCTCGTGTACTCTCCTTCCCTTTCTTTCTGCTTTTGGGTTGGCTCTCAAAGCTCACCGGGGACTCTGAGGGCCAGATCAGCAGACTCAGCTCTGTCCTCACCAGAAGGCCAGGAGAAGGAAGCCCCTCGGTGTGTACAGCTCATGGGTGCTGTGCTCACCTCTCTCGACACAGAAAGGAGACGTCAAGGGAGCAGGTAGGAAGGTCGGGTGAACCTTTCCTCAGCTGCTAGGTGAGGGCGGTCCAAGGAACACTCCTGGACTAGAAGAGCCCAGTTATTCCATCTCTGGCAGTGAAACGTTGGAGAATTTCGTTCATAGCCAGGCATACCGGAGCTGCCTGACTTTGGACATTCCCCACCTCCCCTCACCTGGGCCAAGAGCGAAGATCAGTTCTCTGAGCTGTCTGCAGGGGAAGGAGCCAGCTTGCTGGGAAGGAGACCTGCTGGAGACCCTCCTCGAAGGCCCCGGGGCATCTGTTCCCAATAGAGCCTGAAGACTCAGAGGCAGGAGCCGTTAGGGGGCGGCATGTGCTAACTCATAACTCAGAGCAGCTCCTTTTTGCAATTACAGGGTGCCTCCCAGAGCACCAGCACTAGGGCTCCAGAGTCAGCAGAAAAACAAGTTAGAAAGACACGAGGGGAGGGGCGGGGTGGGAGACAGAGAAACATCCCTCGGAGCCCAAAGCCATGCCAGTGAGACACTGCTCTGGAAAGAGCCGGGCGGCGTGTCTTGGCACATGCTGGAAATACAAAACTATAGACATACAGGCTTCTGAGAGAAGCCGACTCCTGCTGCCCCACTAAACAGCATCTGACGGGCTCCTTGGCCTCCAGGCAGAGAAGCCAGCTGTGAGTGCCCAGAGCCGAGAACAGAGCAGGGTGTGGGGGGACGCGGGCGAGATACCCCTCGTCACTTCACTCTTCAGCCTTCTGGAACGAGAAGACAAAGGAGCTCCTTGATGCTGGCAGACACTGGGGGGCACGGCTGGGTTTTACAAGGAAGGATGAAATCTGATCTCTCCAATCGGGATAGATCGTTGCCTGTCTATGGGGTGACCCAGTTCTGCGACCAGCACTTGGCTCTGAACCAATGTGTATCACGCTCCCAGCTCAAACACCTCGGGCCTTGCCAGAGAGGTAAGAAGGTGGCATCCTTCCACAAGACAAACGCGAGCTGGCACCGGGACGGACGCCTCCTGTAGGAACAGCTCTACATCTCGAAGGGCTCCCGGCAACGAGGATTGGCCTTTGTCCTCCTCCCACAGCACACCTTTCTGATTCACCAAGGGTCCCACCCAAGGGGAGAGCTCGGGCATGCTGAAAGGAAAGAAACTGGAGCTGTGGGGCAGGCCTAGCCTGCGTCCAGGTCCCCAGAGATAGAGAGCCGCGGAGCTTGGACAGTCTTTTTCATTTCTTCCCACGAGCTCTTCAGGACAGCGCTGATTTGGGATGCCTTGGGACTTGCAGACCTTTGAATGACCATGCCTCCAAAGGAGGGCAGATTCGAGGGTCGAGCTGAAGGTCACAGGTGACCAGACGCCCAGCACTGAACTGGCCTCAGGGTCCTCATTCCCTTCCCCTCCCATCATCCACCCATCCCCCAAACCCCCAGACTCCCTTTCATTTCCTCTCCTTCCTGAGATCCATCCACCCTGGCCTCAGAATGCAGCAGGCATGGCCCTCACTAGTCCCTGCACTGTAGTTCCTTCTGCCTGACGCTATGTCTGACATTTCCCTATGGAGAGATTACTGTTGATTGAGCATCATTCGCAAACGGTTCTTTTTTGAATCCTGCCCACCGAAATCCAGGCTCAGGACCAGAGCCGGCAGGGTAGCACGACTGACCGTTCCAGGACCTCTGAGCACACTCAGTTCTTCATGCTCGGCCAGTGGGGTCTGCCTCTGGGCCTTCCTCCTCCTTCTTCATTCAATCTAGTGGTTTCATGCTAATAATAGAAGTAACACTCACAATCTAGAATAGAATGCACTTGGAACTCAACGGGGAACTTCACGTTGCTGGGAGGGCTTCCAATTTCCAACAGTGTTGGGCTAGGTATTCAGACTCACTTTCCCACTAAAAACAGTGTCAAGAGCTGGATAGAATGGGAAAGAACTCTAAGTCTTCTGTTTTATTTCTTCAACATAGAGAAGTAGAACACTAGCCATTGGTGCTGGGAATGATGACGGTCAACCATTCCTCTCCAACAATATCAGCATCAGAAACAAACTTAATGGGGCTGTGATTCAACCATTAAACCAGTCTTCGCAGTTTTCACAAAATTGCTTTTACAGGTTATCGAAAACACCAGCCAGACAAAAATTATGTTGCTTGAGTACTGGTGTGATTCATTTCTTCTGTTTAAGACTAAGTCTACCAACCTAGAGAAGACAGCTCTGTTCTAACCCTTCGGGGGCTCTTCTGGTCCACCTCGCTGCTGTACCGTTCCTGTACAGAGACCTCTGAAGAAACCGCCCACCTTTATTTGCAACCAAAGGAGGAAACCATCCAACTCCACTCCAACCCCCAGCCCATGTCTGTACCAAACCCTCAGTAGATACTCTTTTGACTTCAAATGTTACATTTTTAGTCCCCCTCACCAGTGAGATCTTATCCTAGACCCTCTGTCTAGATTTGGGACACATTCTTCAGCTCCCTGAGCCTTTTTCCTCTAAAATGGTAGTAATCATAGCAAGAACCTCATACTGTTGGAAGAATTAAATAAGATAATGCAGATAAATAATCAGACAACTTATACCCAGCCAATTTGTGTTAGTTGTTACTATTGTTATTAGTGTTAGTATCAACCAGAAAAGGTTATCTCCGGCATCAACCAAAAATCCAATGTCTGAATCTCTTCTGAAACATTCTACCAAGCACTTGAACTTTTCTAGTGAGAGGGACCTTCTTCTGCATGAAGCAGTCCAGTCCATCTTTGGACACCTTTGACTGATCCAAAGTTCCTTCCTCATATGTTCAAAATGAAGTCCAGGGCACCTGGATAGCTCTCTTGATTATCCGCCTTCAGCTTGAGTCATGGTCTCAGGGTCCTGGAATCAGCCTGTGTCAGACTCTCTTCCCAGTGGGGAGTCTGTCTCTTCCTCTCCCTCTGCCCTTTCACCCCCAAATAAATAAATAAATAGTCTTTTAAATAGTTTTTTTTTAAATAATAAATAAAAATAAAATTAAATTAAAAAAAACAGTCTTTTCTAAAAAAAGAAAAGAAAAGAAAAAGTGAAGTCCAACTCTAGGGACTTAGTCCTCCTTGTTGGAGCCAAACTCTAATCTCTCTTTTTCAATATTTGAATACGGTTATCACATCTTTTTTTCACCTCCCCATCTATCCCTATCTCTTTCACCCCTCTGGCACAGTGTGGTCTTAAGTCCTTCACCATCCCAGTTGCTCTTGGCAAGCATGGATGGTGGCTGTCTCCCTCTTAAGTGTGATGCCTGACCAGCGCGGCTCCCCCGAGACCCTGAGTTTCTCTGATGCAACCTCAAGGGGCCACACCTAGTGGCAGCTCCTTCGTACTCTATTCTTGGTTAAAATCCTTTTAAGTCTTCTTCACTGCTCTAACCACTTCTCCCCATCCTGGTCTTGGGCCATTTATTTTCTCACCCAAGTGAAAAAAGGGACATACTTTCTTCTTAGATTCAGCACATCTGCAAGCCTTCCAAGACATGTTCAGGTCTTATTGAGAAGCCAACAAATTTGGTAGAGTGACCTTTAAAATTTCATATGGGTGACATACGATGAAAGGGTTGGACAAGCCGCAGCTGGTGAGCCCTCTCTTCTGGGGTGGGGGGTGGTCAGCTATGATATTGTGAACCTTGCCCAATAATTCTCTCCTCCAGGGAGAAAAAATACCCACTGTCTCCTGCCTCTGAGCCACCTTCTGCCCACTCTAGGGCTTCTAAGTCAGTGGTAAGGAGGACATCAAAAGCCTTGGGGAGAAGGGGTAGGAAAACATTCATGGGAGGAAGGAAGCAAAAGAAGAAAAAACTGAAGCACACAAGTGTAGTAGAACAAAAACAACAACAAAAAAGAGTGAACAAAGCAATAAAGAAGAAAAAAAAAACAAATTAAGACAAATAATTGGCTAAGTTAAAAAGGGAAGAAGGAGAAAATGTTGGAGGAAGTAGAGAAAGATTAACAAAGAATTTTAAGTGCAGCCACTATGGAAAACAATATGAAGCTTCCTTAAAAAATTAAAAATAGAACTAACATGTGACCTAGCAATCCCACTTCTGGGTATATACCCAAAGGAAATAAATTAGGTTCATGAAGAGTTATCAGCATTCCCATGATTTATTCATAACAGGCAAGACTTGGAAACAACCTAAGTGTCCTCTGGCAGATGAGTGGATAAAGCAAAGGTGATGCATGTGGGTGATGAAATATGATCAGGCCTTTGAAATAAGGAGATCCAGTGGCACCTGGGTGGCTCAGTCATTAAGTGTCTGCCTTTGGCTCAGATCATGATCCCAGGGTGCTGGGATCAAGCCCCATGTCAGGCTCCCTGTAGTGGGGAGCCTGCTTCTCCCTCCACCCCATTCATGCTCTCTCTCTCTCAAATAAATAAATAAAATCTTAAAAACAAAACAAGACAAAGAAGGAGAACCTGCCTTTTGCGAAAATACGGATGGACTTGAGGGATGGACTGTGCTACATGAAGTAAGCCAGACATTGAGAGAGACAGCCTCTATGATCTCATTTCTACATGGAATATAAAATAGTCAAATTCACAGAAGCAGAGAGTAGAACAGTGGTTGCCAGGGGCAGAGGGAAGACAGAAATGAGATGATGTTGGTCAAAGGGTTTCAGTTATGCAAGATGATGAGTATGTTCCAGAGATAAGTTCTAGAGATCCAATGCACAGCATGGTGACCAGAGTTAACAGTATTGAAAAGTGGCGAAGAGGAGAGGTCTTAAATGAAATCTTTGCACTCCACGCTCGCTCACACACACACAATGGTGACTACATAGGGGTGGTAGATACGTACATTAGCTTGACTGCGGGGGTCTTTTCACAATATATACATGTATCAGAACATCAATTTGTATACCTTACACATACACACTTATTATACGTCAGCAATATCCCCTGAAGCTATTTTAAAAAAGAATTTTAAAAAAGACAAGCGGAAAGCGCAGTGTAACAAGACCAACAAGACAGAGACGAGGAAGGGCCACAGAAAAGGCAGACCATCATGCTTGTCCTAGGGCCAGTGCTGCCAGATCAAGACGTCCTCCAGGACGGCCCTCCAGCCCAGCAGTGAGAATTGGGCACAGGCTTCCCATTCCTGCTCCCAGCATGGCTAATGGTGACCGCCTTCAGACAAAGGCAAGAGCTTCCCAGCCAGGACGTATTTTGATCTAAACACTGATTGCAAAGCCGGAGGTTTGCACTTCTCAGAGTTCTCTGGGTGTAAGAAATAGACACACCAGTCTTCGCTGAAAGCAACCTCCTGGGAAGGAAGTCCTGGAGTGAAAATCAGCCTTGAAAACAAACATGGATCCTACTACGTTGTATAACTCGGCCCAAGCCCTGCACCTCGTCTTGTCTGAGGCTCTCCAAACATTTGTGGAATGCAGCTTTTGGTTGGTTGCTTACTGAATAGACAGGTTCACTTGGAAGCAGAGCTCTGCATGGTCTGTGAACCAGTCCCAACCATCGGGGCAGTGGGGAGTCTTAGCTACATGCCACATTCAGTGGCCAGAAATGCCTGCTGCCTCGCGTGGGCATTACGTGTCTGTCTGCTTTCCTCTGGAAAATGGAAATAAATAGGATAACAGTAACACATTCATTCCCATCAGATTTGGTTGCGCTGTGAAAGCAAGGCCGTTTCCTTCTATGTGCACCACTCCTTAGGTCATACTCACTGAAGTTTGATACGCTCGCTAGATCCACCCCACAGATCTGTAAAACCAACCAAAATAAGAGTATTACAGAGCACCAAATGTTCAGAAGCCATTTCTTTAGAGCAATACTCCCTCAATGTTTTTGTGCGCAACACAGGGCAAAAAGCCACGTTTTACATCTTTGTCTAGAACAGATGCACACCCGTGTGCACATAGCTGAAACATTTTATTTCACTGACGATATGGGGACACAAGGTCTGGGATTTTCCACTATTTCATTGTTTAAGTACTGGATGTAACTTACTCACATGTGACAATTCACAGCCGAGAAACATTGACTAGGGAGCTACCAAATCAAGACGACAGACTGAATGTACATGTGGATCACCTTTCCCTTAGGAGATCCTATGAAAACGGTACTAAAGGAACAAAATTGCATGAGCCCACAAGGACAAAGAGCAGAGAAGGATATCAGCAGGTAGGAGACTTAAACAACTTTCTAGAAGACAGAGCATGAGGTTTCCATCACAGTGAATCATGGAAAAACCCATATTGCTACAGCAGACATTTTGGTTGTCTACCAATAGCCCTTGCCTTATTGTTCCTTTTAATAGGATTCAAATTGTTTTTAAAATCCTCACATTCTACTGCAAAGCCAGGTTGTCAGAGAAGACCAACCTCATCTTCAATTCCAGGGCATAGATCTCGATGAGTGAAGGGCAATTATATTCATTTTATTCCCCTTGAAGGGTGATTGTTTCAGAAGGGGTGTAACACCTAATTTGGGACTATGAAGGAAAGTCTGCCAAGGAAAGGAACTGATTCTAGGAGTTACCCCATGTACTCTGGCAGAATTTTGGGGGGAGGAGGGTAAGTTTAAGTCCTGGACCCCTAATGATATGTCATCAGAGGAACCTGACTCCAGGACTTCTACTTGTGCAAGATAATAAATCCACTCATATATGAGCCACTTTTAGTTGGGCTTTCTTTAGTATCAGCAAAACATCCCAACTAACACTCCAAGGCACATCACTGTAAAATTCTAGAACACTAGGGACAAAGAGGAGCTTTGAACTTCCAAGAAGGGGGAAAGACAGGTAATGCACACAAAAATAAGAATGAAAATGGTTTTGGACAGCAAGTACACCATTGGATGCTAGAATAATAATCAATGACTTCAAGATTCTAAAAGAAAACCATTTTCTACCTTAAATTCTATAAGCGTCCAAACTACTAGTCGAGAATGAAACCAGGTAGAAGCATTTTTAGACATTCAAGGATTAAGAAAACTATCTCCCATGCACCTTTTCCTAAGACTAGTAGTTGATGGGTTTCAAGGGAAGAAAAGAACAAAAAAGAAGAAGAAGACAGGATAGGGATCTAGGGAGCAGTGACCCCAATCAGTAGGGTGGGAAGGATGCCAAGTATGCTGCAGGTCTCGAGAATAACTAGTCCAGTGGGAGCAGAAAGATGGAGAGATCCAGGAGAAAAATAATCAAGCTTGACAGAGTAGATGATGTGGCAGATCCTAGTGACAAAGTGATAATCAAGAAGTTAGAGATATAATATTAATGATTTATTGCTGCATGACAAATTACCCCAAGACTTACAGATAATAAACATTTATTATCTCACAGGTTCTGAGGGTCAGGAATCTGGGAGCAGCTTAGCTAAGAGATTCTGGCTCCGATTCTCTGCTGAGGTTGCAAACAAGATGTCAGCTGGTGCTCCCGTCTGCAAGCATGGCTGGGACTATGGGCTGGGTTTCCAGCACAGCTCACTCACACAGCTGTCGGAGGAGGCCTCAGTTCTTTCCAGCTGTGGGCAATAGGCTTCAGCCTCTTTCCTCATGGACCTGTCCATAAGGTTGATCATGTGACCTGACAACATGGCTCCTGATTTTCCCTAGAGCGAGCAATCCATGGGAAAGATCAAGGAGGAGGCTGTAATGCTTTTTATGACCTGGTCTGAGAAGTTTCACACTATCACTTCCAACTTATTCCATTAGTTAGAAGCAGTTCACTAAGTACAGCCCACACACACCGCAAGTGGCCTCCATATTGAAGGGAGGAGGGTCAAAGGTATTTGGATGTATTTTTAAACTGCCACAGACAGGTCTATAAAAAGAGCATGTAAATGATGAATGAGACAAATAGGTAACTAAAAGGAAGACAAAAGGCCACAGAAAAAATGTAATTATAACACACCACTCAGATTCGCTATGAACAATAGCAACAGCTTCGGTTGTATAAACAGTGGTGACTGATTTAATTAAAAACAGTGATATGGCTCTATGAGGAGAATGGGAGGAGATGAATTGCAAAGAGTAAGAGGGCTGACTTCTCATTAATCCTAAGAGGAAGTCAATAGGCCTGGACTATAATTGATAAATCAAAAATAGCACTATAATCAAGAGAGTGTGGTATTGGCAAAAGAATGAAGAAATGCATCGGTGGAACAGATGCCTTAGGATCTTGACCCTTCTTTGAATTCCCATATACATCTGCCTTTCGAATCCCCATACACATCCCTCTTTCCTATACCCAGAGGGCACCAATGAAGACAACTCTGGACCAAACTGTGCCAGAAACACCTCAGTCCACCATCGACCTGGGCCCAGGAAGCTCATCTCCCTCAGTCCCTCATCTTCCAGTTGACCAGATATTGTCATCAAGCCTACCCTTGTCATCCCCTACAACAGGTGGTGGCCTTGTTGCCTATTTAAGTGCAAAAGTAGGGCTCACCAGGCATGAATTCCCAGGATGTTGGCTCGCCCACCCTTGCCTTCTCCCCAGGCTCAAAGGATGAGTCCTACCTCTCCTGCCTTGCTGTGGGCTCACCTGCATACCTGCATACCTGCCCTCCCTCCTAGAGAACCCCCTCCCTGTTTTCTCATATTCTTCCTCCCCTTCTCCCTAGGTCTCATCATCTGGATTCTTCCTAATTAAAACCAAAATGGCAATCAACACAAACAACATGTTCTCCTGGCCATAGTAGGAATCACACAAATAGTCCCCCAGGTGGGGCCATGACACCGAGATGACTTTCACTGAGCGATGGGGGTGAGTCATGCGGGCACAGGGGTGAGGCTGGATTTGAAGAGTCCGCCCTCTTTTGGTGTGTTACTCCCTAGTCTGTTCCCGGCACTCCTGACCTCCCTCCTGACACACCTCTAGAGAAACAAGTCATCTTCTTAAAGCAAATCCCGTGAAAATCCCGCACTCCAACCTCCAGCAAAACCAAGCAAACAGAAACAAGCAGACCAAACTCCTCCTCCACCCCGTGGGCTCCCTTTCCTTCCGCCCACTGTCTCTGTCTTTGCCAAATTCTCAGACCAGCTTCACTTAGTGTCTCTGTTGTTCCCTTTCTAGCCCCTGTGGGCTAGCTTCTGCCCCCTGTCCCCAACCCAGCTCCAATTAAATTCACCAGTTAGTGCTGGGGTTCCAAATCCAATGGGCACTTTTCTTCTCATCTTTATAACCATCTGCTCTGTGTTGACTCATCACTCTTCCTTCTTGGAATTTGCTTCTCCTGACTTCCATAACCCCCTCACCCCTGGCTCTTGCCTCCCCACCCCCCAACAATGACCTTGCCTTCTCAGTCAGCTTCAAGAGCTCACTTACCGCTCTTATCTGTTGGATTGTCCCCAGGGCTTCTTGTTGGTTGTCTCTATGTCTCACTGTACACACTCTTGTGAACACTGACCTTCAACACACTTTCATATTCCCCACATACCCTCATGGCTCCCCAGGCTGTATTTTGTCCCAGTTATCTGCAACAAGTTTCCCGAAAGGGGATGAAATCTGAGGCTCCAGTCCAGGGAGCGTTCTAGGTACCTGCAAAGGCCAAATACCCAGGAAGAATAAGAAGGATTTTGGATTGCACTGTTGGACACAGGGCCTGGAGCTGTGGGCCCCCTTGGTTTCCTTCAGGAGACTTCTGTGAGCCTCACAGAATTAGTGGGGTTTGGAGCTCACAGGTGTGGAGAGAGGACGGTTCCATCCTGGGCTCCACGTAGTTCTAGTTTTGGGCTCTCCCAGATGGTAAATTGAGTTGCCACAGGCCTTCCTTGCTTGGCCCACGGGCTCCACATCAGACCACAATAAACACCCCCAGCTGTTCTGCACATATGTTCTGGCTTCAGTCACCCAAGCACAGTTTTAAACTCTACAGTGCAAACATGCATCTGTTTTCAGCTTATTTGGGGACAGGGGAAGGGGGAGGCTATTTGAGGCATTTTATATGAAGCATCCACTGAACTGCACATTGTCACTCTTTAATTAGAACAAATAAAAACCACGGTTGCTGTGTAGAATAGAAACTTCATGAAACACGAACAAAACGGTCTTCTGCAACCTGCATCCTTGTAAACGAGCATCACTGAGTGACAACTGGACCGTCCACTGGTCAGACATATACCTAGAAGCATTGTGTAAAGTCAGCTCTCAGAACTTCATCATTTAGAATGTGCTAGAAATGAATGTAACACTTGAGGCAACAAGGCCCGAATAGAAAAACAAATCATTCCGGTTTAGTGACTAATAATAAGATAATAAGGTTCTACCTACTGTAAAAATGTCAACAAGCTGGGAAAACGTTCTCTGAGAGCAGAAAATTTGAGCCAGATGATGAAAAAGACGGAAATGGGGAAGTTGGGAAGATTGCTGCTGGTCTAGGGTCAAGATGGTAAGCGGATTTTGTAGCACGTGTGAACTCCTGACAACTACAGGCAGCTACCAGGGGAGCCTGAGAGAAACTGTGGAGCTGCTCTGGGCTCAGACGGAAGGATGACAGACAGACGGCAGATGCAGGGTGCAGACAAAGGGACAATGCATCCATGACCCAAGTTCTCCCGGCACTAGTGGGCATCCACACACAGATCAGAAACTGATCACATGTTAGTTAGTGTTAATAACACGGGCAGCTAATTATTGTCGATAATATGACTCCCAGACAGCTATCCCAGGCCTGGCCTTTCTTCGTATCTCCACCCCCATATATTCAACTGTCTCCTTAAAACGTCCCCATAGATGTCTACAGGCATTTCCAATCCAATGCATCAAAAACCGAGCTCTGAATCTCCTCATTAGACTTGACCCCCCTCCACCCTCCCTGTCTCGGTGGCACCACCATAGCCCACTCAGCCGCTGACACCAACCTCTAGCAAGCAGCCTTGATTCTTCCCCCTAGGTCACTACTAGACCCCCGAGCCCATTTCCGTGTTCACGGTTCTACTGCTTCCAAGTCACCATCATCTCTCGCCTGGATTTCTAGAAAAGCCTCCTAGGTTGTCTCCTTGCTCCCATTCTTGCCCCGGAACCCCTAACTGATTCTTCACACATCAGACAGAATCACCATTTTAAAGCCAAAATGGATGGCTTCCTACAGCACTCAGGGTACGTTCTGGCTTCCGGAAGATGGCCTCCTTGGGCAGGTGGTTTCAGGCCCCTGCCTTCCTCTCCTCTCTCCTGCCAGCCCTTCAGCCAAACAGAGAGGACTCTCTGCCTATGCGTGTTTCATTCCCACTGAATTCTCCTGCATCTGCAAACCCATTCCAAAGAGAAATCACATTCCCTTTCAGACTAAAATGCAAAAGAGGGTTTGGCTTATCTCCTAAGAAGGCCAAACTCTAAGCCAATCTTGTAAAAATCTTTTGACTTCTTTAAAATTCTTGAAAAGCAATGGCTGGTCCCCAGCCAGACTCCCTGGCCCGGTGCTCCCCACCCGTGTCCCTCCTGCACCATTGGTTGTCTCTGGTCAACACCACAGCTGGGCTCTGCCCCTTCGGAAGCTGATGCTCCAGCAAGGGCAGTGGATTTATGGTGCAAGGTTACACGGTGCATAAATCTGGGCCCCAGGAATCAAGGACTGTGACATTTTTACAGCCTCCTCCTCCAAGCCCCTGCATGGATATGAAGCAACTGGAGGGAAAGAACATCTGGTTTCACTTTTTTTATTCACTACCACAGCTCCCATCTGACAAAACCCTGGATCTTGCCAGAGTTCTGGTCGCTGGCTGAATGAATGAGCAGTGAGGTGGCATTCGGCTAGACATCTTGCTTTTCCTGTCTCATCATGGTGTAAAGAAACTACCAGAAATGAAAAGATCACCACCGCTGCATTGAAAGAAAGCATTTGCTGGAATCAAGACTCCGGGGGCAACCTGCCAGCTTGCGGGAAAACGAGGAGGGACATTTCTGGGAGAAGCGAGGGAGAGCCTCCGGGGCCTCGCTGTGAAAGGGGGCTATAGCCAGGACTCATGAGCAATGCATGATGGGACTTGTAGTCTGCAGGTCATGGCACAGGTTATAAAGCTCCTTTTCACCACTTATCACCATAATCTGGGACAGGACCTACCCAAATAATGATAACCATGGTGGCTCAAAGGTCACACTGGGAGAATGTAAGCCAAAGATAAGGAGCCACTCTGATTTGCTGCATGCATCTTTCTGGGCATTGCTTATCTCCTGTCCAACCTGGCTCGAGCAGCACCTGCCTCACCACAATGGACTTTCCTTTCATCTGATGGAGAATGCCACACTGGAGCCAGTTTAGAAAAATGCATCGCCCTGGGGTGCCTGGATGGCTCAGTGGGTTAAAGCCTCTGCCTTCAGCTCAGGTCATGATCCCAAAGTCCTGGGATCGAGGCCCGCATTGGGCTCTCTGCTCAGCGGGGAGTCTGTTTCCCCCTCTCTCTCTGCCTGCCTCTCTGCCTACTTGTGATCTCTGCCTGTCAAATAAATAAATAAATTCTTAAAAAAAAAAACAAGAAAAGAAAAATGCACCCCTCCTTGCCAGGGCAATCCATAGCAGTCAAGGTAATATGCCAAAAGGATGATCAGAGCAACCAGAAACAGGTCCCCTTGAAGAAAGGCCCCCTGCAGTGAACAGAGCCTGTGGGTCTCCCACTCTCTAATTGGAACGTATGGCTCTGCTTATTCAGATCCATTGATGGGAGCAGTAATCATCATCTCAAACTAGGCGCTGGCCCAAATGGGTCAGGACAGAAAGCAAGCAAAACAAAGTCTAAGCTGAACACAGCACCGTAGCCTCATAAGGACCACCAAAGCAGCCACTTCTGCCCACAGGTCTCCAATCCACTCTCTCCAAGATTCCCAAAGCACATGATAAGCCACCCTAGCTCAAAGCTCCTGTGAAGTCCTCAGGACCTATGAAACAAGCTCTTCTCTACAAATTTGCTTTTTATAGCTCTTGCTACTCTCCCATTCCCAGGCAAAATTCGAATCAAGAGTGTTATTTGCTAATGTTAATAGTGGCCTTTTGTTGAGCACTTACTATATGCTATGAGTTCTCCTTATCTCCCTTCATCCTACATCAATCCTAGAAGGTGGGTACTACTATGTCCATTTCTCTGATGAGGAAACAGAGGTACAAAAGTTAAAGTCGGCTACCTCCTTCTGTCAGCAAGCCTGAAACCAAGCAGGTAGTCATGTTAGAGGTAGTCATGCTAGAGGTAACCACATAGCCAGGTGGACAGTCACCATAAAGATGCATAGTCTCCTACCTCAAAAGGGCGTCATGTTGCCTGGCAGGACTGGTGTGTTGCCCCCCATAGTCTGCTCCCACAGTTTAATCTCGTGACCACTCAGCGCCATCCCTATTCTCCCCAAGTTCACCTTCAGCAGTGACCCTGTACCCCCAGGGCCGCACTCTCCTCTCACATGGGGAACTTGAAAAACTACTGATGCCACTCTCCAAACCAGAGGTTCTGGTGTCACAGGTCTGAGAGGTGAGCCTGCACATAAAGGACACTTAACAGCTCCCCCAGGTGATTCTAATGCATGACCAAAGTTGAATACCCCTAACCTAGACTTATATGTCATCAGACAAACAATGTTAATTGGGTGCCTTATCCAAGGGAAACCCCAACTTTGTAAATACTTGTCATGGGCACCGAGTCCCATCTTCCAATGAGGAAGAAGAAAGTATTCCACCAAAGATCAAAGGCAGGTCACTTCTCAAGGACCTCACGGACCCCTCTGTCTCCAATGCAGCCCTCCCAGAGGTGTTCCCACACACATTTTGTGTAAATGTCATGTAGTGTACTGCCCTCTTCTATTAAGCCAAACTTCTTGAAAGATATCAGCACCGTTGGTCTACTTTCTCACCTTCTGAATATTCATTCCTCAACCCAATCCAACTTGACTACTCTTACTTCACTAAGACATTTAGGCCAAGGTCACGGACGGTCCCCATATCACTGATTCCAGCCACCCACCAGGCCTCTTAGCTGTGTTCGATGCAGGAAGCCACTGTCTCCTCTTGGCTCCCTGAGGCCATGGTTTCTGGATTTTCTCCCCTCTCTCTGATCTCCCCGGTCTCCATCCCCTTGGCCAGAAGAACCCCACATGTAGGAGTTCCCTGAGCTCTGCCCTGGGCCCTTTGCCTCCTTGATTTTATGCTCTTTGCCTAGGTGATCTCATCTATATCCACAGGCTTCATGCTTCTAATCCCCAGATTAATGCCCCAGACCCACAAGCACAACTGCCTGTTTGAAACATCCGTCTCACCATACCCCAAGCATCTCACATTTAGCATGTCCTGACTCCACAATTCCTCCTCCACATCATGTCCCTTCACTGTACCAGCTCAGTCTCATTACAGTACATTTCCAAACTCTGTTAGTCCTACTAATGTACCATCTCTGAGTCTGTGCCTTGTTCTCCCTGCTTTAGAGCTAGACGACAGTCCACTGTCCTTTCTCATCTGGGTCACAAAATAACCTCTTATTGTAAAACCTTCACAAAGGGATAGCAAAAGTATGTCCCCATGTTCTTTAACATACCTTCCTATAAAAGACAGGATCTAACTCCTTTACTCTTGAATGTGGGCTAGACTGAGTGGCTTGCTCCCAGCAAACAGAATGTGCCTGAAGTGATAGTTTGAGGTCAGGTCATGGAAGACATTGCCACTACTTAGTTGGCTCAGGCTGCTATCACAAAATACCATAGACCAGGTGGCTTAAATAATAAAACTTTATTTCTCACAGTTCTGGAGGCCGGGCAGTCCAAGACTAAGGTGCCAGTAGACTCGGTGTTTAGTGAGAGCTCTCTTCCTGGCTTGCATGATGGCTGCCTTCTCCCTGTGATCTCACATGGCCGAGACAGAAAGGGCTCTGGTCCCTTCCTCTTATAAAGAAAGGCACCAGTCCTGTCAGATGAGGGTCCCACGCTCATAACTTCACTTAACTTCAATTACCTTCCAATCCCCATCTCCAAACAGCATAACATGGGGAGTTGGGGGTCACAACATGTAAACTTGAGGGAAACACAAGTAGGCAGTTCATGACCCCACGTTGGCTTCACTCCCCTGGATCACCGGTTCTGGGGTAAGCCCACAGCCATGTCACAAGGACACTGACGGGGCCTGTGGCAAGGTTGACGTGGAGAGGAAACCACAGTCTGCCAATGCCAAGCACCAAATTGGAAGCCATGACAGTCAGCCAGCTTGGCGTCTAGTACCTATAGCCTCAGCCAGCATCGTAACAGCAACTCACAGAAGACCCTGAGCCAGAAGGTCTCAGCTTAGCACCTCCAGAATTCCTGACCCAAAAGAAAATGTACTGTTGTCCTAAGCCACTATATTTTGAAGCAATTCATAGTACAGCAATGATAACTAAACCCCTCATCCCACTTCCTCCAGTCACAGCCAGAGCCATATTTTACAAAATGTGTGTTATGTCATTCTTTGACTTAAAATTCTTCTCTGGGTCTCGAAAACCTCCATACTAACAGTGAATCTCATGAAAACAGTGTCCAAGATTCTTTAGGGGCTGGCCTCTTGGCCTCAGTTCTCAAGAGCTCACATAAGGACTCTTTCCTCCGGCAGGCCAGAGTGATTTCATATCGGAGGCCCCTCGGCCAGAAATCATCCTTGAAGTGTTAGGTAATACTCCTGAGAGTTGTACGACCCTTTATCAACATGCTAATAAACGCTCACCAGTCCATTACTGGCTCTGACCTAGAAAAGTTTATCTTTTTCGATATCTCCCTAGTACGGAATAGTACTGCATGTGTGGGGGGCATTTGATAAGCAATTTTGATGGAAGAGAGGATAAAATGAATAGAAAAAATTACCTAAAATTGTCTGACTTCATCAGCATCCACTGAGTGAATCGATGAGTACAATTCCTTCAGACATTCTCAATCAACTCATCTAGATCAAACCAACCTTTTGGGGGAGACTCCCATTTCCAGAGGCTGGGAGCCTCAAAGACAAACTCCGTTTTGCATCTTCCCTTTGGCCAGCTGGGGAGAATAACCCCGCTTGACAGGGCAATGCTCCTTGCTCCAGGCCGGGTCCCTGCCACTCTAGGCTTCCCCTCAGATGGACCTGATACTTGGGCGCCATTTTGAACTGATGGTGAACTTGGAAAACTGAGATTTCAGGTTCAGGGTCAGTTTCAGGGATGTGCCTAAGAGAGGCAAGATGGGTGGGTCTGAGAGAGGGAGTCCTGCCACATTTACTTCAACCACAGTGATTTGCTGGAATGTTGCAATTGTATAGATCCTGAGCTCTTTTGGATGTGTGAGCAGGTTGCCAGGGAGGGTAACATGCAGGTGGCATTTTGTACTACTCATCTGAGTGATCCATTTCTCATATGTGTTAGGAAATACCAGTTTTAGTCACTCACATGAAGAAAAATGTTTGTGAGTCAGGATGCCCTGAGGTCCTCCAGAACATCACTTAGATTGGTGGTTGCCTCATCAAGGTAAAGGACCTGAGGGTTTTTATACTTAGGAAGAACCTAGGGGCGCCTGGGTGGCCCAGGTACTGAAGTATCTGCCTTTGGCTCAGGTTCTGATCTCAGGGTCCTGGGATCGAGTCCCATGCTGGGTTCCTTGCCCAATGGGGAGCCTGCTTCTCCCTCTCACTTTCCCTCTCTGCTCACTCTCTCTCTGTGTCTCAAATAAATAATTTTTTTTTTTAAACCACCCTAAACTGCTCACCCTGGTGGGCAAGAGTCCACAGAGCTGAAGGTGAAGGCCTAGATGTCTCCAGCCTCCTCTGGTAGTCCCCCTCATAGGCCCTCATCCCATCACTGGGGGCTGTCACTGGACCTTCCTTCCATGCCTCCTGTGAGCTGAGGAAGCTTCTTCCTAAGTCATTGTCATCTCCCCAAGGTCCCAATCCCTATATCAATTTTCCAGGGGAGCCCCTCATTCGGTGCACGTCTGGCTTGAGCATGGAATTCGCATCAGCTAAAGAACTCCTCATCATGCTGAGAAAGGGTGAAGAACTCTCCTTTCCTCATACCAAGATCTGTCCGCTGAGCATTGGCAGAAGAGGTGGGGAGATACCTCTTCTTTGCTTTCAGCTCCCTTCCTGAAATGAGTGCTCCTGGGTTCTCTCCACAGAAGACACAGAAGGAAAAACATCCAAAGCATTCTGGCAATGCTCCTTGCTCCAGAACGCTGATGGCTTCTTTTATCCTCGAGCTTTTTCTTGATTGTCTTTAATGAAGAAAAACTGGAAGATGTTAATGTCTTCAACACTGGGAGCTAATAACTCTTATGCAGCTACCTCACCTGGGGGAAGCAGGTAGACTTTTGTGCCCCACTTAGGAACAGGAGGAGGGGCTGCCAGCAGGCCCACTTCAGTCAAGGGCAAATCTCTGGAGAAGGTTGTAGGAGAAAGTTAGCTCACGGCTCACAGCAGCAGGGAATGGGTGCAGTTGGAGGGAGAATTTCAACGGACGCCCCAAGAACACCTCCTGCAGGACCTGGGTACTGGTCTCCCATCCTGAGGCTGGTGCACTTTTCACAGCTCGAGGCTTCCTCTCACTGTGGACTGTTTTCTACATCATCGTATGCCACTCCCATTGTTGCACTAGGAATACCTGTGCCTTGATGAGTCACAGCTAAAAAACAAACAAGCAAACAAAACAAGAAAGTGAGATAATCAGCCATAACACAGGCAAGGATGTTCCGTTCGGAGTCAGCATGAATTAAGTGATTCCACGAGGGAAGGAGGAGAGAGCCCTGGGGTGGCACTTGCCCATTCCTCTGGCGAAAATGCTTCTACCCTGGGTCACCAGCTAGCGACCCTTCTGAATCATTACAAATCAGCTCACAGGAATCCACGCAGCACACCATTGCCAAATGCCTCCCCATCGTGCCCATCTCAGGGGGGTTGCGACCTAACCTCCTGTTATGAACTCTGAGTAGAGAAAATGAACAACCCCCAGCAGACCCACTCTCTAAAAGAAACCTGAAATAGTACACCAAAATCTGGACAAGGTGGGTATTTGTGAAGAAGACTCCCTAAGCACCATGACGAAACCAGTTCACAACAGGAGAAGTATGTTCCATGCCCGGCCTGCTTCTTCACACGGGGCTAAGCTTGGGATTTGGGGAGAGTTTCTCACCTCTTTAATGTTCCTTTGCCCTCCAGAATGGTCAGAAAGATTCACAGAGAAGCTTGGTCACTCTAATAGATGGATGGCTGCCCTTGGTGAGCGAGGTAATCAGCTGAACAGACACACCTTCACCAAAGAGTTAGGTCAAAGCCAGATGTGACCCCTATAGGGCACCAGGACTGAGTCCCATGCAGCTGAAGATGCAAACAGCCTTCATCTAGTCTGGGCTAGAAGGCGGAGGCCCCTGAAGCCTTATCTGGTCCCAGGTCCAGCCTCAACTTGGACCTGCCCCAGGTAAAGTAGAAATTTCAGGGCTAGGCAAGGTATGAGGCTAAGCAGACAGATAAGATACAGATTCCCATTCTCACCCACCACAACAAAGCTAACCATCCCCCATCCCAGCCAAAGGGGCAGAAAAAAGACAAAACCACCCCCTCTAAATGACGTCTTGAACACAGATGCCTCAGCCACGCTGGGAGTGACTCTGTGCGAGAGCCCCACCTTATCAGGGGAAAAAGGGAAAAGTGTGCAAGAAGTAGACATTCTGTACCTATAGGTCACATGTAGATCAAAACAATGAATGCCTTATTTTGTGGATTTAGTGTATAAATGTTTACTGAGCACTTACTATGTGCCAGTAACTGTGCAAATCTCTGAGGATAGAAAAGTAAAAAGCACAGTCTGAGCTCTCCTTCAGAACTCCCCACCCCAGCCAGAAGCAGCCTCAGTCCCTGCTGGACCAGAGTCTGGGAGACCCAGCTGGGCACGTAGGGGCAAGAGTGACTGCAGGGTGCAGAGCACAGAGCCAAGAGCCCGCAGAGGACAGAGGCTGGTGGTAACACCAGCATTCAGATGGACAGACAGACCTCACACAGATAAGTGGAAACCCAGGCAGGAAACACACACCAAGGGAAGAGGCAGAAGGACAGAAGCCACAGCCGCCAAAACAGTCAGGTAAGTTTGGTGGAGAGTGGAAGACAGAACTTGGAAGATTCCTGAACTGAGAGCAGAGAAGCCTTTAATTTGTTTGTTTTTTAATAGGATGTCTGTGTCCTCTACCTTTCTGAGAAGGGAGTTATTAAAACCATTAATACTGGTTCAGGATCTCTCCAGGCTCCCACATGCAACATTCCAGCAAATCTAAAATACCATCAGGAGCTCCATTAATTGGTGTGCCAGGGAAGGAGGAAGGAAGGAAAGAATGAAGGAAGAAAGGAAGACAGGGAGGCAGGAAGGAAGGGAGGTACTCCTCACAAGTTACAATAAACCACTGATTGTAAATATGAAGGCTTGGAATCTGTGATCCCTTTCCTTACATGGCTTTAAATTCTGTTTCCCACCCCTGGTTGGATCGGCTACCACTGGGTAATAAAGAAACATACCGACGGTATGCAGTATCTGGTAAAGATGAGCAGTGATATGACTCAACACCCTAAATTTGGGCGTGGTGGGTGAATGACCCCAGATGGGAGACAGGCAGCAGAAAGTTAGGTCTTATGAAAAGCAAGGTGTAGGCAGAGCTGTCATGTAGGTTGAAAACAGAAAGACCGAGAGAGGCCACTTGGATGGTGAGTCTGGAAGACCCGAATTCAGGAGCCGTGGGAAGGAAAGGACGGATGCCGTTGGCACACAGCGGCACGTGGGCTGTCACAGGACAGGGTCCAGGAGGTCTAGCACAGCAAAGCTAATGGCTGAAAAGCCCCTGTCTGCCCCCGTGCTTCTCTTGGTGCCAGAAACATGAGTGTAGACAAATTCTGCTGATCCATCTCCTTGGAAGAGAGCAAGGAAGGGCCGGACAAGGAGCCGCTCCATTAGGCTGGAAGCCCTGGAGGGCCGAGCCTGCCCTCCCCCGTGTCCCCCACAATGTGCACTGCTCCCAGCAGAGGCTCAGGGAGTATTTCTGGTTTTTCAGTGAAGGCCATTTCTTCCTTACAGTCCTCTTCAGCAGTTATAAACTGAGGACATTCCTGCACAGATTATCTGGACCGACAAGGCCTCTGTCCAGGTTGGACCACGCAAGACCGACCCACGGGCTTGCCCGGGGCCCAGAGGAAGGACTCACCTTCGCTGAGTAGAAGGAAGGCCACTGTGCTCCGCTGAGCCGTACAGGTCAAGGCTGGAGGCCCAGGGCTGCACTGATCAAAACCTTTGAGTCAGAGGAATAAACTGGGACCCAGAGAGCTGAAGTGGCCATGAGGGGTTCCCAAGCCTCTCGGTCCCCGTCACTCTCTATCCCACATGTTCCCCATGATGCCTTGATCACACCTGGGCCACTTTCAGAGGTCTTGCATAGCAGCCTGGGAGTGATGACAGGAGCAAAGTTCTGACCGCAGCTCCAAAAATAAGGTGTAGCCCCCCCAACCCACTGTGTGCAGAATGGCAGGTCGCAGACCCCAGCCAGTGAGAGACCAGGCTCATGCAGACAGTGCTTTGCCCTACAAGATGTGCGTTCCCCTAGAAGTGTCCAGAAGGGATCACAGAGAGCAGAGGAGACAGCGTCTGTCAGGAGAAACCGTGTGTGCTGGGGGGGGGGGGGGGAGTGCGTATGTGTGTCCTGCAGCGTCCCGGTCCCCCATCACTGCCACCTCCCTTGGAGACGCCCCTCTCTGCAGTCCGGCAGAGTTCAGCCAGCCGACGAGGACGAGGTGTCCATGTCCCCTTCTCCTCGCAGCTCTGCTGGGGGAGAGGGGGGTCCCTGGATCAGGAATGGAAACACAAATGGCAGGTGGTGCAATGAGAGGAGGTGGCTGGCGCTGACCTGGGGGGGACACGGTCTAAGGAATTACTTACGTGGCCCAAGAACTGTGGAGTCGAAATCAGCACTTAAGCGGAATGTGTGTGTGCGTCCGTCTGTCACCTCGTGAGCAGCCCCGAGGGCCGCCGGTCAGTGTTTGTTGAGTAAGGATTTAATTCATTTAATGAAGGATTAAATGACTGAGTGGATCAGTCGGTGGGACAAATGCACCCGCTTTTGAGAACAAGGTCTAAGACTAGACAAGTGGCGTGGCCGAAATTGCACTGGAAGTGTTCAGGGAGGTGATGGTTGAAAACATTTGGAAGGTCAATGCCGAGGGTAAATTCATCTGAAGGAAGGAATTGGAATGCCCGGGAACAGTGTCCTGGTCCTCTTTTTCTGTGAATGATGGATCACGACAGGAATTAAAGATTAGGTTATTTTAGAAAATAAAAGGGAAGCGGCCTGTGCATTTATTATTAAATGCTCTTGTTTACCTAAAGAGAGGGAGCAATCCGTCTCCCCTACTACACATAGATACACCCCATGTTTTACACTGCGTGTATTTATCACATACTACACACACACACACACCATATACTTTATGTGAGCCCTATGCACACACAGTATATGTTAATTGATAGAATGGTGATGCACACACTGGCTATTTCCAGGATTTAAAGGGATTTAAAATCCTGACACTGCATTCAGTATCTCAGTTTATCATCACTTAGATTCTGGAAAAAGTTCCCAGGAATATGAAGAAAAACACTGAAAATCCCACTGTCTGATAGTTCCTTCATGTCAGCTTAACCTTAATTGCCTACAGTAAGTCCAATTAGTGGCAAATCAGATTTCCCCTTCATTTCATCTGATGAAGTCAGCTTTGGCAGGAGCATCTGCCAGCTCGGACCAGGGTGAAGAGGGAGAAGAGAAGGACGAGGCTCGGAGCCGTGGGCAGAGAGCAGGGGACCCGGTGTGGAGCCGAGAGCTGCAGGCAGCTGGGGTCTCCAGCACTTTCCTCTGCACTGTGCCTCCTTGTCCTGTTTCCTGGGCTCCGGCATGCCCAGCCTTCCTCCTGCTACCCGGGGTTCTTCTCTGAGGCTCATGTCTTCACTGAAGAATGCACTATCTTGCGTAGAGTGTATAGCTTTTATAAGCTATTGCTTATACTTATAGCTGTGACTGATTTAGATAAGACTCAAATCCATCAGGGACAATCCTAGGGGGAAAAAATAACTTGTAATCTACCTTTGAAGTAGATTTTTGAGCTCTCTCTTAGTTCTGTCTCTCTGTCTCTGTTTTGTCTCTGTCTGTGTGTGTGTGTCTTTCTTGAACACACACACACACACACACACACAAACCCCTTCTCCCACATTCTTTGCTGACCCAGCCCCCCAAGAGCACAGTACTTCTCAGGGAACGTGATGAGTCCTTTTGGCCTCCGGGATCCTGCAGCCCCTGACTGGGGTGCCAGGACGCAGGACGACAGGCAGAGGCATGTCCTCTGGGGAGCACAGGGCAGCCACCGCCACGGGCGTGTGGGACCGGGGCCCGGCTGCCGGCAGAGCTGGCCCCACGTGAGGCACACCCTGCCAAAGCCTCCTCTTTGCATCTCAAGGTCACAATAATAGATTATGAAAGAGTGGAAAAGCACTGCCCAGAAAATGGGCCATGGGGACTTTCCTCTGGGCAAGGAAGCCGAGAACAACGCAATGAGGTAGCAGATCGTTCGAGCTCCTCGAGGCAAGGGAAGGGGACTGTGGGATCCCTCCACACCTGCAACATCGCCCCTCAGATGGCCTCGAGAAACCCCGATGCCAAGACAACATGGAAGGTGGGATAATAGGAAGATGATTTCCAGGGTGTTTTTATGTAGAAGAAATTCTATCTCAAACACAAAAGGGTTTCACAAGAACCAAATAGTTTCCTATTATGTTTCGTGGCAGTGACTTCTTTTTTAATCCCTTGCAAATTAAGGTGGGACAAATGTTCTCATAAAATAAACATTTCCCTGTCTTTAAAAACCACCGATAAATAGTCCAGACTAATGACGCTTTGCCTCTCCTAAAAAATAGGGGAGGCCTGTCATTCTGGAGTAGCAAACAGCTAACTCCTTAAACACACTCAGAGAACGGGAGACCGTTCCAGTCGTGACGTCCTCAGTGATGACACTGGTTTCCAAGGGCCAGAAACAAGCACACTCAAAGAAAACATTTTATGTAAGATGCTAGACTAACTACACTTCAAGTCTTGACTTAAAAAGCAAATAACTCGAAAATGAAAATAAAATTCCTCTATAAAAGGAACTTTTTTTCTTCCTTTTTTTTTTTTTTTTTTTTTTTTTGGTAAGTAAGCTCTCTGCCTGACCTGGGGCTTGAACTCGCCACCCAGATATCAGGAGTCACATGGGCTCCACCAACCAAGCCAGGCGGGCACTGTAAAAGGAAGGCTTTTAATCCAAGCCACACTCTCTGTTTAAAAATACTTTGTGGTCTTAACTTTTTCTGAGATGAAAGCAAGTGGTTTAGGGTAAAATCAGACCCCGGGTAATTCTCTAAGGGGAGGCCAGGCCCTTGGAATTTACTTCCAACACAATTTATTCCCCAACGGTTTAACAAAGAGGTCAGCATATTACAGTATCATGTCCTAGGGATAGAACGCCCAGGGGCGATGGCCAGTAGAATTGGAAATTCCAGAAGCTTTTCTAGTCTCCTTTAAATTGCTAGCAGCAGCTCTGCCCACCCCAAGTGCTTCTCCTCCCCCTGTCCTCCTGGCATTGCCTAGTGGCTGTCAGCACTGGAAACCAGTCTTACCAGTTTCTGAGCTGCCAGGCACCTTCTTTAACTGTCTGGACCGTGGGCCCCTCTCTTAGGAGCTGGCCTGCAGGGAACTGGCAAGGATCTGTGCCAGAGGGCAACTCTGCATGCCCGGACAGAGGTAGACGCCATGGCCCGGAGAAGCCACCAAATGGGCAGGACTCCACTGAGACCCATGGTCGCATCACACAGGCCCTTTGCTCGGAGAGCCAAGCCCTTCCCAGAACAACTCATGAGCCTCAGGCCTTACATCTCAGCCAGAGCTTTTCAGCTGCAGTGTGTCCTCCTAGTTATTTATCTTCCCTCTGCGGCTTCAGGCAGGTCACCCCGGGGTGCTGCCATACCCCCTCTCTTTGCGAAACAGAGGAGATTACTACTGACTCCCGATAAATCATCATAGGTGTTTCCAGCCAGCCACAGAGCCCAACGGAGCCGGTATGGTGCCTCCCTTCAGCACATGGCTTGGGATCAGCTGAGCTCAAAGGATGTGGGGATACCAGGACCAGGATATCCTGGTGTGCCAGCCCCAGCCCCAGGACGGTGGCCCTGTCCTGCTTGGGTGGGGGTGGGAGGGAGTTGCAGGGCTCAGGGTATAAAACACAACTGCCTGTGAGTTCAGAACACCTGGTCCTGCCTGGAATCTTTTTTTTTTTTTTTTTTTTTTTTTTTTTTTTTTTGAGAGAGAGAGAGAGAGTGCTCATGAGTGAGGGGAGGGGCAGATGGGGCTCGATCCCAGGACCCAGGGATCATGACCAGAGCCGAAGGCAGACGCTTAGCCAACTGAGCCACCCAGGTGTCCCCTGGAATCCTCACAAAAGAGGTGAGAAGGGAGAGAGTCTGTCACATCTCCGAACAGTGTCTGCTGGATAAAAGCAAGAATGCCCAGTTCCTTCCTTTTAAATATATTCTTTCTTGATCACAAAATAATCAAAATACACAGAAAAGTATAGAAATAATACAGCTGAGCCCCCAGGTACCCACCAGTTAATTCGCTTTCTCATGTTGCCATATTTGCTTCAGACTTTAAAAAAAAAAAAAAAAAAAAAATGCAATCACTCAACCTAGCACAAGGCAGTTCCCCGAAGGGATTTTCAGGGCCACGAGTACTGGAGCAAATACAACATGAAACAAAGCCCAGCTCATTCCCGCAGGACAGCTCGGTTAATGAGTATTATTTATTTTTCCTGGTCTCTGGGCTGTGAGCGGCTAGTCGTCTAGTCCAGGCTCAGCTCTTGGGACTGATGTTGTGACATGAGCTCCCTGCTTGGTCTCACGTCCTGCCTACCAAGGCTATGTGCCACTCAGGCCCTTCCCAGTCCCTGGGCAGGCAGGCCCCTGCTTTCTGCTCCTCTCGAGGCCCACCCAGTCCTCCGTGTCCCCCTGTCCCAGGCTGTCCACAGGCACCAGTCTGCCTTCAGTTCTACACCCTAAGCGTTTCTATGAATATAGGCTTTGTGGACTGTTTATTCATGTGACATTAATCCCAAGGGAAACCCAAGCAGCGCAGGGACCATTATCCTTATTTGCTTTGGGGTGTCCGCGTCATGGCACGCTGCTGCCTGGGTGTTGAGAACCTGCCCGAATGAGGCCTGAGACTGGCGGGCAGAGCGAAGAGTCGTCCACCGCTGTCAGAGGGGAGGGAGGCCGGGCGGCCTGCTACCTCTGGCTCCCAGCCTCAGCCCAGCGTCCGGACACCGCACAGAGCCCGGTCCCCAGAGCCCGACCTGGGAGAGGGTGTACTCTGATCAGCACAGAGCTGGCGCCATGGGGCTCCTTCGGCTACTTTTCTGAATCACCAGGTCACTAGTTTCGCCGAATTCTGGTGTCAAATCATCCCAGGGTTCCTTCTGGAGCCCACGCAGCCGAACCAAGCTGCGCTGTGGAAAACCCAGGGGGACCAAGGAGCCCAAGGAAGGCCTCACCAAGGAGGACGAGTTTTGCAATTCCAAGGAGGCGGGTAGAGGGGTGGCTGGATTGCAGGAGGGGCAGACCCTCTGGGCCCTCAGCCACGCCTTTTCCCCTCCTGGCAACTGGCTCCCTCTCGAGCTTGAGAAATCCAAGCCTTGCATCTGTGCTCACCAAGCGGCCTTTAGTAGCCATCACACCGAGGCCATGGGGCTGTGCATGGCTGGTGACAGCTGTTCCCTTGACTTTCTGGAGGAGGAAATTAACTCTGAGGTCGTAAAGCCATGATAGGAACTGAAACTGGCCCTTCTCTGCCTGGGCCTCACACCCTGCTTATCTGCAAACGTGCGCATGCGCAAACGCACCAGCCGTGGCATCACTCTCCCAGCAGAGGCTGGTTGGACAAAGCCTCGAGCGCCCCTCCCAACGACGTTGGTCCCTCCTGTGCACTTTGGCTGGCTAGGGAACCAGTGGGGTTATGCGTGAGAAAACCCGCTTTTAACCAAATCCGGTGCTCATCCTAGGACTTGGCAGGTAGGCGTAACAGGAGGCTCCCTTCCTGGGCCAGGTGGCAATGCTCCACTTTGTCTTCCCTGGCCCTTGGAGTCTCTCACAGGTGAGGGAGTGGTTTCTGGAAGCACAGGAATTTGCGGTGGTGGATTAGGCTGCAGGCAGACCCTCCATACCCCCAGCCGAGAAGCCAGAAAGTCTGGGAGGAGGCTTAGCATTCTCAGTGAGCACTCTCCCAGAAACCCGCCAGCCTCCCCACAGCAGCGGGGTGGCTGTGCTTTGGAGACATACCATGTTCTCTGCCTACCGGGCCTGAGGAACAAAAAGGAAGGGGCTGGGGGGGGGGGGGGGGGGGAAGTAGGGCAACAGCTCTTATCAGACTTCCAGAGAAAGAGACACCACGGGTCAGAGAGGCCCAGACAAGAACACTCAAAAAGGAAGGAGGGAGGGAAAGAGAGAGGGTAGGAAGGGTTGGAAGGATGGGGGAAGGGAGAAGATGGAGGGAAGGAGGGAGAGAAGGGAAAAAAGAAACTGACTCATTAAGCTATCCAGGAAGGATCATCATAGAATCTTCTCTTTAACAGTGGTAAGGATGTCCGATTGCATGCGACTTTTCCTATCAAGCCCTGATTATCCCCAAATCACATCCTTTGCCTTCTTATTTCCAATTCTTAAGGACTTTCTTTCTTTCTGCTCATATATCAGCAACCTTAGTCACTAAACCCTATCTGGGGGGTGATCATTCAGCAGCCAGCCCAGTCCAGGCTGAAGCACCTGGCTATCCCCCACATGGGGTTACAATCTGTTTCTCTGTCTCCTTCTTTGTGGAGGAGAAAGACGCCTGCAGTGTGACAGTCAGCAAGGTCCTAGCCCCTGCTTTAAGGAATCCTAGGGGTCTGTGAGTGACTGTAAGGGGTTCTTGAAGCCATATTCTCACCAAATACTGTCTAAAGCAAAATATTCAATATGCCAGCCACTAACCACACGTGTCTATTGGCATGTGGCCATTGCGATATGCTGGAAGTGTTTTCTAAGACTTCATATAAAAAAAGAATAAAAACTATCTCAATAATTTTTTAGTATCCATTACATGTGAACTGATGTTATTTGGTCCTGTTGGGTAAAAAGAGATATAGTATTAAAATTATTCTCACTGGGCTCCTGGGTGGCTCAGTGGGTTAAGCCACTGCCTTCAGTTCAGGTCATGGCCTCAGGGTCCTGGGATGGAGCCCTGAGTTGGGAAACTGCTCAGCAGGGAGCCTGCTTCCTCCTCTGTGTCTGCCTGCCTCTCTGCCTACTTGAGATCTGTGTGTGTGTATGTCAAATAAATAAAATCTTTAAAAAAAAAATATTTTTACCGGCTCCTTCTGTATTGTTACAAAATACACATAACATAAAATTTATCCTCTTAGCCCTTCTGAAGTGCAGGTCAGTGGCACTAAGTTCAGCCACACTGTTGTGCAAACACGACCCCCACCCTTCTCCAGAATTTTTTTCAATATCCCAAACTGAAACTCTGTACCCATTCAACACGAACTTCCCAACCCCAACCTCCCACCCCCACTGCCCTTGGCAACCACCCTTCTACTTTCCGTCTCGATGAACTTGCCTACTCTAGGGACCTCACATAAGTGGAATCACACAGTATTTGTCCTTTTGTGACTGGCTTATTTCACGGAGCATAATGTTCTCAAGGTCTATCCATGTCGTAGCCTGTGTCAGATTTTCCTTCCTAAGGCTGAATCATATCCCATTGTATGTACAGACCACATTTCGTTTGACCACTCATCTGTCATTGGACACTTGGGTTGCTTCCAATTTTTTACTATTGTGAATAAAGTCGCTATGAACCCCTATGTACAAATCTCTCTTCAAGATCCTGCCTTCGACTCCCACACGTTTTCTACTAGACAGCTTTAGTCCAGAATGAATAAGGCACAAGTACTATCACACAGGAGTGTTTTGACAATGAAAGGAAACCTGACATTTAAAATATAGAAAATCTAGTTCCCATTAAAGATCTCTAGATTTTTTTCCCCAGCGATAACACTTTATGCTTTTTCTCTCTGCTCTAAGAACTTAAACTAGAGCTGCCATGTCAAAAGAGATCAGGAGTAACTCCTCCTAGTATGAGGGAGGCCCTACACAGGACCTGGAAGACCTAAAAATTCAGAGAACCCTTTTAAGTGTCCATAGAATGGGCTGGTTCCTGTGACTGGGGGGGTATTGCCTCCAGAGCTCACTGATTTTTTTTTTTTTTAAAGATTTTATTTATTTGTTTGACAGAGTTCACAAGTAGGCAGAGAGGCAGGCAGAGAGAGAGAGAGAGAGGAGGAAGCAGGCTCCCCGCTGAGCAGAGAGCCCGATGCGGGCCTCGATCCCAGGACCCTGAGATCATGACCTGAGCCGAAGGCAGCGGCTTAACCCACTGAGCCACCCAGGCGCCCCTTACTGATGTTTTGAACCTAGGGGAGGAGGTGTCCATGTCTGAAAAGTCTGCTGGTAAATTTCGCACCATCTGAGGGAAGAACGTCTAGAGCTAGGGATAGCAAATGCGGTCTCCATGGAAACCTCAACACTACTGGAACCTTCCGATGACAAAGGCACTCATCTTGTTCCAAGGGAGGGATGGTATGCCATCACAATCTAGTCCCTGGGTCTTAGAGGAATGAATGTATTCTTTGATTCTCTAGCCACACCAAGTCCTCTCTTCCCACCACAAGGAATGGGTGGACTCGAAAACACTTCTACTTTTCATAAATTCCCCTATTTTCCCTGAGGAAACAGCATGGCCAGCCCAGAGGTCCTTCCCTTTATCTTCCCTCAAATCTCACAAGAGCGTGGCCCACCCAACAGGGAGGGGTGTTCCTACAAAAGCTCTAACCAATGACTCAGTTTAAAGGAGAAAAAGAAGAAAGTATGTGGAAAAGGCAAGAACGATGGGGAGTTCTGTTATGTCTTCTTTCTCACTAAGAAGAATAAGCTTAAACATGTCAGCCTTAGACAGTAGCTGTCAATACAGTTTTAAAGCAAAATGATGGCAATATATTCATGGTAGTTGACAAACTGAAGACCAGGCAAGAATGAGGAATTAAATGAATACAGTAGGACCTGGTCACCTATTATGAAAAGATAATATAAAGAATAATATTAGGTAGCTTATTTGGATGTACTGAAGGAAAATGCCAAATCTAATGTTTTATAGTTTATATATAATATGAGGCTTACATAAGTCTTCTTTTTTTTCTAGAATCATACATACAGGGAGATTTGATATATTAATATAGAGCAAGACATACCTTGACAACTCCTTTTATACCCAGTTGGAAGCCCCAGTATGGTATCCAACATGGTCATCTAATTTCTCAGTCTTCGCCTGAAGAATTCAGTTGAGGTATAATTTCACTTATGTGATTCTGGGGGTTTGGGTAAGGATCTAATGAAATAATAGTTGTGGGAAGACTCTAGAACATCCAGAGGACCAGGGACAGTATCGTAGCCAATGGAGGTTATCTGAGGTGCGATTATTGCTAATTAAAACATCAAGAGGACCATTAAAAGGATTATTCTAAAAGTAAATGCATTTCCTTATACTAGACTTCTTATCGGGGAGACTGAGAAAACATGGACTTTCATAGAAAGAAGAAAACCTACACTGACCATATTAAAGACACAAAATACAGGATTTCTCACCCAATCCACTAAAGTTCATCATCTTTTTAAGAAGTTTATAGGGACATTGTGGGCTCCTATGCATCAGAAAGTTCGCATTTAGTGTAGAAAACTTTTCCTTTGCAGCCCATTGGATGAGGGTGGGAGAGAGTTAACCAAAGAGAGCTGAAAAATAATTCTGTGACCTCCGCTATTATATGCACAGTTTCCTGCAAGTTGTAGTCAAGTTCCTGGAGAAGAAAAAAGTGTGTGTGCGTGTGTGCGCGCGCACACACACATTTAGCTTCACAATCCTAAAACTTTTAGGTCCTAGGTGCTTTCATCCTTCCCTCCTCCCAAAAAAGGACAAAGCTTCAACATGAGCAGTGCGGGGCTCCAAAATTTGGGGGCTTCTGTGTCGCGATCTGCCCAAGCTGTTAAACGGAAGAGTAGCTGAGCACTGGAGACCCCATTCCCCCAGAGCCCGCGCGGCATCTTGGCCTGAAGCAGGTGTGACAGTGACACAGGTGGCTTGTCAGGGTCAGGTTGGCACATTTCTCGCCCAGGGCTCGGGGTAAATGTTTAGATTTCATTTTTCAGTCCCCCGCGTCCGCGTCCCCAGCAGGCCCCTGCATGCTCCCCTCCTACAGCCTTTGTCTCCTCTCCTAGCCCGGTGGGAAGTCAAGAGGGGAGAGGAGAGGAGAGAAGGGAAGGGAGGGGTGGGACAGGGCGGGACGGGGAGGTTTTGCAGCGCCTCCAACTCTCCCCCAAGAACCACTTTTCAGCCCCATCAAATTCCTTCCCCTTCTCTCTCCCGTGGGCTGGCCCTGCCTGGCGCTGGGAAGCAGGCTTGTTTACACAGCTCCTTATGCGCGCTTTGCAGTTGCTATAGCAACCACCAGGGGTCAGTTTATAGAAGGAGAGGAAGTTCACTTTTGGGGAGTTAGCTTTCCAGCTCCTGTGCAAAGCACAGCTGAAAACAAAAGACCCAGACACCCATGGAGGAAACACATTGAAAAGTTTCCTATGAGCAGAAGCATCATTCAGAGTGTGAAACTTCACTGGGCAATGCTTTCCTGCTAAAAGAGCTGTTCTAGAACAGCTGATAGGAGAGTGAAGGTCTCATTGTATCTCCAGAGCCTCCTCTCCTGCCTTCCTCTCACCCCTTCCCCTTGCCCTTAATAGCCTGGAGGCAGTCCTTAGGCGTTAGAATAGCAAGGGTGGCTGGGTTCAAGTGGTAAGTTTCGTTAATGTAATGTATGGACGGGGAATCAGAAAGATCTTTAGAAAATGTATTACTCCCCTCTTTCCCATGGGGAGGGAGGCAGCATGCCACTGGAGCAGAATACCTATCTCAAGGTCGGAGCCAAACAGAACGGAGCCCCTTCACCTATAGCAAGGGGGCTGGAAAAACTCCCAGGATGCCTTCCGCACTCACACCTGACTAAGTAAACTGATTGAGCGAATAAAAAATACAGGATGCCCAATTAAATTTGATTTTCAAACAAACAACAAAGGAATTTTTGTATAAGTCTATTCCACACAATGTTTGTGACATACCTAGAGTAAATCTAACTTCACCCAACCCTAGCCAAACCCTCCTCCTCACTACCGCTGCCTCCAACAAAAGTATTAACAGATGAGTTCTCTCAAAAGCAAATCAAATCTCAGGTTACCGTCTAGGATGATCTGACCCTTGAATTATCTGGTTAAGGAAGGAAGGAAGAGAAGGAGGGAAGGAAGAAAAGAAGGAAGGAAGAAAACTTACATATAAGCACATAGTAAACGAGAGGCTAGTCAACCTACCAACAGGTCAATGAGTTCACCATCTTCCCTCAGAGTCACACACCAGGAGCATAAATGACCTGATGGCTAAGTAAAAAAGACTGCAGTACTGGGTATCTACTTTCACTTTTTTACTAAGAGTCAGTCAGTTTTCTGAAGAATTACGATTTTTATTGCCTTGACAGGAAAAAAATGTTTTTAAGGTGTTGTTTTTTTCCCCCCCACAAAGAAAAAATAACATGTGTTTCTGAGTATTATACTGGGGAGCTGGAGTGGAGTGGAGTGCACTGTCGCCCCCTGTTCAGCCTCTTGTGGTTTTGGTGCCTGTACACACACGTCCATGCGGAGAAAATGACATTTGCATTTATCAAACTTACACTTTATCCAGCATGGCTTTTGCTTAAGAAAGTTGCATGGCTTCATCATGGAGGGAAGGAAGGCTGGCTCCACGAATGTCGTGCTGAATTTTACCGAACTTCTGGAAAACCTAGACCACCAGTCGTAACGCTGTAAACTGTGGTACCTTTACCTCTGTTTTGACCCTAAATTCACAAGCCTAAAATTGAAGGCGAATAAATCATGAAACATAATCTTGCGTGAAAACAAAGCAGATTGGAGCAACAATATGTTCCATAAGGCCCCAGCCAACTCAGACTACAAGGGTTCCCACAGCTCTAATCCGAAACACGTAATTAAAGGGAAACTGTCAAGATAAACATCATGTACCATAAAAATGTTCTCACCTGTTGTTAACTCTGAAATTCTCAGTACAGTTTTCACCAAGGGGTGGGGAGTGTTATTTTAGAATCCGATGCTTCCAGTCTAGAGCTTGAGTTCTAATCTTGTCTCTTCTACTCCTGAATATGATCCTGTGAAAGTCTGTGGGCCGCCTATGACTCAGTTTCCCCACAGGCAAAATGCGGATACTGGATCATTATTAAGCGTTCCTTGCCTGACTGAAGGGGTATTGTGAGAACATCTATAAATCACTCTGAGCTATTCAGACAAAAGGCAGGAAGTTATGAAATGTGATTATTCGCACTATTCATTTTTAAACAAGGAACTTGATTTAGGAGTTGGAATCAATTGAGTTTATTTTTGTTTAAAGCACTGTGAAAAGACATAATTTTTGAAATCCTATTTTCATTTATTTTAAAAAAAATAGCTATTTACCTTTTATTTTTCCTTAATCGTTGTTAATAAATCCCATATTTGCAACTCAAGCTGTCAGACAGTGTCTCTTTAACACCATTCAACAGCTGTTAAATGGGATAATCACCTGTTTATCCTCAGGTCATTAATTCAAATGCTAATTGCACTCTAGACCCTGGCTAATTCTCCCACTCGGGCCAGACTAGGCACCCATCCCTTTCTGAAAGGATTCTATGGTAATCAAGGACCTCCGAAGATTTACTTCCAGAGGCACAGATGAAACGGACCAGTACATAAAAGTGCATGAGCGTGCACACACACACGCATACGCGCATAGTATGATAAAAACAGTGAAACATTAAAATTAACCCAAGTAGGGGCTTCTGGGTGACTGAGTTGGTTAAGTACCTGTCTTTGGCTCAGATCATGATCTCAGGGTCCTGAGGTAGAATCCCCCATCCGGGTTCCCTGCTCAGGGGGATTCTGTTTCTCCCTCTCCCTCTGCTGCTCCCCTAGCTCGTGCTCTCTCTTGCCATCTCCTGCTATCTCTCTCTCTCTTTCTCTCTCTCCCCCCTCTCTCAAATAAATAACTAAAATATTTAACAAAGTTTAAAAAATTAAAATAATAAACCAAAGTAAACAACTGTGGAATACAGTATTACACAATTATTGAAAGGTTGCTTATGAATATGGTCAAATAGCATGTTAAAAAATGCATACTTGGGGCGCCTGGGTGGCTCAGTGGGTTAAGCCACTGCCTTCGGCTCAGGTCATGATCTCAGGGTCATGGGATCCAGTCCCGCATCGGGCTCTCTGCTCAGCAGGGAGCCTGCTTCCCTCTCTCTCTCTGCCTGCCTCTCCGACTGCTTGTGATTTCTCTCTGTCAAATAAATAAATAAAATCTTTAAAAAAAAAAAAAAAAGCATACTTATTTACCTCCTGTGAAAAGAGTAGTAGGCAAAGCAATCATACAATTATAAATTCAGAGGGAAATTTTACACAGAAAATGACAAAGAATATGTGATAGTCTTAGAACTAAAATCAATCGCTCTTTAGAAGACTAAGAACGACATCAATTCTAGGGCTAACGATACGTAAGTTCCTATTTTCACTGAGGTTCCATTCTGGAGGAGGACAAAATACCAATTAATAATCAAGTGACAAGATATATTTATACAGTGATGTCCTAAGAAAATTTACAAAGAGTTATGGGGTAGAGGAACCAGAGCATCTGCTTCTATTTGGGTTGTGGGGGAGGAGACAGCAGAGGCAGTGAGAAGCCCCAGTGAAAGTGCCAGGACCAGAGTGGGGTTGGCAAGGTCAAGGAACAGTCAGTTGGCAGGTCAGAGGGTGGAGGCAAAGGGCAGTGTGGTCGAAGGTTAGTTTGCAGAGACAGCCAGCAGCCTCGTCCTGCTCAGTGGAAGGTGCATGGGTAGAAATTGAGAGATACCAGTACCCAGTTACTGTGGGGGACAAGGGACGAGAACTGGGGACATGAACTAGGGTGGCAACTGTGAAGCTAGCTTGCATCAGGAAATATTTTGCAGTTAGATCTGGCATGCATTGCTGATAAACCAGGTTGGGAATAGAAGTACGGAGACGCTGAACAAAAAGAGAAGAATCTCAGGGCACCTGGGTGGCTCAGTGGATTAAAGCCTCTGCTTTCAGCTCAGGTCATGATCTCAGGGTCCTGGGATTGAGTCCTGTATAGGGCTCTCTGCTCAGCAGGGAGCCTGCTTCCCCATCTCTTTCTCTGCCTGCTTCTCTGCCTACTAGTGATCTCTTTCTCTCTGTCAAATAAATAAACAAAATCTTAAGAAAAAAAAGAGAGAGAGAGAGAGAAGAATCTCCTACAAATCTGAAATTTTTGGCCTTCACAACAGAATCAGTTCCTGTGCTGAGGAAAATGAGCAAATGAGCAAGGAACAGGCTTGCGGTGGAAAACTGAGAGCTGCGTTTTGGAAGAGCTGTGGTTGGAATGTCTACTAGCTCTCCCAGTGGAAATGTCAAGTGGAGTCAGGGCTAGGATAACCATGTAGGAGTTACTTGAATGTTGGTGGTATTTAAAACAATGGGTCAAGATGGAGTAACAGAGAGAGATGATGTAAAGAGGAAAGATGTGCCAAGCCTGAGAGCTAGAGATTAGGCTCAAGACAAAGAGCCAGAAAAGAGATGACCCGTGAGTGGAAGGAAAGCTAGGGGAGTATGGTGTGCCAAAGCCAAGAGAAAAGATAATAGTTTTAAGGAACAGGGAATTATCAAACAGTAGACAATACAAAAGATAACTGACAGAATGGGAAGAGATATTTGCAAATGACACATCATATAAAGGGCTAGTATCCAAAATCTATAAAGAACTTATCAAACTCAACACCCAAAGAAAAAATAATCCGATCAAGAAATGGGCAGAAGACATAATCAGACATTTCTCCAAAGAAGACATAGAGATGGCCAACAGATGCTTGAAAAAGTGTTCCGCATCACTTGGCATCAGGAAACACAAATCAAAACCACAATGAGATACCACCTCACGCCAGTCAGAGTGGCTAAAATTAACAAGTCAGGAAACGACAGATGTTGGTGAGGATGCAGAGAAAAGGGACACTGTTGGTGAGAATGCAAGCTGGTGCAGCCACTCTGGAAAACAGTATCGAGGTCCCTCAAAAAGTTGAAAATAAAGCTATCCTGTGACCCAGCAATTGCACTACTGGGTATTTACCCCAAAGATACAAATGTAGTGATCCAAAGGGACATCTTTGTTTACAGCAGCAATGTCCACAATGGCCAAACTGTGGAAGGAGCCCAGTTACCCATCAACAGATGAATGGATAAAGAAGATGTGGCATATATATATACAGTGGAATACTCAGCCATCAAAAAAATGAAATCTTTCCATTTGCAAGCAAATGGCTAAGCAAAATAAGTCAATCTGAGAAAGCCAATTATCATATGATCTCACTCATATGTGAAATTTAAGAAACAAAACAGACTCATAGAGGACGGGAGGGAAAAATAAAACAAGATGAAATCAGAGAGGGAGACAAATCATAAGAGACTCTTAATCCTAGGAAACAAACTGAGGGTTGCTGGAGGGGAGAGGAGTGGAGGAATAGGGTAACTAGTTGTTGTAATAAGCACTGGGTGTTATATAAGACTGATGAATCACTGAATTCTACCTCTGAAACTAATAATACACTAATGTTAATTAATTGAATTTAAATCTAAAAATATTTTAAAAAGAAAGGAACAGGAATTACCAACTATCTTCAGTTTGGAATTAGGAGAGAGATGTCAGCTCTGTTTTGGCAACAAGGTGACCCCTACAAGATCAAGTGTAGTAGAGCAGTGAGAATGGGGTGCGGTAGTGGGTACCCTGGGACCACAGGCCACACGTGTGTGAGTTTTCCTGGGCAAGGAGCCGAGCAATGGGGCAGAGCCCAAGTTGTGCTGCTGAGTCAAGGTAAGGCCCTTTGAGGACATGATTTTAGAATTTAGATACCTTCAGGCTGCAAAGTCCATTCATTCCAGTTGCTACATTGAAATTTCAAGATAGTTATTTTATAACTATTTGGGGATTAAGTAACATTATGACTGTATATGTTATTAATTAAAGTTAAAGTACTGAAGAGATAACAATTTCTGAATATTCTAATTTATCCTGAAATTAAAAAAAAAAACTGCTTAAAATATTTTTAAGTCCTATATATCTTCATACGTGAGAGAGAATATGAAAATGAATTTAAACAAAAGGATGGAACTTAGAACTAGAAAGAAGTTCAGAGGGGGTCTGGGTACCTTAGTTGGTTAAGTGTCCATCTTTGGCTCAGGTCATGATCCCAGGGTCCAAGGATCAAGCCCTGAGTTGGACTCCTTGCTCCGTGGGGAGTCTACTTCTCCCTCTCCTTCTGTCATTCCCCCTGCTCATGCTCTCTTTAGCTCTCTCTCTCTCTCTCAAATAAATAAGTAAAATCTTTAAAAAAAAAAAAAAGAAAAGAAAAGAAAAGTGTTCAGAAAGAGAAAATCATGGCTAATGTAATTTCCTTTAAGAATAAAGGAACTGATAGGGTCTCCCAGGTGGCTGAGTCAGTTAAGCAGCAAACTCTTGGTTTTAGTTCAGGTCATGATCTCTGGGTTCTGAGGTCAACCCAGGCGTCAGGATCCAAACTCAGCAGGAAGTCTGCTTAAGATTCTCTCCCTCCCTCTCCTTCTGCCCCTCCCCCTGCTCTCTCTCAAGTAAATAAATAAAATCTTCTAAAAAATTTTAAAAGAATAAAGGAGCTGATAATGATGATATATTTAATTATAAAATCAAAGTGAATTTACCACAATGTGCATGTATATGGCCAATTTGAAGAATTTTAAAAGAATGCTTGAAATAAGTGATTTGATTTTTAAAACCATTGTAAACTCTAGTTTTTTCTAGAGATAGAATATTGTTTGTGTTTTTTTTTTTTAAAGATTTTTATTTATTTACTTGACAGACATAGATCACAACTAGGCAGAGAGGCAGGCAGAGAGAGAGGAGGAAGCAGGCTTCCCGCTGAGTAGAGAACCCGATGAGGGGCTCGATCCCAGGATCCTGGGATCATGACCTGAGCCGAAGGCAGAGGCTTTAACCCACTGAGCCACCCAGGTGCCCTGTTTTTTTGTTTGTTTGTTTGTTTTTCAGGTACATTTCCATGCTTTATTTTTTTCCCTAGCCACTAATAAATCATAAAATTAGATGTTTCAAACATGTTTTAATCGTTAAAATGGCACTGTATTTTTTAAAATTCACTCTAAAATTCTACTTTTTCTGGGAGTTGGAGATCTACCTACACAGAGTGTGTATTTCAATCAAGTATTCCCTGCACACCTACCTTCGTTCATGGCTTTACCAAGGGCTATGGAGACCTGATTGGCGCAGGAATTAAGACTCAGAGAAATTTATGCTTCTCTCTGAGGCAATTTAAAGTTGTGCTAAAACACAAACTTTACAGAAGACCACATATGATGTCTTACTTCTCAGGTGATCTGGCCCAATTATTTACCTTGTTGAGCCTTAGTTTAATCCCTGCATCATGGAAATTGTAATCCCTAATACTTCAGGCTGCATGGGGATTAAATGAGATAATACATGAAAAGCTCCTGACAGTGTCCTGGAGATTGGAAAATTATTGCCAAATATTGGGATTCTTGCCTTAATCTAAGCTGCATGTAGTCCAGACTCTAATCCCTCTGTACAGAGAGTGGAGAGACAAAACAGAGTGCTTGGCACATAGACAACATTCAGTAAACATATGAAGGGTGATGAGTCAATTAACTGGCTAATTAATTAACATAACCAATGACTTTCCATAAAAGAACAGCAAAATCACAATGCTTTACTTCTGCGGAGGTTTTATAGTCGCTCCAACGAATGAGTCATGTCTAGAGGGCCGCATATTGCACAGGAGGGATGCGAGCTAAACAGGGCAGGGGTTACGAGCGGAGGGGAAAGAGGTCTCTCTTCCTTTTTAACCTATCTGTTCTTTCCAATTTGCTCCCAGTCAGTGCTCTAGGCCTGTCTTATTGGCTGCCCACTGCGGTCTCTAAAAAGGGCAGGTAGATATCATACTATTTCCACCACCATCCTCCCCACTTTTCTCACCTGACCTCCATCGCCACTCAGGGTCCTGGATACCGTGGATTGGGCAACGAGTCAAAAACTTGCCCATCAGAGTGTCCCTCAGAATTTTCAACTCAGAGCTGCAGACCCAACTGACAGATAATGATGAACTCTATGGCGGAGAGAGGAAATGTTGGAAAGTCAAAGTTGGTGGCATTATTGAATCACATTCACAACGAGTAAACAAAGGAGGCGGGGGAAAGAGAAATGAGAGCAGATGTGTTAAGGCAAAACAAAGATGGGGGGTCATGTAGCTCCTAACCTGGCCCAGGGTCAGAGTTAGTACAACTACTACAGAGCTGTAGTTGATTCCTGAGCTCCGGAGGCCCTAAGCATTCATAATTGCTAGGTGTCCTCTCCTTTGGCTGGGGATGTTAACCTATGATGCCCCTGGTTGGGTCAACAGGGCTTTCTGAACTGTGAAATGGCATATTCTCTGCCGTATCATCTAGCCCATAGGAAGTCTTGCCAGAAACCATCAGAGACATAGTATCGTGCAGTAAGATGGGCAAGTACAGCCAAAGTTGACCCTTCAGATACTCATACCCAATTAGCTGATAATCTCTTATCATGAGTTAAGAGGCTCAGCCCCAAGAAAAGACAGCACTTCAATAAATGATGTTGGGAAAACTGGACAATAACATGCAAAAGAATGACTGAAACTGGACCACTTTCTCGTACTATATATAAAAATAAACTCAAAATATAGTACAGGCTTAAATGGAAGAAGCTATAAAACTCCTAGAAGAAAACATAGACAGTAAACTCCTGGACATTGGTCTCAGCAATATTTTTTTGGATCTGTGTCCTTGGGCAAGGACAACAAAAGCAAAATAAATGAATGGGATTATGACAAACTAAAACCTTTTGCACAGCAAGGAAACCATCAACAAAGGGAGAACTTACTGATGGGAAAAGATATATGCAAATGACATAACTGAGGGAGTAATAGCCAAAATACATGGAGAAGCCACACAATTCAATATCAAAGAAAACAAACATAGCAACTAAAAAATGGACAGAGGAAGTAAACAGACATTTCTCTACAGAAGACATCCAGACAGCAACAGACGCATGAGAAGATGCTCAACCTCACTCATCATCAGGGGAGTGCAAATCGAAACCGCAGAGAGATACCAGTTCACACCTGTCAAAATGAATATTACAGAAAAGACAAGAAATTACAAGTGTTGGTGAGGATGTGGAGAAAAGGAAACTCTCATGTACCTTTGGTGGGAATGCAACCTGGTGCAGCCACTCCGGAAAAGAGTACGGAGGTTCCTCAAAAAATTTAGAAATAGAGCTACCCTACGACCCAGCCATTCCACTTCTGGATATTTATCCAGAGAAAATGAACTAATACGAAAGGGTATACGCACCTCTGTGTTCACTGCAGCATTAATTACAATAGTCAGGCTATGGAAGGAAACCACATGTCCCTCGATAGGTAGTGAAATATTCAGCCCTGAACTCTTGCCATTTGCCACAACATGGATGGACCCAGAGGGTATTTTGCTAAGTGAAATAAATCAGACGGACAAGGCAAAGACACAAATACTGTATGATTTCACTTATATGTAGACCTAAACAAAACAAAACAAAATAAAACAGAAACAGACTCATAGATACAGAGAACGATCTCGTAGCTGCCAGAGGGATTGGGTAAAATAGAGCAAGAGGATTCAAATGGACAAACTTTCAGTTATAAAATAAATAAGACACAGGATGCAACCCACAGTGTAGGAGATACGGGTAATAATACTGCACCAGTTTTGGTGACCGATGGCAGCTAGATTTATGGTGGGCATTGCTATGTAACATACATAAATGTTGAATCACTACGTTGTACACCGGGAACTAACATGATATTGTACATCGATGATGCTTCAACTATAAATAAATAAATACATAATAAATAAATAGTCTGAGCCCTGAAAGAGTCGAGAAAACACATTTGGAATTTTGGGCTTTTCTGACTTTTAAACAGTTCCTTATTTGGGTGTGTTTTTACAGTACTAGCGTTTATCTTTCTTTGATTTCTTGGTGTCAGTCCATGACAGCCCAAACTTGGATTGTCATAGCCATGCCACCCTTGTCTCATGACTTGTTCTCTCTGGACCCAGTCATTTCTCACATCCATCAAAGTCTTGAAGAGGTAGGAGTTATTTATTCAGAGAAGTAATGTAGCATGTGCCAGAAACAAAATTGCCTTCTATAATATTTAGTGAAATAAAAGGTCAGGTTTAGGGGTGCCTGGGTGGCTCAGTGGGTTAAAGCCTCTGCCTTCAGCTCAGGTCATGATCTCAGGGTCCTGGGATCGAGTCCCGCATTGGGCTCTCTGCTCAGCAGGGAGCCTGCTTCCTCCTCTCTCTCTGCCTGCCTCTCTGCCTACTTGTGATCTCTGTCTGTCAAATAAATAAATAAAATCTTAAAAAAAAAAAAGGTCAGGTTTATTTATTTTTTGTATACCTCTCTATGGATCATCTATCTCTCTAACTACCTATCAACTTAAGTCTATTTAGTCTAAAGAAAGTAAGCCCACGCACAAATTCTATCACATTCTAAGTTTGCCTGGGAAAGTAAAAGCAAAACCTCCTTAGGACTCACACGCCCGTGTTCACAGCAGCATTACTGACAATAGCCCACAGGGTGGAAGCAACCCAGGTGCCCACCGGCAAATGAGTGGATAAACCAAATGAGGCCTGCACATACAATAGGATATCATTCAACCTTACAAAGGAAGGAAATTCTGACACAAAAGGACCAATATGTATTTTAAAGATTTTATTTATTTATTTAACAGAGAGAGAACAAGCAAGGGGAGCAGCAGAGGGAGAGGGAGAAGCAGACTCCCCGCAGAGCAGGGATCCTGACATGAGGCTCCATCCCAGGACCCTGGGATCACAACCTAAGCCAAAGGCAGATGCCGAACCGACTGAGCCACCCAGGCATCCCCAAAAGGACAAATATTGTAGGATTCCACTTACATGATGTACCCAGAACAGTCAAGTTCATAGAGACTGAATGGAGAATGGTGTTTGCCACGGGCTTGATGGGAGGGGAATTGGGGAATTAGAGTTTAATGGGGATTGGATTTCAGTCTGGGACGATTTGCAGATTTCTGTGGGGGTGCCTGGGTGACTCAGTCGGTTAAGTCCCGGCTCTTGACCTCAGCTCAGGTCTTGATCTCAGGGTTGTGAGTTTGAGCATGGAGCCTACTTAAAAAAAATTTCTGTGGGTGGGTGGTGGTGATGATGGTTTCAGCACTATGAATGTACTTAATGCCACTGAACATTACACTTGAAAATGGTTAAGAAGGTACATTTTATGTTGCATTTATTTTAACCCAGTTTTTTAAAAAAGCTGCCCTGAAGTGAAAGCATTAGGGAGGTTGTCCTGCAAAACCCTTTCCACTGACCCATATACATCTTTATGATAAGAGATTTTCTTTCAAGTGTACTTTTTAAAATAGAGTTCACATAGGAAGAGACCATTTCAGGGAGGCACAGGACCTCTCATTTTCTTCCCTGGGCATAGAATACCAGCCAAGTAAAACCATGGTCGAGTTAGAATCTGAACAGGACCAGTTCACTCTGTTCCTTAAACTCAGTATTTCTCTTCCTCAAACTCCTCTCCATGTCGTCGCAGGCACAGGGTGATCGGATCTTCGCCCCAGGTCTGTGCTGATGTCTTTGGCAGAACTCAGGCTGGAGCTTCCTTCTCCCCTGTAGAGGTCATTGCCCAACTGGCAGGTGTACTGAAAGGAGTTTTGTTTGAGGTACATAGAGTAAAATCCGACTCACATGCACTAAAATAAAGAGCTTTCATCAGAATGAGCTTGAATGTTGAAATGAAAGGTTGAAAGGTTTCACAGTATCTCTCAATGTTTTAAATTCCACTTAAAAGTCTTATTCATTGTCATCACTTTAAAAATATTTTTATTTTACCCTCTATGATTATTAGAAAGGTGTCATCTCTCTAAATATATAATACTCCTTAATCTGTATGCTTCTTTTGTAGCTCAAATGTTCCCAGGATTTCAGCCTCTGGTGTTTCTCTTTCTTGAACAAATAAATACACTCAAACCAGCATCTCATGCAAACTGCCGAGAGACCAGCACCCTCCCAATATTTAGGATCCCAGGAGGGTCTGTCTTTCATGTGTGAGAGCACAGGTAGAAACCTGATGGTGGATATCACACCTTTTTCCTATAAATCGTTGCCAACTTCCTGTTCCCAGGCCCAGGGCTTTTGGCCAGGCTGCTTGGGGTCTTCGCCCTTGTCAGGTACCATTGGCCTCTGCCTTCTCTCCCTGGGGTCCTCAAACCCTCATCCCTAGTGCTGCCAGGGGGAAAACACAGAATTCTTCTTCTATGGTTATGTTTCCATCATTTGGAAAATGTTCTCATGACTTCGAGTTTTGCTTGAATGGCCCCTTCCCAGTGAGGTCTGGCCATGCTGTAGAAGATTCCCGGAGCAAGTCTCTGAGACTGGGTTCCTGAAGAGTGCTATGGAACACACAGCTGTAAGGAAGTAGGAAGGCGGGGTCAGGCAGAGAGGGATGCTGGCATCCAACAAGGACAACACTGAGGCCTCAGTAGCACCAACACCAGGAACACTGCCTGGCTCTCCATAAATACTTGTTCATAAATGAAAGGATTCCTATGTCTCAGGATAAATGCTTAGATAAGCCCCAGGGTACTTCTTCCCACCAGCTATCACTATAGGGAAGGGTATGGGAGATTTTTCTCTCTCTCTTTTCGGGGTAAATCTGAGGGGGTTTTCTTCTCCTTCCTATTACATACCAGTGGTTTCTGTGAACTCCCAGCTTGACCTTCAACTAGTCACCTGGTGTGCCAGGGGCTCACCCCCTTTACTTGGAAATGCAGTGAATTCCAACTCCTCTTCCTGTTTACTTATTCTAAGAATTTGTTGAGCACCTGCTGTTTGCCTGGCACTTTCCCCGTTATGATTTTTTAAATTCCAGTTCTAGACTTCTGTGAAGGAAGCAGAGCACCACCTATCACAGTCTTCTAATCCTCTGTGAATAGAGAACTATAGATCCTATTCTGAGGAAGAACTTCAGGAAGCAAGTTCTGACAATTTCCAGGAGCACATTCTAGAATTTACAGAAGCAACGCTGCTAAAACGTCTTCCTCTTTTTAAAATTTCCCTTGTCACAATTTGTCTGTGTGTCTCTTTATAAAGAGTCATTTTTCATTAAACTCTGAGTTCCTTCTTAAGAGAAACAAAACTGTTATCTTATTGGAGCTCATCAAAGTGTCTGAAGTACAGCAGATTTTCAGTGTGTGTAGAAAATAATTAGAGTCCATGTACTTCTAGTTTTGAAGTCTCATCCTTCAGCATTCCCGTTTCCTCCCAAAATGAACTTAATTAAAACAATTAGACTATAGGGGCACCTGAGTGGCTCAGTCCATTAAGTGTCCAACTCTTGACTTTGGCTCTGGTCATGATCTTAGATCAGTGAGATCGAGCCCCACATCAGGCTCTGTGCTGAGCAAAGATCCTGCTGAAGATATTCTCTCTCTCTCTCCATCTGCCCTTTCCCTGCCTTGCTCTCGATCTCTCTAAAAAAATTAATTAATTAGTTAATCAATTTAATTAATTAAATAATAAAACAACGAGACTAGTCTCAATGACAGCACTGAGCAGCAATATGCCAAAACAGTTAGACCATTGGAATCTGACTTTGTCTCATGCAGATGAAAAAAAGAAAAACAGAAATATCTATATCTGTTTGTAGATACTCCATCAAATCTGTAACTAGTTTGATTTAAGTGTCATTACTTTTAATAATACGATGGACATTCAGTTTCACATGAATTATCCTGTTTAATTATCCCTTGTAACAATTCTATAATCCATTTTACTACCAAGGAGATTGAGGTACAGAGAAGTGGCTTGCACAAGGTCACAGAACTTGGTAGAATCTGGTTTCGTAGCTGGTTCTTTCTCAGTGCAGTGATTGGACTCTGCAAGACTGCTGTATAACATCCATCTTAAGAAGAAATAGAACACTAATGGAGACACTAATGTCCCAAACTCTCAGCCAACTGAAACTCTGCATGCTTTTAGACTAGGGGGTATTATATTAATCTCCTCTTGAACTTTTCTGGAGGCTTCTGATAACAGGTCAAGACGGATAGCATTCTGTGCTGAGGATGCAGCTGTGTTCCCACGACCTCTTTCACCATTATCATGAAAATCCCTTCTATCTTTTTCATGCACTTGTTCCCCATTTTCCAGCAATCTTGGTCTTCTTCATTCTTGTTTTACTTCCTTGTTTGGGAGACACTGATCCTCCAGTAGCTTTTTCAGTAGCATAAGAGGTCAATGTTCTAAGCCTTACATGTCTCGAAAGTATCTTTATTATTCTCCCACACATTCAGCTTAGAGTTTGAACATAGAATTCTAGAACAGAATTCGTTTTCTTTCAGATATTTAAATGCATTGCTTTATTGTCCTCTAGCTTCTCACGATACTATTGAAAAGTCTTTCTAACTCCTGTTTATTTGACCTGTCTCTCTCTTGCTCTCTGATTCTCGTAGGTCAATGTTTTTATTTTCATTTGGTGAATGTGGAGAATATATTATAAATGTGTGGGTTCACTCTGTCATCTTAACCCTGAAGTTCCAACCATACATTTCTAACCACCCCCAAACAGAGAGCAAGTTGGAAGCTGCACATGGAGAGTATTACAAAGGCCACTGGGCCAAGAGCAGAACAGGAGGCACTCACATGAGGTGAATACCATGCTATCACAACAAAGAATGGGAAAAAAAAAGTGAGCCAGACACCAGAGTCTCATGACATAATGCTTTGGACCGGCTTTCCCCTCACTCTTTTGTGCTCCCTCTTCACAAAAGACAGAAGCAGCCCCTTGACCTGTTTCACCAGATTCTTTAGTATTTGCCTGACTGCCTGTAGTTCATCTACAGGCAGTAGATGTGGGGAGACAATCAGTTATGCTGGCGAGACTCTGTCTCTTATACCCAGAAGTTGCCAGTTTTCTGTTTGTTACTTCATTCTTGGAACAAAACGATAATTCTGCCGTCCTAAAAGACATACGATGGACTGCAGGATCAGACTCCATTACCTTGATCCCAGGATCCAGACCACCTTGGTCCTAAGCTTAAATCGCGGTCCTGCTACAATAGTATTGAGCATCCAGGATTGCCCATGGAATGACCCATGAACACGACTACAAGATGAAGCAGTCAATACCTAACACTTACCAGAGGTTCATTTCCTCGACAAACATTTACTTTAGATACAAAAACCCTTTGATACAAAGCATATAAGGTGATAAATGGCCCCCCTCAATCACTGTCACCATAATCCTCAAACACACATACACCCACAATTGTTCATGACCCACTCAGCGCCTCTTCTCTTGAAGACAGAAAATCCCCTCAGGTTTCCTTCATCAAAATGCGCATTTCCCTGAAAGTACTTCCAGAATGAGTAAGAAGAGGTTCCTGAGAAGCAAGAGAACCACAGGCGAAGGACTGTGGCTCTCACAAGTCAGATGAAGAAAATGGTTTGGGGATGGGCCCAATATGAGAAGAATCCTGGGAGGGTGTGATGTTAAAAGTTACAGGGATCAAGTTAACTCAGCAAAGAAGAGAAGAATGGAGGAAGTGGACCAGCCCACACCTCATGGTGAGTTCAGGAAGATGCTCCGAGTGGGGAGAAGGGAATGGAAAGTGCCAGCAAGCACCAGATAGGGAAAACAACAACTAACTCGGGAAGCAGAAAGTAGCCAGGAAAATTCCTTCCCACTCTTCCCCAACCGCCCCAGTACTAAAAGTAATTAACCTAATTCTTGAGTGCTGGTTTCAATTTACACAGATTAGAAAAACATCTCCTCCCTAGGCCTCGCCAAGCAACCCATCATTTTATTTTTATTTTTCCCCAACTTCTAAAAAAAATCTGAACAACCCTAAAAGTTAGAAGAATGGTTCAGAAAGAACAGTAGCCACCTAAACTCAACATGGTTGCTAGTCTATCTCACACTCAGGCTCTTGAAGAACCCTTCGGATGTAGGGGTCCACCATGATGACACTTCTTCCCTTAATGTTTCTGTGTCCGTCTCCTAAAAATACAGGTGTTCTTCCAAAGAGCCACAATGGAAGCATCGCATCTAAGAAAATTCACAGAAGCTCCCTCTTATTGTCTAATACCCAGTCTATACTCAAATTCCTCCAGTTGCTCCCAAAACGCATCGTAGAATAGCCAGTCCTTTCCTGTTCTTCCTCATCAAATTCTTCTTTGTTCTGGGTATTGTTTTGAGCCAGGATCTGATCAGACTAAACACCCCACACTGGATGGTGAGGTCTCTTTAGACTCTTTTAATCTTTTTTTTTTTTTTTAAGATTTTTATTTGTTTATTTGACAGAGAGAGATCACAAGCAGGCAGAGAGTCAGGCAGAGAGAGAGAGGAGGAAGCAGGCTCCCTGCAGAGCAGAGAGTCCGATGTGGGGCTCGATCCCAGGGCCCTGACACCATGACCTGAGCCGAAAGCAGAGGTTTTAACCCACTGAGCCACCCAGGTACCCCATCAGACTCTTTTAATCTTTAACCTAGAATAGGGTCCCTCACTTTTTATTCATAATATTGGGGTTTTGTCGTTTTGGTTTTGTTTTACTTTCTGTTTTTGCTTTTGTTTTTGTTTTTGTTTTGTTTTCCAGAAGTCCCAGACATTTTGTTTTGTAACATTTCGATATTCTGGTCAGGCTGATTATTTCATCATACAGCTGTTTAATGTGGATGTGGTCTAGCCCCTATATTTCCTGTCGTTGAAGGATGGGTGTAGAAACTTGATTCGATTCAGGTTGAACACTTTTGGCAAGGACACTTCGTAGGGGATGCTGTGTAGTTTATGGTGCGTCCTTCCAGGAGGGTACATCACCATGAGGGCTCCGTTGAGTCTGGCTCCTTGACTAAAGTGGGGACCATCGGATCTCTCTGTTGTAAAAGGCACCTTTCTTCCATGAAATTGGTAGGTGACTCTGCAGTGATCTGTTGGTATGATGAGTGAGTGTCTTGTATCCCAACAATGCTGCACCCAATGGTTTAGCATCTATTGATAATCTTTGCTGATAATAATTATTACTTTAACAGCCCATCAATTACTTTTTTAAACATTTTATTTATTTGAGAGAGAGAGAGTGAGCAAGTGAGTGAGAGAGAGCACGAGCGGCAGAGAGAGAGGGAGAAGCAAGCTCTCCACTGAGCAGGGAGCCCATCTCGGGGCTCAATTCCGGGACCCTGGGATCATGCTCTGAGTCAAAGGAAGGCTTCACTGATTAAGCCACCCAGGTGCCCCAACAGTCCATCAGTCATTTTTTTCTAAAGATTTTCTTTTTATTTATTTGAGAGAGAGAGAGCACAGGAGCCAGGGGAGGAAGAGACTCCCCACTGAGCCAGGAGCCTGTCACAGTGCTCGATCCTAAGACCCTGAGATCATGACCAAAGCAGAGGGCAGCAGCTTAATCCCCTGTGCCACCCACCTGCCCATCAATTATACAAGTGCCTAAAGGATGAGTGAGAAGAAGAGAAAGGAGTGTCAAGGGCAGAAACAGAGAACAAGGCAAATGCAGCAAAGGAATCCAAAATCTTGGCCAAGGCCCTCTTCAATTTACATTTAATGCTTTCAGAGTCCTGAGTCCTGAGTCCTTTAAGGAAATGCTGGCTTGACGCGATGAGCCAAGAAAGCCATAAGCAAGATTCTGTCACTTTAGAAAGACATGAATGCACTTCAGTGAGTCTAGGTATCTACGGTTTTTTCTGAACCTCATCCCCAGTGATCACCTGCTCTGAAAGAGCTAACAATTCAGGGGGGTTATGCCGCCATGCTCCAAACTCGGTGTTTGGACTGTGGATTCCCTATACGACCAGGAGGAGGTAGTGCTAGGACAGGCAATCTGGACCTCTTCCTACAGGGCTGGTTTACAGAACACACTCAACAATAGCCATTTATTCAGAACTCTCAGTTCCAAATCTTTTGCTTCTTTCCAAATAGTACTTGCCACACTGTCCAAAAACAGGTTTCTTTGAAAGAAACAAGTGGTCACTTTGTTGACCCGTTGAATACACGCATTGTCTTAGGCAAATTGCTCTCTTTCAGAGTTTAGGAAATTAAGTCTGTCCCTCTAAAGAGTTTACTGAATGCCCACATCAAAGAATATTTCACATCTACTCATATCTTGAAATCACTTCGAGTGATCTCAAAGCACACGTCTTTTCTAAGACATCCAATCCTGAAAAATCTTGTTCCAGTTCCGGGACACTCTGATTCTGGTTATGACAAGCAAGAACCTAACCGTCCCCCACCACCCTACCCTCCGAACTTGAAGTTTACTTCAATAAATATGAGGAGCAACCTAGACCCTCTGGCAATAAGAGGCGTTAAGTCATATAGAAATCCTATAGCCCACAAAAGAGCAAGAGATGGAGTCAGATATGAGCAAAGGGCTGTGAGCAAGACAGCCGTGCAGATCACTTCTCTCACTGGACGAATCAAAGAAGGTGTCTCCCGGGGGGCTCCCCCAGGAATGGAAAATTATTCCCCACAGTAGGAACAGACTCCTGGCACGTCAGTCAGTGCTGACTCACCAGGTAATTATGAAAGTCTAAACGTATGCTGCTCTAGACAAGTTATGGTTTCATGACTCCCTGGAGAGGACTATAATTATTTCAAGGAGAATTTTTTTTTTTTTTTAGACCTCGTAGTTTAAAAAAATGTATTTTAAGCAGACAAAAATGCAGATCCACTTTAGTTTGATTTTAATGTATGCATGATGTTTAAGAAGAAAGAAAGGAATTATATTTTCAAGCAAAAAGCAACGGGACACTCCAGCCCCTAATGGGTCGGGAATTTGGAATCACTGCTCCAGACAGCAGATGCTGGATACATGATGAATAGACAAATTCTTCAGATGCTTTTTTTTATAAAGGACTATAGTGTCTCTTGTCAGTAATTTCACCCCACCCCTGCCTTCTAGCCTCCTGGGTCCCTAACCATCTTTTGTGTAGTGTCTTGTATGCTACCCATTACTAGCAAACTAACTCCACACAAGCCTTCCACTTCCCTCCTTCAGAAGGGACTGCAGATTTGCTGGAGACGAACTTTACTGGGGCTCAGAAAAACCCAACTAAACAAAACATTCCAACTACTCAAAAAGGAGCAGACAAGAAACCAGTCCTGTAAGAAATTTACTACCAATTATTCAATCTCATTATCCATATCAGCCGTGAGGCACTTTAGGTTCTGGAAGCAAATCTGAACTTTAAAAATAAAAGGCAGGACAGAAAAATGTCAGCCCCGTGATTCTGAAGCATGGTAAAATTGTGTGATATTTTTCTAGCACATAACTAATAGTGTTGTTTCTGATCGTGAAGGAAGACAGCATCATTCTCTTGTTTAAAAAGTTTAGGCCTAGAAAAACTTCCTTTATGTTAGGGATGGAAAATTCTGCTTGAAGGTTCTATTCCTGTCCCTTTAATAATCTTTTCTTTTACTCTTCCCTTTCATCATGAAATAAAATAAAAATAAAACAAAACAAAAAGACACCTGTATCATGCCTTGTTGTATAGGACATGTGACAGGACACGGTTGTCCTATCCTGACTGCTGAAACAAAGCAGCTGATAGAAAAGTGCCCCTTCATTTTGGTGAAGTTTAAGTTCCATGACATTAACCACAATTTGACTAAGGGATTTCCTGCCAGCTGTCCCTGAAACACTCTTGCCACAAAAAAGTTCATTTCCATTCTTCTTTGCCCCTGAACCCAACAGGGGCTAGCTGAAGAGCAGTCATCTTCGTACCTGGGACCACCAAACACAGGAGCCTCGAATGAATAAAGGTGTTGCCCCTTAAAGATACAGTAATAATAATTAAGAAGAGAATGGCCCAAGAGAGGGGCTGGACTGAAGGCAGTCACCAAGGTGGAGATGTTAGCCTTCATCTGATGGCTGTTAGTCCCATCCCCAACCCTGTCCTTATCATGAGGGGAAGCGTGAGCAGGTGTGTGGTTGTGTAGGTTGGTCTCGCCAAGATATTCTGGCCAAAAAGAAGGCAAATGCAACCAGATACCAGGTAACCATGTAAAGAATTATAAATTTTAGTGTAAATGTAGTAAATGTTCAAAATCTAATTATTAGAGGAGAGACATTGCAAGTCTTTTAAAGAAAGATTTAAAGAAATACAAAAAATTCACATACCACCTAGTACCATTCTAAACTTGAGTTATTGAATACTATTGCTTGATCTAAATCCTTTTTTTACTTCCTTTTCTGCTTTCTTTGAATATTCAAAAAAAAAAAAAAAGACTAATTGCATTTTCCTTTATTTGTACATTTGCCATAAAGAAACCCCTGAGCTGTTTACAACTGATCGGTAAGGACTTTAAGGAGAAGACATCACAAAGTTGGACAGAGGCAAGACCCCAGCTCAGACAGCCAGGATTCAATGCTGGTGCTGACCTTGACAAGTGGTTTAGCCTTACTCTACCTCAGTTTCTTCATCCGTAAAATGGAGACAACTAAAACACCTATCTCACTGAGGTTGCTGTGTAGATTAAATGAAACAATCCAGGTCAAGTGTTTGGCACTGTGCCTAGAGCAGATCAACAGTGTGTCATTACTGTTGCTAATATGGGCATCGCCCCAGCAATCCCAGCTAATAGCTGAGCCCTGAGATCTTTCTCTTCTTCTCCTGGAGAGCTCTGTAGGAGAGGAATTTCCTCTTCCAGGGAGCTTTGGCTGCAAAACAAATACTGAATAATAAATAATTAAATGACAATTAAAAAAGAATGTAGACATTTACACAATGGGCAACCACAAAGCAAGACTGACTTCTTCTAATGGATGAATGTTTCCCCTGGCAGCTAGCTTTTTAAGAGTCTTTCTCACCATTTTAACCAAACAGAAGAATGCAAAAATAAAGTTATCACATGGTTTCCTTAACATCCAAATTTAACTCAGTTGAAGGGAGGAAAAGAAGGAAAAGACCAAGGGACTTGATGGCTGGTTAGAAAGCAGGGAGCATTCATATATTAAAAACAAGTCCACTGGGCCAATTCTTACTTCAATTTTTTAGTTTGCTTGGTTCATGTGCTAGATTCTTTTTTTTTATTTGTACAGTTCGTTTTTTTCTTAGGTAAAGTGTTTTGGGTTATAGTGGCGGGCTTGATATGGTTTTGTCTGTTCGTTTGTTTTTAACCATAAATGAAGCAAGTCACCTTCAAGACCTGATTTTTTTTCCAGATTATTTATTTATTTATCTTGAGAGAGAAAGTGAGTTTGTGTATGTGTTTGTGAGCAGGGGCAGGGGCAAAAGGAGAAGGAGAGAGATTCTCAAGCAGACGCTGTGCTGAGCATGGAGTTGGACTCAGGGCTCCAGCCCACAACTGTGAGATCACGACCTGAGCAGAAATCAAGAGTCGGATGCTCAATTGACTGAGCCACCCAGGCACCCCTGATTCTTTATTTATGTAAGTTCACCAGGGGAGCCTGGGTGGCTCAGTGGGTTAAAGCCTCTGCCTTTGGCTCAGGTCATGATCTCAGGGTCCTGGGATCGAGCCCCACGTCGGGCTCTCTGCTCAGCAGGAAGCCTGCTTCCTTCCTCTCTCTCTGCCTCTCTGCCTCCTGTGATCTCTGTATGTAAGTTCACCAAATGAGTAGTCAGCATTAAACTAAAGGGTGAGATTGATACAAATCCCCCCAAAATAAACACTCCTGTTAAGTAGCAAAATCAAATACTTTCAGCTCTTGGTAGATAACCAAGATAACTGTGAACCCTCATTTCTTCACCAATCATAAAGCCCTGTCTCAGAGTTCCCAAAAGATCCCTTAGGTTTCTTAACTTTCCAGATAGGGCTCACCTGAACTTTGGGTGACTCACCTCTCATGCTTATGTCTTCCCAAATCTCTAGGTTATCCATCCAGTGGTTGAGTTCTCTTCCTATGCAACAAAACTGTGAAGGATCTGGGTGTGGACCTGTTCAAAGGCAACCACCAAAGGCACAGCAGAAATGGGCAGAAATGCCAGCCATAGAGCCCCCAATGGTTTATTCTTCTATAGAATTAGTTTTACTTATACTGGGATTCTAAGCATTAAATCTTGCCACTAATCCCTTACTGTGCAATTCCTACCACCCACCAAGAGGTAATAGAAAGTTGAATCAGATACTTCTTCCTTAGGTTCCCAAGAGCCAATACTTTGAAATACAGATTATTTACACAGACTTAGTTTCACTCCAAACAGAATGTTGGGGGTCGGTTCGGTTGTCACTTTTAATCTGTTTGATACAGACTTGGTGTCCTTCTCTGACCATCTACTCATCACCTTTGTGAGAAGGAAGTTCTTCTTGTGCATCCTGGCTTTCTTAAGCAAGACAAAGTTAAGACAAAGCTTTAACCAAAAGAGAATGCTAAAAAGGTTATAGTAAAAGAGAGACTGAGAAATCAATATATTAGCACTTCATGGCTGAGAATTTCCCTTACTAAATCCATGCCCACTTAGATCAAGATAGATGATACTGGCAGTCTGACTGGCAGTGCTATTCTTAGAAAAGTAAAGCAAACAGCTCGAATCCATTTCCTAGAACCAATGGCTGGCAGATTTTACCAGTTTCTACAGTAAGAAATATATTTACATCTTGACCCAGTGCACAGGCACATGAACTGAAACAAAGGTTTCACGAGTCAGCACCTCCCCCAACTGCAGACAGTGCTCAGCGGTGTTTGCCAACTCTGCTTGATTTCATTTTTGCAATGCTGGTTGTGACTTAGTAACTGATTTCACTATACTAATGGGTTGCATTTCACAGTTGGAAAAACCATACCCTAGAAAATCACCCCCTGCACTACACAGGTCAAGCAAAGTGCTCACGAGGCAAAGACCAGTGTTTCAAAAGACCAGTGTTTCAATTCCTCTTTCAGTCCCTGATCGAACACAGCTCCTCAATGGCCAGAGTTAGAGAAAAAAATTATTCTGCCACTTGGTAAAATGGTAAGAAAGACTTCATTGAAGACTGAAGAGCAGAGAGATGGCACTCAACCCTGAGTACAAGAAGGAAGAATGGAGATTTATAGCCAAGGAACAGAGTGAGGGGAGTCGGCGAAAGGAAAATCATCATGAGGAGCATCAAGGGGAGGGGATTCTTCCAACTTGACCTAACAGGATTCTTGCTAAGAACTGGCTAGGAAAGCTGAGGACAGGAAGAGGGCCAAGGTCTGAGTTCAGAGGAGGGATCAGAGGAACCTACGGAGAGAGTTCTTTTCACCTGATGACTTTCTGCAGCCAACCGAAAGATGGGCATCATTTTTTTTTTTTTATTATTCCTATGGTAAGAAAAACCTTCAAAGCAGACACTGAGGTGATCTCCCAGTGGGCAGAACAACCTAATAGCTCAAAGGATGGCCTTCAGGACTCCTGACCAAACTTCTGACATCCAGAGGCTTCACTAAAATGACAGGAATGAAATTAAGAAATCAGAAGGGGAGACCTCAGCAAGTGAAAGATTTTGGCGATTTTCTGGAAGATCGAAAGCAGAGAGGAAAGTGGTAAAGATTTAGCAATTAGCTGCAAGTGACGGTACAAGAGCATGAGAGGTGGCTAGTCCTCCTGCAGAATGCACATCGCCGTTACCCTCTGAGGCACCGGGGACCCAGAGAGTCTCAGTCCTGGCCAGGGGAGCAGATCGAAACCCTGAATATGGGCTGCTGGGGCGTCCATGTGCCCTTTCCTGCCCCTTTCTGCCAGCAGCTGCCCCCCAGTCAGATACACACAACTGTGCTCCCACCCACACCCCAGTCAGGGATGGGAGACGGTGCTCTGGAAAAAAGTAACCTGGGATTCTCCAGGCGTGGGGAGATGAGGTATGAATAAATGACAATGAGGGATTGGGGTCTTACATCCAAATCTTTAATCTATTTTGAGTTAATTTGCAGGTAGCTTTCCGGTTTTCCCAACACCATTTGCTGAAGAGAACATCCTTTACCTGTCGTGTATTTTTGCCCCCATTGCCCTTAACCGACCATACACGTGTGGGTTTATTTCCTGGCTTTCTACTCTGTTCTACTGATCTATATGTCTGTTTTTAGGCCAATACCATACTGTTTTGATGACTATAGTTTTGTAAAGTAGTTTGAAATCAGGGACGGTGATGCCTTCAGCTTTGTTCTTCTTTCTCAAGATTGCTTTTGCTATTTGGGATCTTTTCTGGTTCCATACAAATTTTAGAATGTTGTTTCTTTTCTATTCCTGTACAAAAAACCTCATTGGAATTATGCCTGGGATTGCATTGAATCCGTACATTGCTTTGGGCATTGTACAATCTTTACTATTAATTTTTACTATTTTTACTATTAATTTTTTTTACTATTTTTACTATTAATTCTTCCAATCCATGACCATGGGATATCTTTCCATTTTTTGTGTCATCTTCAATGTCTTTCATCAGTGTCTTATTGTTTTCAGTGTACAGGTCTTTCAATTCTTTGGTTAAATTTATTCCTAGGTATTTTATTTTTTATTGCAATTATAAATGGCATTGTTTTCTTAACTTCTCTTTCTGATAGTTCATTATTAGTGTATAAAAATGCAAAAGATTTTTGTATGCTGATTTTGTACCCTGCAACTTCACCAAATTTGTTAACTCATTCTAACACTTTTTGGTGGACCCTTTAGGATTTTCTATATATAAAATCATGTTGTCTGCAAATAGTGATGGTTTTGCTTTTTTGGATGCCTTTTATTTCTTTTCCCTGCCTGACTGCTCTGAGGAGGACTCCCAATACTATGTTGAATAAAAGTGGTGAGAGTAGGCATCGCTGTTTTGTTCCTGATCTTAAAAGAAAAGTTTTTCAACATTGAGTTTGATGTTAGCTGTAGGCTTGTCATAGAGGGACTTTACTATCCTGAGGTATGTTCTGTTTATACCCACTTTATTGAGAATTATCTTAAATTTTGTCAAATGCGTTTTCTGCATCTTTATTTCCTTTCTTTTGTTAGTGTGGTACAACACGTTGATTGGTTTGTAGATATTGAACAATCCTAGCATCCCTGGAATAAATCCCACTTGGTCATAATAAATGATCCTTTTAATGCATTGTTGAATTCATTTTTCTAATACTTTGTGGAAGATTTTTGTATATTTGTTCTTCAGGGTAATTGCTTGTGATTTTCTTTTTTTATGGTGTCCTTGTCTGGTTTTGGTATCAAGAGTAACGCTAACCACATAAAATGAGTTCAGAAATATTCCCTCCTCTTCAGTTTTTTGGAAGAGTTTGAGAAGATTATGTTTTAAATCTTTTTTGAATGTTTGATATAATTCACAGTATTACGTAAAGCTGTCTGGTCCTGGACTTCTGTTTTCTAGGAGATTTTTGATTACTGATTTAATCTCTCTATTAATAATCAGTCTATTCAGATTTTCTATTTCTTCATGATTCAGTCCTGGAAGATGACTAGGAATTTATTCATTTATTCATTTCTTCTAGGTTTTCCAATTTGTTGGTGTACAAAGTCTCTTCCGTTTCTTCATATTTCTTTGATATCAGTTGTAACTCCTCTTCTTTCATTCTGGTTTTACTTATTCAAGCCTCTCTTTCTCTTACTGAGTCCAGCTAAAGGTTTGCAAATTTTGTCTGTCTTTTCAAAGAGCCGACACTTGGGGTGCCTGGGTAGCTCAGTCAGTTAAACATCAACTCTTGATTTTGACTCAGGTCATGATCTTGGAGTTGCAAGGTCAAGTTCCATGTCCCAGCATGAAGCCTGCTTGGGATTCTTTTTCTCCTTCTTCTTCTGCCCCTTTCCCCACCTCTCTCCCTCTCTCTAAATAAATAAATAAATAAATAAAACAAAAAATAAAAGAGCCAGTTCTTAGTTTCATTGATCTTTTATATTGTCTTTTTCTTCTCTATTTCACTTATTTCCACTTATTTCCATTTATCATGTCCTACCTTCTACCAACTTTGGGTTTCATCTGCTCTTCTTTTTCTGGCTCCTTCAGGCATAAAGTTATACGGTTTACTTGAGATTTTTTTTATTTCTTAAGGTAGGCCTGTTTCGTTAGAAACTTCCCTCTTAGAATTCTTTTTGCTGCATCCCATACATTTTGGTATATTGTATTTCCACTTGTCTCAAGGTATTTTTTTTTCCCTCCTTTGATTTCTTCATTGATGTATACAATACATCAGTTGTTCAGTAGTATGCTGTTTAATCTCTATATATTTGTGATTTTTCCGGTTTTCTTCTTATAATTGATTTCTAGTTTCATGTCGCTGTGATGAGAAGAGAGACTTGATGTGATTGCAAACCTTCTTAAATTTACTGAGACTTATTTTGTGGCCTTGATATCTATCATTTTTGGCTTAATCTATAATTTATTTCATGTGCATTTGAAAAGAATATGTGTTCTACTGGTTTTAGATGGATTGCTCTCTTTGCATATATATATCCATTATGTCTGTCTGGTCTGATGTGTCATTTAACACCAATATTTCCTCGTAAGTTTTCTCTTTGGGTGATCTACCCATTAGTGTGTGTGGATTATTAAAGTCCGCTACTATTATTGTCTTGTTACCAGTTTCTCTCTTTAGGTGCTAAGTATTTACAAATTATATATCTTCTTGTTGGATTGACCTCCTTTTTTTTTTTTTTTAATTAGTCTTTCTTTTAAAGTCGGTTTTCTCTGATACAAGTAGCTACTCCAGGTTTTTGTTTGTTTGTTTGTTTCCATTTGCATGAGACATCTTTTTCCACCCCTTCACTTTCAGACTGCACATGTCCTTAACATCTGAAGTGAGTGCCTTGTAGGCAGCATATACATTCCCTGAGAGCATCTCCATAACCTCTAGATCGTGGCAAATCTGAAGCCTGTCCCTCAGGCTGAAGCTCCAGGCCACGTACACAGGCCTTTTCCACATGGAGTTGGGGAGGGTCTCACTCTGCTTCTGTGTGGTGCTCTAGGTATGGTAGCCTTCCCAGAATTGTCTCTCTGATTATTTCAGAACCACGGGGCCCAGAAACACAATCGCCATGGCCACCATGGCCAGGGACTCAGAGGGTATACCCTGTGTGGGCTGTGAGAGTGATGCAGAGGCAAGATGCTTGCTTGGCGGCTAGGGCAGAGCTACAAGAGTGCCACGGGTGGGGGTGGGGGAGGCGTTCACCCTGTGGCTTTGCTGCGACCAAAGAAGCAGTGCAGGGGTGTGCATGTCCACCAGCACTAGCAGACTGGAGGGAGAGACAAAAATGGCACCCATCAGTGCCAACACTTAGCAAGGTAGAAGGGAGAATGCAAAAATGGTACCTGTCACATCTCTGTCCTCAGAGTGAGTCCCAACAGCTTCCTGCCCCTCTAAATGCTTGAAGATGAGCAAATGCATCTCCTTCACATATGATCTAGGCATTTTTCAAACTGTTGTTCCTGTGCTGTGTCCAGGCCAAGTGAGTTTGTGCATAAGCCCATTATGAATGGAACCCCTATTCTCTGTGTGTCTCTTGGACATAGGCTTTATTCAAAGCCAGACGTTTGGGGACCTGGTCTCTCCAGTGCAGATCCCAAAGCTTCAGGGGTCTGACATGGAGCATAAACCCCCAGCTAATGAAGGTGGAGCTCCTTCTGTGTGAGATCCATTCTAGTCATGGGTTGTAGTGCCTTAAGCAGGGGTTTTGTGAGACCAACTCTCTGCCTCTCCCACTTGTGGTCTTTTTATCTTTTGTTGTGGAAGAGCTTGTCAGCTGGTTTCTTTTTTGGAGGGAGCTTCTCCCTATGTAGCTGCAGATTTGTTGTGTCCTTAGGAGGAAGTGGGTCCAGGACCTTCCCATGACACCTTCTTAAATCTTAAATAATTTGAACCTAAAATCTTATCCTTGTCTAACTACAAATCAAGTAACAAGTAGGACAAATACATGTTTAGACATGTAAAAACACAAGAAAATTTACCTTCCATGTAATCTTTCTTATGAAGCTACTAAAGGATATGTTCCAGAAAAACAAGGGTGTAAATCAAGAAATAGGAAAGTCTACGCTTCAGGAAACAGGAAATCCAGTACAGGAAAGTTAAAGGGAAGTACCAGATGATGTTAAAGAAAAGTCCCCAGTAACAGAGGGCTGCAGGGAAGGGTCTCTATGAAAAGTCTGTGAAAAATAAAATCACAGCTGCAGAATTTTAAATAGAGATCTTATGTTTATAAGAACTACATTGTAAGATTATATCAATCTACCAGAAGCTGCGGCCTGTTGTACACCAGTTCTGAACAGATAAATTCTCCAGACTTTCCTTTATGGACAAGCACATCTGAAAATTGCTTTGCACTTAGCTAGGTCTTGAGATGATTGGGTGGCAGAGATGAAACCCAGCGGTCCTCAGCAGGTGAGGAGAGGACAGACCATATAACAAAAAGTTAGCAAACTTAAAATGCACTATTCGAAAGGGGTGATGATAAAACACATCTGAAAGAAGTCTAAGTTATTTGTTTAGTAAAATATTTACTATCTGTAGGTGGCCACAATATTTGCCAAAGAGAGTAAAACCTTTAAGATCAATGAAACAAGCCTGAATTGCTTTCATCACTTGATTAGTGGGTTAGTACGGATCTTAATTTCAGAATGTCTGGATCAAGTTCTGTTTATTATGGAGACTGATTTACTCAACACACCCTTCCCCCTAAGAAAAACATAAAAAACTGATAATGTTCAAGCTCTTGAAAAACAACACTTAAAGGCATTTAACAGGCCCAGTGAAGCATGTGGAAAGAATTAAAGGCCGATATACAGAAAGCTAAGGTATTTTTTAAAATTAGGCACTTAAGTGCAGTAAAAACAAAAATTTGTTCAGTAAAGAAATGTAATCCTAATTTATAACTTGCTACTTGACTATATAGTCCGCAGTATTTATATAGTTTTAAAAATGTAAACATTGTACTAATGAAGTAAATAATCTGTTGTGTGGGGCTGGAGTGAGTAGGGCCAAAGGGTCTCAACCCTTAACACAGAAACTATTTTCAAAGTGTGGACAGGGCTTACGAAGAAAACAAAGATAGGGAAGTGCCCTGAGCTAACAATAGCAGGGGGTCATTGCCATTTCTAGGCCTGAATGTTCAAGGGCAAGGGGAGGGGTAATTATCAGAACCTCAGAGAGCAGCTGGATAGATAGGACTGTGCCAGAAAAGGAGGAGGGGGTCTTATCCAGGAGAATGAATATCTCATCCCCTTCGTACCCCTCTAATCCAATCTCCTGCTGATGCCTCCATTAGCCAGACACAGCCCAAAGCCAGAGGATTAGGGAGCCTGTGCACTTCGCCCACAAAGGTCAGCCTCCCTGGGGATCGACTGGGTAAAAGAATACATCTGGAAGAGATAGACAGTGTCCAGCAGAGAGCTAAAACTTCATGACCAGAGAACAATAATGTCTAAAATTAACACATCGAAAAATAGTTCCATTAGCCTGTTGTTAGAACTGAACTCGCCAACATTGGAAAGTGCTTGCCTCGGGGAAAGTAGGAAGAGAGAAGGTATGCAAGGAAACGTTTTTCGTGATAAAGCTTAGAACTATTAGAGTTTTTAAATATTTGTTGATATGATTTGATTAGAAATAAAAAGTAATAAAATATTGTAAAATGTAGAAAAAGGCCAAAGAAAAGAGAGAGAGAGAAAGAGAAAAGAAAAGAAAGTTGGTATACCTGATTAAGTTCTTTTACAGTTTGTCTTGAAATCTCTGCATCTAACAGAGTCTGGCTCATGGCAACTGCCCGGGAAAAATGCGTTGGTTGAAAGAGCGGAAGTGTCCCATCACAGCACTGCCAGAGTACTTTCTGCCTCTCTCTTTGATTTGATATAAGTCAAATTCAAGGGCTTTGTGGTCTGACTCTCAAGGTTTCACCTTGACCATGACCTTGCAGTCACACTCATTCCTCTGATCTTTCCAGCCTACCTTCCCTGAAGCCTCCACCTACCTCCCTGGGGCCCTCAGCCTACTCCCCTGAGGCCCCCACCTACCTGAAGCCCCCACCTACCTCTCTGTAATCCCCAGTCTACCTCCCTGCAGCCCACAGCCTGGTCCCCTGAAGCCCCTACCTACCTCCTGTAGCTAGGCTCCTATGCCATCTTAATGCTATTTTGTATATGAAGCTTCTTGAACCCAGAGTCCATCCCAGAAGCCTCTCCCCAGCCTAAATACCAAGTTCTCCACTCCAGAGTCTCTTCTGTGAAGACTGTGAAGCCATGGGACCAGCCCTTGGGCATGGGAAGGTTCATTAGAACAGCATTGCTGGTGAGGCTCTACTGATGGCTTCCCAGCAGGAAACTGAAGCCCAGCGGTGCTTTCTGACCCAGTGCCACAGGATGGAAGCCCCACGGACAACATGGAGAAGAGCTCTGGCAGCGTCAGGCAGTCTTGGCTTCGCCTTCTCACACTCCGAGAGATGCTCCGAGGAAAGGCTCTGATGTCACCTTTCTGCTCATCTCTGGCTCCTCCACAAGATACGGTGCTCTGCTGGGAGAAACAAAACCCTGACATCAGTATCTGTCAGTATTTGCTCCGGATGCCTGGGCAGCTCAGTCGGCACTCAGCTCAGTATCTGGCTCTTGATTTCAGCTCAGATCCTGGTCTGGGGGTCATGGGACTGAGTCCCGGGTCAGGCTCAGCGAGGAGTCTGCTTGAGATTCTCTCTCTCTCCCTCTGCTCTTCCACCCTGTTTGCTCATTCTCTCTCTCTTTCTCTTTCTCTCTCTAAAATAAGTAACAAATCTTAAAAAAAAAAAAAAAAATTGATTACCATATGGGACACATTTTTTGATGACCTGTCAGTGAACAGCCCCTTCTCATTGCTAACAGAGCCCTTAGCATGGTAGCGACTGCTCCTTGTCAGTGGCCATCTCCTCTTGGCATCATGGGTCCAGGAAGGTGCATGTGCTCAGGGCCTACCTCCAAGAAATATCTCTTTCCCTGATGATAGAAAGGATCTTCTCTTTCCCTTTGCCAAGATTCCCCTTGCTTCCTGCCCAGGACTCCAAAGTGTGTGAGGCAATCTGTCCTCCAGCTGGAACGGCCATCTCTGATTAGACGGTGGGATGTTCCTGACCCACTGAAGACAGCAGAGGAGCAAGACAAAGAGTGTTAGAGCCCCAGACATCACTGAGTCACAGAACCATCCCTGGGCCCACCCTAATGGTCTAAGCTATTACTGAATTTTCTGTAGCTTGCAGCCAGAACAATCCTAAATGATCCAATGTGTATGCCATTAATCGTGATATGACAATCTGTTTTGTCTGTTTCATGTCATCTGAGCGGGCATGGGTGTCCTTTTGTTCAAAACTCAACTCTCTGCCGGCACTTGGGATATTCTTGCAATGACAACCATGATGTCTGTGAGTGGAATCAAAAAACTTTTACCACCAAGAAAGAACTGACACTGTCACACCTCACATTCAGAGCCCAGATACTGTAAATTTTGATAGATCAGAGGGTGGATGCCACTTACCTTCCTCCTTGGACCAATGGACCTGATGCTACACTAAGTTGTACAATTGTGACTCATACTGCTTCTTATGACACTGGGAGAAAGCTTCTAGAGAGGCTTCCTCAGCTCTCTGGAAGAAGAGGAACAGGTGTCCTACTTGCCACAATGCCAACCGACACTGCAGAAGTGAGACCCACTGATGGGTCCCTTTCAGGTGGAAGCAGAAACCCCCCCAGAGGCCCTCTTGGCCTGTGTTTACCAAGATATTGTCTGGATTCTATCTTTGTAAGGTAGCATGAGGGAGGCCCTAGGAGGTTCTTGAAGATTTGTGGCATGCTTTGGAACTGTTGAGTTTCTTCACAATAACTGGGTAATAGAACACACTTATGTCTTTCAGAGGAGGAGATAATGTGAAGAAACACAGCCTACCCTCTAAGGATAACAGAGACAAGTTCTCAAACGTCAGTGGGCACAAGAGTGACCTAGAGAGTGTGTTTAAAATGCTGATTCTGACCCCCACACAAAACTCTTCTACCCCACAATGAAGAAAATCATGTTGGTCACCATCAACATTTTAGTGTGCTGAAAAGAAAAAGACAGACAATTAAAATCACCTGAAATCTTCCTACCCTGAGAAAATTCACCCTTATAGTGTTTGTGCCTGTCCCTCGGTCTGCCTTTCTGTGCATTTATATGTACCCACAAGTGTTAGTTTATAAAAAGTTGGCAAAATGTTTATTATACGAGATGCCTTTTTATTTGTTTAAGTATTTGTATTTGTTTATTTTTGTGAGAGACAGAGAGAAAGAGAGAAAATGAGTGAGGGGGGCAGAGGGAGAAACAGGCCCCCCTTTAAACAGGGAGCCCAATGAGGGACTTAATCCCAGGACCCTGGGATCATGACAAGCCAAAGGCAGATGCCTAACTGACTGAGCCACCCAGATGGCATCTATCCCTAGATGCCTTTTTAAAAAGTTATTTCCTTATTCATTTTGCTTTTCGTAGCCCCAGAAAACCAATGTTAACACTCTGATATATGTCTTTCCAGATTTTACACTTATTGAATCACACATGAAAACACTGAAACATATACAGAATTATTTGTGTCACTATTTTTATACAAAAATGTGACAATGGGGCACCTTGGTGGCCTAGTCAGTTTAGCAGTGGACTCTTGGTTTCAGCTCAGGTCTTGAGCTCAGGGTCATGAGCTCAAGCCCTGTGTTTGGCTTCATGCTAAGTGACGAGCCTGCTTCTCTCCTTTTTGGTTTCCCTCTGCCTTCCCCCCATTCACATGCTCTCTCTCTCTCTAATAAATAAATCTCTCAAAAAAAAAAAGTGACCATGGTATGTGCACATCTCTTCTTCTTGCTTATTAAGTTAAACTTTCACATCAATTAGCATAGTATTGACTCACCCCTTTCAATAACTGTATTTCACAGCATGAATGCACCATTTATTTATTCCTTGCTCCATTATAAAGCATTCTGCCATACATAAAAATAAATTAAAAACATAAATGTGAGACATGAAACCATAAAAATCCTAGAAGAGAGCATAGGCAGTAATTTCTCTGACATCAGCCATAGCAACATCTTTCTAGATATGTCTCCTGAGGAAATGGAAACGAAAGCTGGAATAAACTACTGGGGCTACATCAAAATAAAATCTTCTTCACAGCAAAAGAAACAATCAACAAAAACTCAAAGACAGTTTGTGGAATGAGAGAAGATATTTGCAAATGACATATATGATAAAGGATTAGTATCTGAAATATATAAAGATCTTATAAAGATCTTATACACCCCTAAAACAAACAATTCAAGTTAAAATTGGGCAGAGGACGTGAACAGACATTTCTCCAAAAGACATCCAGATGGCCAACAAATACATGAAAAGATGCTCAACAGGGGCACCTGGGTGGCTCAGTGGGTTAAAGCCTCTGCTCAGGTCATGATCCCAGGGTCCTGGGATCCAGCCCCACATCGGGCTCTCTGCTCAGTGGGGAGCCTGTTTCCTCCTCTCTCGCTGCCTGCCTCTCTGCCTACTTGTGATCTCTGTCTGTCAAATAAGTAAATAAAATCTTTGAAAAAAAAAAAAAAGATGCTCAACATCACTGATAATCAGGGAAATGCAAATCAAAGCCACAATGAGATACCATCTCACACCTGTCAGAATAGTTAAATCAACAAAACAAGGAACAAGTGTTGGTCAGGATGTGGATCAAAAGGAACCCTCTTGCACTGTTGGTAGGAATGCAAATTGATGCAGCCACTGTGGACAGCAGTGCAGAAGTTCCTCAAAAAGTTAAAAATATAACTACACTATGATCCAGTAATCACACTACTGAGTATTTACTCAAAGAATACAAAACACTAATTGAAAGGGATACATGCACCCTTATGTTTATAGCAGCAATATCTACAATAGCCAAATTATGGAAACAGCCTGAGTGTCCACTGACAGGTGAATGGATAGAGAAGATGTGGTGTATATATACAAAAAGAACAAAATCTTGCCATTTGCAATGACATGGTTGGAACTAGAGAGTACTATGCTAAATGAAGTAAGTCAGAGAAAAACGGATACCATATTATTTTACTCATATATGGAATTTAAGAAACAAAACAAGGGGGAAAAGAGAGAGAGAGAGAGAAAAACCAAGAAACATATTCCTAATGATGGAGAACAAACTGATGGTGACCAGAGAGGGATGGTGTAGGGGGGAATGGGTTAAATATGTGGGGAATCAAGGAGTACAATTGTCATGATGAGCACTGGGTGATGTATGGAATTGTTGAATCACTGGGGTGCCTGGATGGCTGAGTCAGTTAGGCATCCAACTCTTGGTTTTCTACTCAGGTCATGATCTTGGGGTCCTGGAATCCAGCCCCGCATCTTGTTTTGCATTCAGTGCAGAGTCTGCTTGATTCTTCCCCCCTCCCTACCCTCTCTCTCCCTTCTCTCTCTCTGTTCCTCCCTTCTCTTTCACACACACACACAGACACACACACACATACACACACACTCTCTCTCTCCCCTCCCCAAATAAATAAATAAACACAATTGTTGAATCACTATATTGTATCTCTGAAACTAAAATAACACTGTATATTATCTATACTGGAATTAAAATTAAAATTTTAATTAAAAAATAAAATACAAATTTAGAAATTAAATTTAATTGAAAATTTTTAAAAAATAAAATAAAATGCTGATTCTGGGCCTTCACTCCAGAGTTTTGATTCAGGAAGTCTGGACCTGGGCCCAAGAATCTCCTTTCAAAATAAACCCACATGACATCTAGTAGAAGTTCATCAGACCCTTTAAATAGTTACAAATCATTGCAATCCACAGATTAGCCAAAAAGTTCCATATTTGGCAATGATCTTCACGTCCTTTCTTTCTTCTTCCTTCCTTCATGTTCTGGTTTCATCCATCAACCCTCTCCTTTTTCCCTGCCCTCCCTCACACCCCTGTGTCACTCCCATCTCCGGATGCGACCCATCTCTGAGAATGTCTTTAGTATACCAGAATGTATGCTTCTGTGGAGTATCTGTGAAGTCTCTTCCTCAGATAAGCTCAAGACATCCGCGGAACATTTTGCAGGGACAAGGAAACTAGCAGTATCCCAATCCTTTCTGTTCTCCCAGCTGCTCTTCTGCTTCTCTTGTCTCCATTCACCTCCACCATCTCACACCAACCTCAGGAGCATCCTAAACCCCCTTAGGCTTCTTATCAGGTATCTAACCCAAACCCAAGCCCCACGCTCATCTTTCTCCCTCTCCCTCCTTATGCACGTCCACATGCTTTCCTCTATGGCCAATTGGAACTCATGGTTCCATATCCCCTTGCTGTGGCTGACTCCTGAGTCTCTCTCCTGGTACAAAGCCTCTACACCAACCATCTGCCCCACCAGCACCTCCAACCCCACATGCCAAAACTCAACTTGCGCCTCACCTGTATTCCACTTCCCTATTTCTGACACACCTACCTTCCCCAATCAAGACCTTGCAATGATCTTTGACGTTCCTTCTTGGCCCTATATTCAACCCTTACCAATTTTTACTCACTTCTCCTTTCTGCTTCTCTGGTTGTGTCCCTTTCATCTACAAAACGGGCTTTGTTTTTGTCTTTATTTCAAACCTATGTTCTTTGGTTTCCAGAAAGAAATGACTGGTAAACCCAAGGGGATTACTAAAGGCCACAAGGACATCTCAGGGACACAGAAATGGAAATGCAGCCAGGCCTCATGGGAAACAAGGTTAGACCTGAAAGGCTTTGGGGATAAGGTTGTTGCTGCTTCTGGATTCTTTTTCCCTGCTTGGCCAATCTGGTTCTTCTGCCTAGATTCCTTTCTGTAGGTTTGTCTCCGTGTCCTGCTTTTCTCTACGTAGATTGTTAATGTCCCCAAATGCTTGTCCCAATCCCACATGTGCTCTCTAGACTAAATGCAGTCTCTATCATTTAGTTCAAATTCTGGAGAGAGAGGTTTGATGGACCATTGGCCAGCCAGGAGATTGAACCAGATTTGCCATGAAGCCAGCTTTGATTAGTCCAGGTAGAATTACAAGTGTTAACATAGATCTCTAGGTTAGATCTCATAGATCAGCAACATCTATTGATGAGGACCATCGCTAGACAAAGAGGCTGTTCTATCATAGTGGTTCCTGGAAGCTGGGTTACAAACTAGTGGCATGTCCAGACCCAAGTTTTTACCTTTCCAATGCACAATGAGGAAAATAATGATTGTGTGTGTGTGTGTGTGTGTGTGTGTGTGTGTGCATGTTGGGAAGAGGGACCCGGTTTCGGGTTATATAGAGTTTTAGATGTCCTTTTTGAGACATTGTGGGACACTGTGTACTTTACACAGAGGTAATGTCTTTTCTGCTTATGGAGGTTGATATGTCTTTGCACTTATGAAATGGTAGTGGTTTAGATGGTTGTTTGTGCCTTTAGCAAAGTAAAATGTTGAGGTGACTATGCCAGTACCTTAAATCTGGAGGGAAACTTGGCTGGTCCATGAAATCTGTATGTTTTGGAAATGTACTACGTCGTAATTATTTGAATAGCTTCCTACATAGTCTCTAGGCTTTCAAGATCTCTTTCCATCTACCTTGGACATCACTGTCAACTTACTATCTCTAAAATGTTTTTGGATCTATTTCCTTGTTGATGTCTTCAAGGACTTTGCAATGATTATGAAATGAAATAGAAAGTCTTGACCTCTAGAAACTAGCTCCAACCTCTAGTTCCCAGCCCTTTCCTGCTGCCCCCATCCATACCCACCATGTTTTCCAGACAAAGTTCCTTCTTATGATTCCTACCCTTGCCCCTTCCCACCAACCTGCTCCCTTTCCAGCACACCTCCATGAAGTCCTCTGATGCTCTCAGTTAAACTGCCTCTTCCCTGACTCTGTATCCCTTTATCAAAAATATTTCTACATTCTTAGGACACTTATTACAGTCTGTACCATCATGTGATAATTGTGGAAACATATATCTTGGCTTTTTTTTTTTTTTTTTTTTAATGTGGCTCCTCTCCTTTGTAGCCAGCCATGTTCCATAAATGGGCCTATTTGGTTTTGAGCATCTCTCTGTTCTCTGCTCAACCTTGGTAGACTGACTGATGACCACCTAAGTGGCTCAAAATCAGACAAACGTTTGGGACATATGGAAACATCCGGGTGGACCATCTACTACTGAACTTCCTCTTAAGTAAAAATAAACATCTGTATGAGAGAAGTCACCTTGTATTCCTTACGGGTAAAGACATCCTAGCTAACACAAACTCGAGAAGCCATCTTACCCTGTTCTATCATCCCCAGAAATCAGGTTGAGGGCCCAGAAGGTGTTTCAGGATGTCCTTGGGGAGGAAGATTAGGGAGAAGAACATCAGTGGTCCAAATTGTTGTACGTTGAGCCCTCCCATACTGCATCAGGCACTACTCTTAACTCTGTGTATGCCTAACCTTCCATGTGCCTCATAGCACCCCTAGCAGACATGTGGTCTTACTGAGCCTTTTTTATAAGCAAGAAAACTAAAGTGCTGAGAAGTTGTCCACATTATATAGCCATCAAATGGAACTGTGGAATTTTCTCCCAGACAACCAGACTCCAGGGTACACCTGCTTTATCACTAGTAAGAGAAGGTGCTTCTAGATACTATCATTTGGAGATCCCTCTGGCCTGAAAGGGTCCACAGTCTCCTCTTTGGGGCTCCCTTTGGCAGTAAAGACTAGCCTGAAACCCAAGGGTGTCTGGTACCTCAAGCCCTCCTCCCACTGTCTAGACCACACCCCTCTGTGAATACCAGCTTTCTCCCTGCTCAGGCCCCAGCCCCACCAGGCTCATGGCCTCCCCACCTCTGCTCCTTTGGGACCCCAGTCTTCCTGCTTTCCTTCTTGCTGCCATACATACGCCTGGAGACTCCTCCTCCCTCAAGCCTGCTCTTATAGACGCTTGCTTCATGGTGATGGATTCCACTGATGGACATCCTCTGGAGATGACACGGGAGGTAGAGAAGAAAGATCAAAATAATGGACGAGAGTTAGAAAAAAATAAAATGTAAAACCCTATATCCTTCCTCCATAATCAGCAACTAAAATCACGGTAACTGTGCCTGATTTTAAAACATGTGTTCAGGGGCGCCTGGGTGGCTCAGTGGGTTAAAGCCTCTGCTGTCAGCTCAGGTCATGATCCCAGGGTCCTGGGATCAAGCCCCACATCGGGCTCTCTGCTCAGCAGGGAGCCTGCTTTTTCCTCTCTCTCTCTGCCTGCCTGCCTCTCAGCCTACTTGTAATCTCTCTCTGTCAAATAAATAAATAAAATCTTTATAAAAAAATAAAAATAAAACATGTGTTCATTTCCATACATTTAGGGTCACACCGATTCTAGTTTAAAGGTACGGAACAGATCTTCATTTATTAGGAAAATAAAAGCTCACGAACACATAGCAAGATTTACAGTATTGCACTCTGAGTATGGTCAAGGGAAAAGAATGCGTACCTTCCTACCTGATAAAATACAGCTGTGGGACTGAGGATCCGGATGATACCTCTCAGCCTCCATGACAATGAACACTAATTAGGTTTCTAGTGTGCTGGGTCCTGTGCGGAGGCTCCCAGGGAAAGGAGCTGCTGAGATGCCTGGTCAGATGCTGGGAGATTTCTCATACAGAACTCCTCCTCATGCTCCCACAAGCTCACACAGCACTTCAGAAACAAGTATTACTACTGACTGGAGACACCAAGAAGCGGGATGACCCTTAGTGGCAGCAACACACTGGGACTCGGGACTTCTGCTACTTGGCTGTTTTGGACATCCTTCTCATCTGTGTCTGCGATGAACCCTGTTAAGGGTCCTCCACACCAAGCATAAAGAACACCTCCTCCATCCCCCAAGACACAACCACTTCTCGCGGTATCTTATAGCCGCCTGGTTCCTAGTGCAATTGTTCGTTTCTGACTTTACAGGGAAGAGAATTCACTTAATTCATCCTTGGAATCCTCACCCTCTCCCCATCCTGTCCTTCAAACCTCAACACTGCAGCTGGCTGAAGAAGATGCTAGAAATTGGATGGCCCCAGGGGGGATGGAGGGATGGTAGGGTGTTCACCATGGGTGAAAAATGTGTGTCCACTCAAGTCCTGTGTTCTCACGCTCACTTCTGTCCCGCCCCATTTTGACCGTACAGGGACAGAGTGATGGAACAAGTCTCATCAATGATACAACAATGCCTTTCCTTGGGCATTCCATTTCTGCTGTGTAAAGCTTTTCAAAAACTGGCTTCTTGGCCTTTCTGTGACCGGAAAATTTTGCAAGAACGAACTGTGGTGCTAAGAAAAGATTTTGCTAAGCAAAGTGAAAGCCCTCCATGGCTGCCTGCAGACTGTGGGCAACTTCCCCTGTGCCCCCTTGGGAGGAGGAGGAACCCCAGCTGAGCAGCAGGACACTGACCTGCTGTGCATCTTGCCCCACCCGAGGGGAGAAATGGCTTGGAGCCCCAAGGCTTAGCGAGAGAGAGAGCTGCCAATGAGCTACCCGCACTCTGTTTCCCCAGACATTCAGCTTCCCCTTAAAGGAAAAATTCTGTGCCTAATACCACCTCCTCCAGGAAGTCTTCCTTGGATCCTTCCAACCAGGATCAACCATCCTTTCTATCACATTCCTTAGGGCCCTTTGTTTATAGCCTTATTTTTCTCCATATATTGTTGTATTTGCTGGCATGTTAGGTCGTCCTGTTGGACAGCAAACCCTTCAGGTCATTGTATCTTAATCACTTTGTTCCTCCCATGTCAGGTCTCTAATCTCTCTCTCTCTCTGTGCCCCTCTCTGCCTCTCCATCTCTCTGTCTCCCTGTCTCTGTCTCTCCCACCCTGTCTCTCTCTCTCTCTCAATCTCTCTCTCTCTCTCTCTCACACACACACACACACACACACACACACAGCAGTGTTTGTCCCCAGGACTTTCTGAAAGAGCCTTTTGAGCAGCACAGAGAATCTCCTTCCCACTTCCACAGGGAAGTGTGACTAATTCCCTCCAGTGCTTAAGTGGGAAAAGTGAGTTTCCAATTCTATCTGAAATACAAATACTGAGCTTAAGCCATACCAGTTCTGACCCCTTTTATGGCACAGGAAAATATTCCTTCTCTTAGGGGCAGCTGCATTTTCCAAGTCACCTTTGAAAAAAGCACACACATTTTTAAAAAATCAGAGTAACTGTACTTTTTTTCTCTTTTTCTTTTTCAGTAACTCAATTTATGACCATATTATTTTCTCACAATAATGATTTGGGGACTCAGCACCATAATATTAAAAACCACAGAAGCCTTAGAGAATAGTCATCCAGCCCCGCCAATTTACCAGTGAGGCCATGAGGGAAGACAGGACGTGCCAGCTGGTGGCAGGTAGCCAGCGCAGACGTTGGGCCAGGTGTCTGACCCCACAGAGTGCTCTGCTCTCTGATTGGGAGTTGAATGGACTCCTCTTTTGGGCTTCCATTTTATTTATTTATTAATTTATTTATTTTGAAAAGATTTTATTTATTTATTTGACAGAGATCACAAGTAGGCAGAGAGGCAGGCAGAGAGAAAGGGGGAAGCAGGCTCCCTGCTGAGCAGAGAGCCCTATGTGGGGCTCTATCCCAGGACCCTGGGATCATGACCTGAGCAGAAGGCAGCGGCTTAACCCACTGAGCCACCCAGGCACCCAGCAGGAGCCCTGCTTTTTTAAAAAGCAGAATTAAACATGCCAAATTTGAGGGCACTGTCAGGCATCAAGAGTAAACCAGGGAAATAGAGAAAAGGGACGGGAAGGGTGGCATCTCTTCCATTTTTTTAAGCCAGAGGGCCCAGGCCCTGGGGCTTGGCTGGGAGCTGGGGCCTGCTGCAGCCTGCCGAGTCTGCTTGTCCCCCACGCCGGGCCTGCAGTGCCTGCTGCCAGCAGTCCTGGCCTGCGGTTTGGACAGCTGGGCTGTGCTCAGTTACATGTGGGAGTTCCCTTATCTCTGGGGCGACAAAAAGGAGAGAGGCGATGTGATGCTCCTCGTCTCTCTCTGTAGGACCACCCTGCTCCTGCCCATCGCAGCCCCCTTGGCCAGAGGCAGCGGAGGAAAAAAAAAAAAAAAGAATATAAACGGGACAAAGGCACTACTGTGCCGTTGAAATTTGGCGCCAGAAGATGTGCTGGGGAGGGAAGGCCGACAGCCCAAGCTCCAGGGAGGAAAGAGTAAAGGACCAGAGAAGGAGCTAGAAAGATGCACCACCACCAATCAGGGAACCACAGGGCTCAGGAAAGTTGGATCTGGGTGTGAATGAAGGACTAAGCAGGTAGTTAAAACACCCTGGCTTCCTTCCTCTCCTTTCTGCCTTAAGTGGCGCCCACCTCGGCTTATCCATCCGAAAGCTATACCGCCCAGGGCAGGGGTGGCTGAGACAGCGGAGGGACTGGACCCGCCCAGGTGGGCAGCGGGCGCATGCGCAGACACAGCTGCCCAAGCCCAGGCCCGCAGTTCAAAGCCCTTCCGGCCACGTCACCTCCCAGCCCCTCCCACTCCCAGCCGCCCCACTCTTCTACCCAGTGGCCAACTGACTCAGTGCAGCCTAATCCTGCAACTCCCACCTGTCGTGCTTTTCCCAAGACACACCTGGGAAGGTGATGACCTCATTACTCTCTTCCCCCAAATCCACTCCCTTCTGTAACCACGTCTGTGCTGAGACCAGCCCCTGGCGTGGCGCGGCTCAGCTGTGCGCGCGAGAGGAAATGCGGCCACTCACCAGCTCTCGCCTTCTTCCCCACCCGGAGTCATCGTCTCCTCCGCGTGGGTGCTGGGCCCCTTAGGCTGCACGCAGTCCCTCAGAACGGGCCACCCTGCCCGCTCCTGGAGTCTATGCAGAAACCACAGCGGGAGGCTGCTGGGGTTCCTCGGGGTCACCTGGAGCTGGTGACCGAGTGGTCATCATTGCCTGCGCGCTCCAGATGCCCCTTTGATACTCAGCGGTGGCCTTGTTCTGGGATGGGGCGGGGGCCGGGGGGAGTTGAAAGATACCTTTCTACAGTATCAAGTTTAAAGGGAGACGATGTGAGGGAATGCCAAGGGATGGTGGCGGAGGAGGGAAAGGAAAGTGGAAATGAGGCTGTGGGAGGAGTCGTAACTAAGGTGTCCTTCGTGGTGGGGGGTGGTGAGGGGGAGACCTGCCTAGAGGCCGTCTTTCTGAGGCTGTGGGGTGGCTCCTGGACCACCAGGCTGCCTCCCATGACATCATCCCTACGGGGCTCCCTGTGGGAACTAAAAGGCAGGGAGCAGATAGGGAAACTGAGGCTCTGAGCAGCTGTCACATGCCAACTTTACACAGTACCTGGGGAAGCTGAGACTTGAACCTCTTCTCTTTGCATTACCAGTGCTGCCTCCAGAGAGCTCAGCAGGCAGCCCTGCCAGGATTTAGCGCGAGAGCTGTGTGGGAAGAAGGTGGGAAGGAAGGCCAAAGCCTTCAAACTCTCTCTCTTCGCAGATGATATGATTCTTTATATGGAAAACCCAAAGCCACAGCCCATGTGCAGCCCCTTCTGTATTCCCACCCCGCCTGGGGCGAGGGAAAGCCAGAGAGTGCAGAATCCACTCCTGGTGCCCAACACCCCCAGGACACCCCCAGGACACATCCTGAGGTTGAGTGGCTGCGGCTGTTGCGGGAGCATCAAGGCTGAGGCGAGAACCTGAGTGTCTCACAGCGCTGAGACACACGGTGGAGCCAGGCTCCTCCTTCAGGGTGGAAGGCGGATGTAGCCAGATGACGCAGGAGGCTGGGCTGTCTGAGGAAACTGGATGGTTTCAGTTCACACAGGTTTGGGGAGGCACCGGCTGGTTTCAGTTCAGGACCTGTGAGGTGGAGAGGGAAGCCTCTCTCCCCTGGTTTGGCTCAGTCAGCATGCACGTGGGGGAGGCCAAAGCAGCCCATCCTGATCTGATGTCTCTCTGTAGGGTCTGCCCTCCTAGGAGACCCAAATTCCGCCCCACCCCCACGCCCGCCCGGGGAGGGGAGATTCTTGGTTTGGCCTTTAGTGTTCTGCAGACTGGATCCTATTTTTATCTCCCCAGAAGCATCACAAACACAAGAAGGGCCATTTCAGAGGGCAGAGTAGCCCCAGAAGGTCCCGAGTTTAATGCCAGAGTGATGGGGTAAACCTGGAGCATGCAATCCTAGAAGGACTTCTTAATCTAAGAATCGACTTCTTATCTAAGAGTGTGGGAGGGGAAGGAGGCAGAATTAGGGCGGGGTATGGAGCTGGCCAGGTGCTTCGGGCAAGGGGCAGGGCATGATGAAGTACAGGTCAAGGTCAGCAGGAGGTCTGTGTTGTAGCCCTGGGTGGATAGAGTGCCGATGTCCACCAGAACACCCCTGCTTGCCCATTTTCATTGCTGCCATTCGAGTGCCTGTGATATCCACAACACTGAAAGAACCCGGTCTGAGGGTTGGGGGTGGGGTCCTCTTGTCCTCTTTCTTTTTCTGCATTCACCCCCTCATTTCTCTCATTTCCCTGCTCTCCTCTATTTCTTCCTCCTCATCTCTGTCTTCCCCTGGAATGCTCCACACCCCCATTCACCTACCCCTGTTCATGCCTATTCATGCCCATTCATATGCCTATTTGAAATGAAGACATGCATCGGGGCCACTCCATGCTAACTCTGAGCCCCTCGACCTTGGCTGCTGTGACACAAAGTACCAATTGGCCCCACTGTTCTGTTCTTTTAGCCAAATTTTAACTGGGCATAAGACCACCAAAAATAAAGACTACACTTTGTATCTAAGTGTGATGCCAGGACTAAGATCTGGCCAAACGGAGGTCAGCAAGTATGTCATGTGCAAACTTGCCTTTCCATCTTCCTTGTTAGTAAATATATGGACATGATGGCTGGAGCTCATGCAGCCATTTTGGCCTATGGAATATACCACAGCCAGTTACATACCTCCCAGGATTTGTTCAAACAAGCTTTCTCGGGGCATGCCACTAATAATCCCCTGAGAGGATCCCTTAACACCAACATCATTCTTGTCAGCCAGCAAAGAGTTTGGATTTTCTAAAGGGAGACTGATTGAATTCCATGCCATCTTGTTGCAGAGGTTAGGGTGCCATGACATTTCACCGGGCTGGCTGGATTGAGCCCATTGTGGCAGATGTTCCTGATTTCTCACGTTGCTTGCAGGTACAACCCAACAGCCCATTGTTTCAGGCCTCCCATCACATCCCTTTCACCTCCTGCCTCAGGGCCTCCCCGTTGCTGCCAAGGAGCAAGACACTGAGCGGGGATGAGGGGGGGACCTGCTTACCCAAGCAGGTCCACCATCCTCTAGGCCAGACACATGGGGTTGTAGCTGAGATGGGCAGGTAGATAGCCACCGACTCTCTACCTGAGAGTCACTGACTCCCAGGCCCTCAGTGCGGAGCTCCACGTGCCCTTGTTCTGCCGCACTGTTGAGCTCTGGCTCTCCCTTGCAGGCAATGCCAGAACTACAGGGACCCTGATGCCCTGCAAAGCCAACTTTGACCAATGGGTGAGATGACTGGACAGACAGATCCCTCCCATGAGGCAGGAGGCCTTTCTGGAGACATTCCCACACATTTGTCAAAAGCTGTGAACAGTTTCATGACACAACCCTTCGTCTGCCCTCTCCTCCTCTCTGCCTCACTTGCATTTTTCCCTCCCTCTTCCTTGCTGGGGTTGCACTCTGCAGTCAAGGATGGGTGGTGCATTTGCTTCTGCATCTCATGCTGGTTTCTGGATCAGCTGGGCTAAAACAGGGAGACACTCGGGGGGATGGCACCGGAGCCAAAGCCCCTAGGACAGTGAAGCCCTCATCCCTGTCCTGACTGCATGGTTTTTTGCCGGAGAAACAAATGTCTTTCATATTTAATCTACAACAATTTTGGAGGTTTTTGTCCTTTGCGACCTTGTTCTGATAAATGCAGCTGCTCAGGAGAACCACCTCTGTGCCCTAGTTGCCTAGAACAGTGCCAGCCTCTCCTTAAAACATTTGTACCCCTTTCTCTTCGTGTTTCAGTGTCAATGGCATTGACTGACTTTGAGCCATTCGACACTGCTCTGAGACTGCTGAACAGTCTCGTTTTCCTTCCCATCACCACCCTTCCCACCTAACTCCCTCCTAAAAGGACAAGGAAATGCTATCTCTTGGAACTATATGATTTGCCTAAGGGCAAGAACTAATAAGTGACCTCCACCCCCACCCTGGCCTCTGTAGTTCCAGGCTTCCAGGCCAGACTGGACCACCATTTCATCCCCGCCCTTCAGAGGTCACACAGCTGGGGAGTCAGCAAATTTCTGTTTCTCTTTCCAGGCACACCATGGACTGTCCTTCCTGCCCCTTGAAGTTAGAAGTGGCCTTGTGTCTGACTGAGGCCAAAGCAGTTCCTACAGCAGTGGTATGTGTGCAGACAGCTCTAGAAGGCAGTGGTGACCCACGAGGCATTTTCTTAACTCTGGCCTGGGGACCCGTACAGCCGGGATGGGGCTTGCTCTGATGGCGCAGGCCTGGAGAAGGGCCCCAGCCGGCTCATAATGACCATGTCATGAGAAAGAGAAGTAAACCTTTTGAGTGTTAAGCCACGGAGATTTGGGGCAGCTTGTTTACTGCACCATAACCCAGCCCGACCTGACTCATACATGCATGAAATGGGCAGGTGGCCATCCGGAGATTTGGGCTCATGTTGATTTGTTTTTGGAGGGGACGCATCAAAGCCAGTGTTCTTAAAATATCAAAGATCTTTTCAAATTCCAACAGCCCCAAGATCCTCAGGAAGGGTGTGTCTGTTCGTTCAAGCATTCGCAGCAAGAGTTCTGGAAAACCCGGGAGTTGAAAGGCAAGGATCCGCTTCCATTTCGGCACCCAAATGGGGCAGTTTCCCGTTGTCGGCCATCAAATCCAACTGCTCGCCTGCCGTCACTGACAGTTGGGTGAGACCTGCTGACTGACCCAAATTGGTTTTTGAAAACTGGCTTTGAACCATGCAAGGAATTTGTAGTTTTATCCTTGAGAAGAGACAAGTGGCCCAACAAAGGTCATAAATATATCTCCATCCTCCCCTCCAACTCTGTGAACTCTCCGATGAACCCCATCAGCTCCTGGGCCATTCTGCCCCCTGGGTGGAGAGAGCTGGTAAAGAGGGAAATAAATCCATTCCTCCTGCCTGGAACCAGCATAGCTCCGGGGAAAAAGATCCTCTGAGTCCCTTTCCAGTGACTGTGGACATATATCAGATGTGAAGAGATAATTTGCTTCCATGGAGGGGAAAGGCTGGGCAGCCTCAACCCAACGCTACCCTTTCTTTTCTTTTCTTTTTTTAAGATTTTATTTATTTATTTGACAGAGAGAGAGAGAGAACAGCAGAGGGAGAGGGAGAAGCAGACTTCCTGCTGAGCAGGGAGCCAGACTCTATCCCAGGACCCTGGGATCATGACCTGAGCCAAAAGGCAGACGCGTCACTGGCAGAGTCACCCAGGCGCCAAGCCTGCACTTTCTTGGTGAAGCCATGCCAAGGTCATGGTTGCATTTCCTGTCCAGACCCTAGCTCAGGAGAGTTAAAACATTTTAAGAAGGACATGGAATCATCACTCAAAACAGTTGCTTCTTTTACATTCTTCTTTGCTGGTTGCTTCTTTTACGTTCGTGATCTTTATGAAAGCTCTGTACCCCTCAGCTCTATTTGGAGCCAGCACCGGCCTAGCCTAGAGTCCCCAGGCAGATGTCCTTGTGCCCAGCCTCGGGGGGCCACCTTCTCATTTCTGCAGCCTTCAGGGCCCCTGCAAGTCCACCTTCTCTACGCAGCTCCCAGCCACGTAGCGACCTCCTGGCTGCAAAATCTCTAACACTTAATTACATAACTAATAGTTCCCCATGTGCCGTATCTGTGTCCACCGTAAATCACGCGGGGCAGGAATCAAGCCTCATTTTCTCTTATTTCCCTGCTCTCCTCCCTGCAGAGATTTTGCAGGGGGCATGACAGCCATTCGACAAGAACACTTTCTGCTCCATTTCCCAAGGAAATGGAACCCAAAGCTGTTTTTTCTATTCCCAGTCTTTTAAAATAGATGGTTTAAAAAAAAAAAAAAAGGAAAAAAAAATAATCCTAAGCCCATTTCTTCTCCTTTGGGGACATGACCCACGTGCATCTCAGTCTTTGACACCGCACGTGCTTTGCCAGCTCCTCTGAGTGTCCAAGGAAAATGGAAAGATCTTTCCAAGACTTAAAGGCATCAAAGCTGACCAAAATTTAGAACATCTCTGGGATGGAGAAAATCCCACCCACAGTTCCACCGCCTCTGTCCTGAGCCACTCTCCTCTGTTATCTCGCACCTGGACTCCCGGGAGCTCCTTAGTTTGGGTCCCACCTGCCAGGGTCGCTCCTGTGTACTAGGGGACAGCTGGCTGCTGGGATGTCTGGGCTACAATCCAAATCTCACTGGGCAAGGCCCTGGCTTCAAACCTCCCCTTGCTACCCAATTCCTTAGCCTGTTCTATGAGACCCTCATCACTTGCTCCAACCCCATCTCCTGCCTTTCCCTCCCCAGGGGCCAAGAGCAATTATGGCACTTTGGCAGATGTCAGGGGCTCTCTGACCTGCAGTCCTTGCACTTCACACTTTTCTCAGTCTGGAGTGCAATTCTCAGGCCCTCTTTTCCTCCACTCTGTCCCCATTTAGAAATCATCTGCCTCCCTTGAGCCTCCAGGTTAGCATGTGGGACCAGAGCAGCCGGCTTCCTCGCCAACGTTCCTCCTTAGACAGCTTGTAGCCCGCATCCACTGGGCGTGCACATCCTGTCACCTGAGTTCTGCCCCACGTTCATCCTTGCCTCCTTCTTTGGGGGAAAAGGGATAGTGGGGGGGAAGAAGAGCAGAGGGCTGACAAGTAGAGTTGATTTTCAGTAAGTTGAAAACACCTGCCATGAGACCCCGAAATACGAGAAACAGGAAGAAAGGGAAAGCAATATTACCAAATATATTCAGTGGACTAAGGTCAATGCACAGTTGAATTCTCCAACTGGGCTTGGCCAGAAAAAGAGGTCACCGTGATTTACATAGTGCCAGGAATTCTGAGCCCTAGAGGAAAACAGGCCATGCGCACTGCTGTCCCCTGAGTTTGGGGCAGGAGGCTGGACAGTCCTGGTCTACGGACACCATGGCCGCTGGAAGGCTGCTAAGAGCTCTTCAACTCTTGGGCTGCCTGTTAGTCTCAGACTCTCATACCCTGTTCAGAAAACTACGGCGTCCAGATTTCATTTCGTTTTATTTTAACTCTGTTCATCATTTGTTGACTTGTGTTCTAGATCAGACCAGACCAGTGCTTCTGTGTGTGTGAGGTACAGTGGATCATGGGGGGCCACGTACATTTAGTGGGGGAATGTGAAGGACACGCCTTTCAAGGCAAAGGTCGATGTGCGCTGAGCATGCCCCCTGCTGAGAGACCCCTCACACCACCCAGGAAGTGCCTGTCTACTGGCCCGTCAGCCGCACTGATCGGCGGGCTCATGAGGTCGGTACTTGTGTTAGAACTCCCTGTACTTTCAGATTCTTACTGGGTATAGGAGATGTCCCTAGTAGCATTTATTTATAGTAATAACTTTTGGAGAGGGGGTTGAATGAATTTGTTAAATATGTAAGGATGAGTAAATCAATGGAAGAACAAAGTTAAGGAGAGGTAAAGGATTGAAACCCAAATTATAAACTAAAAGGAGGCTTTGGCGGTGGGGGGGTGGCGCAAGCTTGAATGCCCCAGCGGGGGTGGGCAGCAGAGGAAGAGGGAGAGTCTTTTTTTTTTTTTTTTTAAGATGTTATTTATTTATTTTTCAGATAGAGAGAGCACAGGAGCAGGGGAAACAGCAGAGGGAGAGGAAGAAGCCGGCTCCCCACTGAACGGGGAGTCCAGCACAGGACCCTGGGACCATGACCTGAGCCAAAGGCAGATGCTCAATTGACTGAGCCACCAGGTGCCCCGAAATGGGGCTTTGAAGTGTGATGGAGACCCTGCCCCCATTGTGGAAGGTAAGAAATGCTGCTGTGAGATTGGCTGGAAAGAGGTGCTTGAGTGACAGTGGGAATAAAAAGTGTTTAATTGCATCAGCTGTCACAAGGACAAGAAAAAATCAGAGATAAATGCAGCAGACCTTCTCTGTGTCCCCATTAAATCCTTACTATCGGAAATAAACACAAAAACAGGATGGTCCTTCCCCAACCTGTTGTGCTCCATAGCTGCGAACCATTTGGTATCCAGACAAGAATGTTCCGTCAAAACCTGCAAGATCAGAAACGACTCCAGATGTTTCTAACAGAAGGAATTTAGTGTAGGGAATAGATTACAAACTATTAGAAGGGCTGGGACCATGGTGGGGAAAAGGTGAGGTTATCTAGAGATAAAAGACAGGAGGAATCTGGCTACCAAGTCTAAGGCTGAAGTTCAAGAGCAAGAACAGAATCACCTAGAACCCAGGGGTGGGGGGAGGGGGGACCTCCGATGCTGCTGGAGTCCCTGCCCCTCACTGCCACACCAGGAGCCGCTGCTGTCACCCCCGCAGCAGACCAAGACCCCATCCTCCGCCGATGCAGGGGGAGCCGGGACCCCATGCTCTCCCCCTGACGCTGCCTACAGTTGTCAAATCCACACTGCCTGACCGGACACCAAGAAACCCCAGCTTTGCAGCCACTGACACCCCCAGAGGAGACAAGACAGAACGCCTTGTCTCCCTCCAGTCTCGAGAGAGCACCTGCCATTGGAAGACACCGGCAGGAATGGACATGACGAGGGAATCTGGACAATGCAGTTTGCACACTTAAGCTCCTGGTGCTCCTTACAGAAGAGAGCACAGGGAGGTGGGACCAACCCTGGGCACACCCACAGTGTGGGGCCCTGCGGGTTCTAGGTAACCAGTGCAAATGTGTGTGAGCACACGTGTATGCAGGTATAGTAAAGGTGAGTGTGCACGCACATACACACTCACACACACATACACACCAGCTATGGCTGAGAGGCAAGGGATTATTATTAAATTATAATAATAATTATAGTGCTCCCCGTTCAGTCTAGACACGTCTCAAAACAACAGCTTCGGTTATGTCATCGGGTTAAATAATAGCACCTAACCACCCAGGGAGATGTGTTGCCTCGGTCCAGTGATCACTACTCGTGAACGCAACTCCCATGGGCAGGCTGGTCCTTTCGGGGCCTTCTGGCAGCTCACAGGGGAGCAAGCAGGAGGGTTCCCTGTGCTCCCATGGAGCAAATATGCACCTCGTCACTCCCAGTTCCCGGAGGATTTTCAGTGTTAAAAACAAACTGATAATGGTAGAGTTAAGGGAATAGAATTCCCAAAAATGCTTTTGCTCCTGTGAATTTTCAAGAGAAAGTTCTCCTCCAGAGACTTTAAATTCAGATACATTCTTAAATAGTAAGACCTTTTAAGGAACGTGAATAAGAAATGTTACTATGAAAATAAGAAATAATAAGACCTTTTGGGGGCGCCTGGGTGGCTCCGTTGGTTAAGCATCTGACTCGGTTTTGGCTCAGGTCGTGATCTCAGAGTCATGAGATCGAGGCCCTAGTTGGTGTCCGCGCAAGCAACTGGGAGTTGCTTGAGATTCTCTCTCCCCCCTCCCCGGCCCTCCCCCTGAGCACACGGCGCTCTCTCTCTCTCTCTCTCTCAGTCTCTCAAATAAATAAATAATTTTAAAAAGAAAGAAAGAATAAGAATCTGTAAAAAATCTCTTTCTGGAAATCTTTCTAATGACCAGGATGAGGGCACTCGATGACCCCCTGAGGATGGTTTGGGTTTTTTGTTGTCGTTGTTGTTGTTGTTGTTGTTTGGGGGGGAGGGTTGTTTTGTTTTGTTTTTGTTTTCTTGGTTTCGTTTGGACTGGGGTATCAGGACGTGTCTGGTTTCCTTCTTTTTTTTTTTTTTTTTTTAATTTTGAAATAAGTCTACATATACAGAAAAGTTGCAAGAATAGTACAAAGAACTACCATATGCCCGTCCCCCAGATTACCCCATCTGCTCCCTCTCTGTGTGTCTCCCTCCCTCCCGCTCTCCTCCCCATCCCAGTAGTTCCCCTTCTGAACTATCCGGAAGCAAGCTGTCAACCCCATACCCCGTGCTCCCACATATTCCTGTGTATGTTTCCAAAGACACTCTCCTGCATAACCACGGTATGATCATCTCCAGCATGGCATGCAGTTGGATTTAGCTACCCCATCCAAACCAGAAACCCCATCCCTATCCGACCACCAGTGCCAGCCACGTCACCTTTTCCTCTCTGGTTCAAAGCCCAATCAAGGATCATGCCTTATATTGAGTCACCATCCATACGGAAGCCACACAACCTTTCTTTGCCTCTCCTGTCCTCGACAACCTTAAGAGCATGACCTTTCATTCTGTCGTAGGCCCCCAGGAGGGCCAGTTCAATCTTTCCTCAATGCCAGCCTCAGGAGTGACACCGGCTGCGTTGGAACACCATCTTGGTGGGGTAAGAGGACACTCTGGTCCTACATGTCCCACCTGGAGTATTGTCACTCTTGGTCCCCTGGCCAGGTGAGGAACGAGGTTTTTCCCACATAAAATCGGTCCCCACTTTCAGTCTGTAGCTGATAGAATTTTGAGGAAAGATCCTTCTAGACCATGCTTTGCTTTCCAGTCTCAAGATACTGGTACCTTCTCCCGGGCTCAGTCTGCACCTACTACAGATTCCTTTTGACCTCTCCAGGCTCTGTTTGACCTGCTGGACACTTTAACTGATGCTATGTCTTATTCTGCTGCAAGACATGAAGCCCAGAATTCCCATTACTTGGATGCCCATCCTGGCTTAAGGTCACTGAGCCTCAGTTCCCAGATCCAGAAACAGGGCCCTAAATGGCACTAAGAAGTTCTAAGTTTCCTTCCAGCTTTCACATTGCATAACTTAAATTCTAATTCTGCCTGGAGGCCCCTGTGTCTGCACTGTAATCAGCTTTTTGGCAACAGCCCTTGACTTTATTAATGGAGTGGGGGTGGGTTGTTTGGGGAAAAGGTATCTTCCAGGACCCTCCAGTACAATGGGCAGAGGAAGGAGTAGGAGCTTTACCCTTGAGTGGCGAATGGCCACGAGAGTGCTGGCCTCTTGTCTTGCCGAGCCCAATCTTTGGAGGCAACTCTCATTCTTGTGCTATGGGCAGCTCACGGTCACATGTAAATAAATGATCATAGCTTTTACTATAAGAGAAGAAGTCTTCATTTAGCTTCCTTTAGCTCCTCTCCCTGTCTGCTTGGAAAATTAAAACAGACACAGAGAAAGCAGATCAGCAGTGGCCCATCGATGCCCAGGAACAGGAAGGGGACAGCTAAAGGGGATAATTGAATGATTTTGTTCTTAAATCATAAAAATGTTCTAAAATGGATTGCAACAATGGTTGAACAACTCTGAATATACTAAAAACCACTGACTTGTAGACTTTAAGTAGGTGAGTTTTGTGGTATGGAAATTATCTCAGTAAAGCTATTTCTCTCTCTCTCTCTCTCTCTCTCTCTCACACACACACACACACACACACACACACACTGCCACACTCTCAGAGACACACACACAAGCTAACAAGGAAGTACCATCACGGAACTCTAATCTCTCTGTGTTGGTGGAAGACACTGGAAGAGATCATCATCTTGTAGCCCCAGGTGAGGTCAGGTGAGGTCAGAGTGTTGCTGGAGACGGGGAGAGTCCTCAGGTGGGGGGGGTGTTACGCCATGTCAGAAGTGAACGTAAAACAATCAGATGCCTCACACAAGTGCTAAGTAAATGTTTGCTGTTGTCAGTCTTTGTCTTCCTCTTATTATGTTTTGAACTCCCTGTGCACATAGTGAAACTAGAAGCCTAAACATGAGGGCTATGATCCGGGTCAGCAGCTGGTCAGGTTCTGTTGTGCAGGCTGTGCACTGAGTTCTCCCCAGGCAAGCAAAATATTCACACTAAGGCTAAGTTAGAAGAAACTCTTCCAGCTCAACTGGATGCCAACGTGGGGGCGCTGGAACCCCAACCCAATATAGTCCGAGAAGAGTAAATCAGAGATTTGAGGTCTCATTTTCCAGTACTCTTTGAAAGAGACATTTTGATGGTGGCTCACCTTGGATCTGGGGGCAGTGGTCCTTAATTAGCAACACATAGGTGCTAGGCACTCAAGCCTCCCTTTGGATTTCCATCCTCCACTCATAAGTAAGTCCCCGGTGATTGACTGGGAGCCAATATAAACCATGTAATTGTGATCTGGAGTCCTTTCCTGCTACACAAAGGCAGGGAGTATAAGAGAAGTATGCTTTGGCTTGGAAACAGCAAGCAAAGGTCCTCTCTACAGAAATCACCGGGGCCAGGCAGAAAGAGAAGGCAGGAGCTTCCAGATAACTTGGAGGCTGGGCCAAGATTTCAATACCCCCCACCCCCCACGCGGACAGGTTAGGTGTGAGTCTGAATCTAAAGGCTTTTCTGGAAATGAGGCACCTCCCTCCCTCTGAACTCCTGTCCTTTCAGGCTTTATTCAAGCAGGGGTTTCTGTTGAAATCGGAGACGCCCTAGCACCCAAGGTGGGACTAGAGGGGTAAGCAGGACCAGTCCCTGGCTTGCAGGCTGCCAGGACCTCCGAAGGGGTGGGTTTCCAGCCTCCAGGGAGGCCTCCAGCGCTGCTTTATCTCTGCGCAAGCACAGGGATCCTGCAGGGGAGGAAAGGGCGGGCGTGTGGGCGGGGAATGGGGAAATCGCTCAGCTCCGGTTGCGCCAGGCACGCCCTCATCCCGCGTCCTATCTTCTGCCCAGCCAGAAATCCGCCCTCAGAGGTCCACACAACGCTGGCATTTAGAGGAGCCAAGCACACACCTCAGAAAGCAAAACCAGGCCCTCTGGCTTCAAAGGAACCAGCCTCTCCCTTCAGAACAGCACTGAAGAGCTGGCTGGTGTGTCTGTCTCTTTAAATGGGGTTTCAAAGGATAGGTCTTTAGCAGCAGCAAGAGGCCTGAAACAGAATGGTTCAGAAGTCCAGGGTTTATAAAATCAACATCTTTGTCTTCCTGCATCCTCAGAAGTCAAAGGAGAAACACCCCAACCCGAAGACAAAAGGTTGCCTTTTTATGCTGATGTGTGTTTGGGGACTTTTAAAGCTAACTGACCAGAGAGCAGGCAAGGATCAGGCACCTCCCATAATATTGCCTGGGGCACCTGCTTCATCAAGTACACGCAGAAAACTACAGTGAGAGCTACCTGAGAAGTGTGTCCACTGCTTTGAATCCTAAAAGCCACGCTTTGAGGGAGTGAGGAGTCCCTAGCCTGGGGGAAAATCTGCCCCCAGAAGTCACTTACTAAAGGGAGTCCAAGCGGCCTGGAGTCCATCTGAGTGGAAAACAGATCCAGATCTGCAGCCTGTCACCTCTGTGAACCAGTCAGAGCCGCAGTTTCTTATTCCATAAAATGGGCATTACAAATTGCCCCTAAGTACAGTTATCATCCATTAGTATTAAAGACAGTGCTTAGGGGTGCCTGGGTGGCTTGGTGGGTTAAGCCTCTGCCTTTGGCTCAGGTCATGGTCTCAGGGTATTGGGATCGAGCCCTGCATCAGGCTCTCTGCTCAGCAGGGAGCCTGCTTCCTCTTCTCTCTGCCTGTCTCTCTGCCTACTTGTGATCTGTCAAATAAATAAAATCTTTAAAAAAAAAAAAAAAAAAGACTGTGCTTAGATGTGGAAGAAGTCGGTGTTCAAGAGGACTTGACTATGTGCTCCACCTTCCCGAGTTTACACATGGGAAAAGTTGAAATGCAGAAAATCGGAACAAACGTCGTTCAGAATCTCATCCGGAACTTAGAATAGCGGGTTTAGAGTTATTACTATTATTAATTATTATTATTATGAATCAATCAAAAGTCTCCTAGGTAACGATCCTTTTTTTTTTTTTTTTTAATTAGAACAGGGGTTGTGGCAAAAGATGGGAGCCCTGGCCTGCTCAGGCTGCTCAGGGATGATGTGTCCTCAGCCCCAGCAAGTGCGGAACTGCTGGAGGAGACTTGGGGGGTTGGGGGGAGGGGTTGTGCAGCGACACTGGAAACCTAGCCCTACTCCATCCTGCCCTGGGGTTCCTGTGGCATTCTCCCAGGGAAAAGCCAAGTATGCCACACTGAGCTCATTTGCATTCTGCGACAGCCCTGTGGGTAATGGAAGACTAGAAAGGCAGAGAGATTTCCCCAAGACTCCATTATGGATGAGCGAATAGTCAGGTTGGGACTCAACCCCTCGTCTCCGGGCTCCGGGCCCAGTGTTCTTTCTCCAGGACCGCAAATCCCTGACTTACATGCCACTGCCCCTCAAAGAGAAGGAAATGTGGGGCAGTGTGAGGAGGAAGGTCCACGGACAAAGTGAACTTGGCTCTCCTACAATTAGGGAAGAAAAATGTCCGTTGGGCTGAGGGTCACTGGGTTTTGCCTAGACTGTTTTGAAAGAAACAGGTGATTTAAATACCAGTAGCATGCAGATCTAGTTAGCCAGCACACAGACATGGGCTTACCCCACTACTAAGGGACACAGGCTTGCTGTCGCATAAAGAATTAAAATGGGAAATGTGTATTCTTTTAGAATGTTAGGGACCCCTGCTTGTTCATCAAGAGTCCTGATCCATGAGATGATTCACTCACCCACGTCAGAGAGGGAATAAAAAACATCTAAGGAAATTTGGAATACCGCAAAACATTTAGGCTTTTGGAAAGAATTGTGAAGAAAAAAGTTCTATACATGGCCTGAACTCCACGGCGAGAGAAGAGCATTACCGTTTAGCTCCGGAGATGGTTTCCGTCTTTGCTCCCTCCTCGCCTCCCTCTCTTCTTCCTTCTTCCCCTTTTTTGCTCCTTTCCTCCCTTTTTCTGTCCTTCCTTCTGTCTCTCCATCCCTCCTTCCTCCACTCCTTCCCTCTCTCCCTCGTTCCTTCCTTCTGAGGGTCATTAATCAGTCATTTAGGTACTGGGCAAGGAGTACACATCTCCGCTGGGAGGATTCAGTAGCCCAGACAGCAGCAGAGGCCGGCCCTCCGGGACCACCGCTCTTACATTCCTGCCACGGTTTTTGTTGAACCCTCACTACACAGTAATCCCTTGGGGGGACGGGGGGGTCATTTCATAACACCTACAATTTTCCACCCCAGGAGTATTCCCAATTTCACAGACGTTTCTGCATAAGTACTCACAAATTCTGATGTTCCTCTGAAGAAACTAAGGCACAATAAAATCAAGAAGAAATAAAGTGAAATAATTCCCACCAGAGAACAAGTCAGGGGCAGAAATAATTATAACCATAACAGCTACAACCACAAACGTGGTAAAAAGAACCCAAGTTCATTCCAGAAGTTGAACTCAAATCACTTCAAGAAAGCAAACACTGAAGAACCCCATCTATTCCCATCCTACAAGACCATCCCTTATCTGCAGAGAAATGTCCCATATGTTAGTTGTAAACTTTAGTTGAAACTCCATCAGTAAAACTAACATTCTAACTCTGGGGGAAATGCTTTAAAATACGTACTGGTACATGTTTGATGATTTTTCTAGGAGAGACCCTAACTGTAAGCCTAGTCAAGAAAATGGGACTCCTCCTGTCCTCCATGTAGTCTTAGATCATGAGAAATCTTGGTTCTTTAGAATACTAACAGATCATGGGCGCCTGGGTGGCTCAGTGGGTTAAAGCCTCTGCCTTTGGCTCAGGTCATGATCCCAGGGTCCCGGGATGGAGCCCCGCATTGGGCTCTCTGCTCAGCAGGGAGCCTGCTTCCTCCTCTCTCTCTGCCTGCCTCTGCCTATTTGTGATTTCTGTCTATCAAATACATAAATAAAATCTTTAAAAAATACTAACAGATCAGAGAGCAATCATGTTTTCTGCACCATGTATTACAGTACAGCAGAAGGCAAGCTATGTAGGGAATAAAAAAAAAGTTCAAAGAGATTCAGTGGGAAGTTGCTTTCCAGGGAACATTACTTTCCAAGATCCTACAACCCCAGAAGAGCATTCCCTTGCCACGCTAGCCCAGGTCCCCACCTGCACTTTTATATTGTTTCAGAGTAGTTGGGAGAGGATAGTAGTCTACAAACACAGAGACAGAGCCTGGTGGGAGTTCTTCCCATGGCTTCACTGAGTCGTTCAGCTCTGTACCTACAGAATTTCTCCTACATCCTCCATGGAATATAAAAATAACGTGAACTGAGAAAGACACAGAGGCCCAGGGGCAAGTATTCCCTGGTCAGTGCTAACCCTCCCTTTGGGATGTCTACCGAGCCCACTGCTTTACAGAACCCTGTTTAACTCCATTTGATTCTTCACTTTCTAGACTCATTTGGTCATGGAAATCTTTTTCTTCTAAAAAGTCCATTAACATCTCTTGGATTCTATGAAACACTGTCTAGGAAAATCCTGCCTGAGTCCAAGCCTCACGCTCTCACTCGATCTCTCACTTTGTGCCAGGATCTCTATAAAGTACGCCTAGCTCACACAAGGTATACAATATTAACGCAGGGAAGGAGTGCATTGACCAATCAATGAGTGAGCAGCTGTGTGGGTTTACCATAAGGTCTCATACACTCCAGGGGAAGCCTTGGCATCAGGGAGCCTGGCATTCCCCGCCTACTCTTGGCCTCCAGGTAGAGAAGTTGTGTGAGGGGTCGGAAAAGGGCCGCGCCATCTCAGTGCCCAGCCAGCCTATAGGCAGCACTTCCAGTGGTTGAACTCTGGGCAGTGTGGAGGAAGCGTTGGAGCCTGGGGTTTAATGTGGGATCATGTTGTCTTAGCCTTTGTCTGTGATAGGGGACTAAAGGCCTAACAAGCTTGACCATCTGGTTGGGTCCCATCACCTATCAAAAAATAAAAATAAAAAGGATCCGATGTTTGTGGAGCATTAAAAAAAGAAAAAAGAAAAAAAGTTTGTACTCTGGGTCCACAATCCTTTATTGAAAACCCTTGGGGCAGCTGTGTTACAGAATTCAGAATTTTTCAGATTTTTAGAAAGATAATATGGTACATGTACCATATATTGTATAACACCGCTCTCCCAGAGGACAGAGAGCATCACCCTAAATGTAAAGGTTAATATTCCTGGAGCGAAACATGAAGATTCATAATAGGTAAGATAAATTAAACCTATTAATAGTCTGAAGTCAATTCAGGTCAGATTTTGCTGGCAAATGGTCTAAGGCATACAAAATGCTTTTGGTTTTTATAGTCTTCTGGATTTCAGGATTGTAGATAAGAGGTGGGGAGTCTTTAATGTGCTTCTTTCCGGAAGGACACAGGAAAAGGGTGGACGGTGAGTCTACAGGGAATCTAGGGGCTTCTAGAAAAATTACAAATCCAGGGCACCACAAAATGTTTCCCAACATTTCATTTCTGATCAACCTGCTCTGGACTTTGCTTCGATGCTGTTGGCTTTGATTTGGAATCTCCTCCAGGGAGAATCTATCCAAATTGGCCCTTAACGGATTCCCAAGGATTTTCAGCTATTTTTAACTCTAATAAGGACGGGACCCAAGAAAGAGGGGGTTTCCAAGGCAAAGGGTTGAAGACCACTAGTTTAATGAGTCACCAGTAAATGCCTAATCACCACAGTGCTTACCATGTGGCATGGAAGTAATCATACAGTTTATCTTGTGCCTAGGGACCATAACAAATGATCCTTTTCTCTCCTCATATGCGTTGTGAACTCAGATATCAGTCTTTATGACTTATGGCTTTATGGTCCTAGATTCTAACCTAGAAAAGATGGTTAAATGCAGACTATTTCCTGTTGCAATTTTTAAGGGGCCCCCAATTTTCCTCTGTGTTCTAACAAAATCCTCACAACACAATCAATTATTATTTGCCTTACTAAAGTATATATGCTAGCCAACACGAGGTACTTATCCACATTGCTAATCAGTGACAAGTGCGCCAACTTCAAAATGGTTGTAAACACCCAATCAGTATTCCAATCTCCATTGGAATATAATACCGAGGATTCTGCCTATAGGACAGCTGTGGTCAATTCACTGTTGTGCAGGCAGTTGAAACACCAACATTTTTATCTTTTCAGCCTCGGGCCGTAGGTCCATTAGCAAATTATAGAGATTTTGCAAAATCCAAGGGTAAGAAAGCCTCTCAAATATTTCCTTGATGCCTTGACTTCAGACAAGGTGACTCCCAACTTGCTCAGGCACATCACGTTCACTTCTATTTTCAGAGATCTCCCAACAGAAGAACTCACCCGCTCCAATAATCCTTCCTGGGTCTAAAGTCCCTCGGTGTCGGTTTGTGCCAATTCAGCCCAAAGTTCCCAGATAATAGGCCAATTATTTTATGGCCTCTCACTGAGCCACGAAGCCTTAATAACCTCAAGAAGGGAATTTCCTAAATCTCACATCCAGTGGGGATTCAGGACAATGGGTTCTTCTCCATTAATCACGAATTCCTGAAAATGCTGAGGGTGTCGGTAATGGTGTGTGTGTTTCTCTCTAGGTCTTCAGAGGTGAGAACGTTGAGGCAGCCAAGAGGCTACAGGACACGATGCCAACAACGAAGGCCACCTGCGTCTAGCTGTCAGGGGGCATTTGGCCCTAGCAGCAGGGCCGTAGCAGCAAGGGCAATCCAAGGACCATGAGCTGACAAGGGATATGCAGCCCCTGGGCAGCCAGAGCTCCCTCAGAACCCAAGGGGAAGGAAAATCAAAGCTAAACTTCTCAATGGCCAGAGACCCGATGGTTGACACCAAGCTCTCCGAGTAGAGAGAGACATTCCTGCTCTCCAGGGGATGGTGACTCAATGGGAAATGCGTCCACAAAGGACATAGGAATGTATGTTGGGTGAGGCAGGGGCAAGAGCCCCAAAGACAAGGCAGCCCGTCCAGGCACCATTCTGTAGGCAGCCCACACAAAACCTTAGAACAGTGCCTGGGGTGCGTAGGTGGCTCAGTCCTTAAAGTGTCTGCCTTCAGCTCAGGTCATGATCCAAGGATCCTGGGATTGAGCCCCACATCGGGTTCCCTGCTCAGTGGGGTGTCTGCTTCTCCCTCTCCCAATCCCCTTGCTTATGTTCCCTCTCTCACTGTATCTCTCTCTGTCAAATCAATAAATACAATCTTTTAAAAAATAAAAATAAATAAAATTAAAGTTTCAGAACAGTGCCTGAGACACAGTAAATGCTCTGCTCACTGGGTTCCCAAGCCTGCACCTTCTCTGTCTTGACTTCTCTATCAGTTCTGTCCCCCTCGTTCCACCACTTTCCCCTAGGAATACTTCTGTAGAAATCCTGAAGTCAGAACTTTGTTGCACAAGAATGAGCTTTAAAATATTAGGCAGTTTAAAATAAAAAGATCGAATCCCCATTTTTATAGCATTCTTGAGGGGCGCCTGGGTGGCTCAGTGGGTTAAAGCCTCTGCCTTCAGCTCAGGTCATGATCCCAGCGTCCTGGGATCGAGTCCCGCATCGGGCTCTCTGCTCAGCGGGGAGCCTGCTTCCTCCTCTCTCTGCCTGCCTCCCTGCCTACTTGTGATCTCTGTCTGTCAAATAAAGAAATAAAATCTTTATAGCATTCTCGAAATAAGAAAACTATAGAGCCAGAGAGCACATTAGTGGTTGCCAAGAGTTAGGGATGGAGGATGGTGTAGAAGGGTGGAAGAGATCTTGGGGAATGGACCAGCGATAGTAGTCACAAGAATCTACCACCAGTTTAATGTCATAAGACTACATACAACACCCCCCCCACACACACACCTGTTTATGAAACTGGGGAAATCTGAGTAAGCTGATGATTGCACCAATGTCAATTTCTTGGGTTTGATACTGTATCTAGTTCTGCAAGATGTTACCAGTGGGCAAAACCAGTCCTCCATGGGATGTCCTTGTGCATTGTTTTGCAGCTTTCTGTAAATCTATAATTATTTCATAATTTAAAAATGTTTACATAACTGAATCCACATGAATGAATTACATGCAATTTACTAAACTATTAAGGCAAGCATAAATAGTTGTAAAGACAGACTCCAAAAAACATGCACTATTTTGTTTCGATATTAGCTTTCTAAATATCTCTCACTAAGAGATTGGGAAAACCGCCATCCAGAGCCATTGCTCTGCAAAACACACTGCATATTGTAGTCACCACGAAGAGTGTGTTCTGAAGTTGTGCAGTATACAACCTGGGCAGTAAAACACAGCACCTGCCTTTAGCCAACTACTGCAAAGCAATGTCTCTCAGTGGCCGATTCTTTTCTTTCATCATCCTGGTTTCATGATCTATTTCTGTATCTCAAACTGCTCCATGTTTCAAGTCAGTCTAGATGGGAGGAATCGGCATTCTGATGACACAGGCTTCTCAGTTTCTCAGCTTCGTTGCTCAGACTTCAGACTTATTCAAAGCTCTCTATTGGGGACTTACTATGAGCTGTAAAGATGAATTTCTGTATTGTTATTCCAACTGTGAGGAAGCATAATCACTAGACACCCACGCAATGCTCTCATTTGACACTTCATGCTCTTTTCCTGGCTGTCCAGCAGAAAGCTTTCTACCTAGAACCGGCTTCTCTCCCTAGCGTTGGTACAGATCTAATTACCTAACTTGCTGGCAGAATTAGAGCTTCCAGTGTGAAAGCTTCTTGAAACAAGACTCCTCACTGTGCAGAAGGTGATTCTGTATTTCTTTACAAGGTGGCCCATCCACTGCAGCTGGTACTGGACTGCTGTTGTTCACCCATTTCAACCTATTGATGTGTGATTCATTCATAATCATGCTGTTAATAGCGGGGCTGGTTCGAGCACGAGCTCCGTGCAGACCCAGGGAAGGGGAACAGGTGGAGACAGGGGAGTAATGCATGAGAGTGAAGAGGTGGTTGTAGGGGTGAGGCGGGGCTCCCCTCAGTCCGAAGGGGTGGGGCAGAGAGAGCTTCCCCCAGGGCTTGGAACCCACACCCAGCACAAGCCCTTTCCTGACCAGCTCCTCCCACCCCCCATTTCCCATCAGACACAGGTGCAAGGGATACACAAAGGGCTGCCTCCTGAGCAGTGAGCTGGGACAAAGCCAACAGGTGATCTCAGGGTTTGGCACTTTCCCTATTGCTCCTGAAAGGAGACTAACCATGAACGTTTGATAAAGGTTCAGAGATGAGCTAAGAATCGGAGAGGTGGAGCTGAACTTCCAGCCTTAGGATTCCAGAGTCTTCCTGGAGCAACTTTGATCTGAATGCACACACATTTGCTCATGCACGCGCACACACATTTGCTCATGCACGCACACACACACTCACATACACACACTTGGGATTACCATTCACCAACTCCCGCCCCCACACACCATCCCTACTCCCCTGTGGGCTGAGCAGGCAAAGAGGCAGCACGGCAGAGGGCTCCAATGGTCACCTTTTCTCAGCCTTTAGGGAAGAACATAAAAGCGGAAGGGAGAGAGAGCTGCCTGAAAAACATTTTGCCTAAACTCCACTGACCTTGCCAGTAAATAAAATGTTGCCTAATTTTTAAAGAAGAGGAGAAGGAGAAAGCCCCTCTCGCCCTTCACCATCAGACAAGTCTAAATCCTAGCTAAGTCACTTACTAGCTGTGTGACTTCGGGCAAGTGCCTTTACCCCTCTGTGCCTCACCGTTCTCATTTGTAACTGCAGATGATGATGATACCAACCTCAAAGGAACTGGGGAGGCCTGAATGGATTAATAATATGTGGGAAAGCACAGAGCAAATGCCTGGGCTCCCACAGAGATTTGCTTTGCTCTGATTCTGCTGCCTCCCCCCTCCACCTCTTGTGTTTTTTCAAGGCGCCCCCCACCCCCGCAGGGCACCTTCTTCCCCATCTTTGTTTTCCCTTAAGAGGCAGCCTCATCCCATGATTATGAGAACAGCTTTGGATTCAACTCCTCGCTCTCCACATCCTTTCTGGGCAATTGTGGGCCTTCCTAAACCTGGGCTTCCTCTCCTGTGACCATGAGTCCTACAGCCTGCCTCCCAGAACTCAAGGACTCCATGATGAAGGAAGGATCCCGTATTTCCTGAGGAGGAACTCAGGGCTCCCTAGCACAGCCCCAGAGTCTCCAATTTTGCTGTCACTCCTGGTTGTCCTTCCCATTCTTCTGTCCTCCACTCCACATTAGGCTAATAACAGGAGAGGCCATGTCAAGGGCATTCACTGTCTTCCCAGCACTGGGCTATGTTTCTCCTTTGTCATCCTTGACCAACCCTGAGACCTAGTTCCTGCTTTCCAACACCCAGAGCCCCCTCTGCCTTTCCGAGGAAGACAAAGTGGAGTTAGCAGCGTGTCACCCTAAAGAGCAAAAACAAAAGATGCGCCGTGGGGAAGAAAGAGGAAGAGCTGGAAGAGCTTTCAGTAGGGCGACCACCCTGCCCAGCTTCCCAGACCAAGGGTTTTCCCAGGACATGGCACTTTCCTGGCTGAGATGGGAGTGTCCTGGGCACCGCAACAATCCAGCCATCCAGAATGCCCAGGATTCCCAGAAAAATAACCTTTGCTCCTGTAACAGTGGCTCAGAAACCCAAGTGACCATGTTAGGAAGGTACTTCATTTCTCTGAACCTCAGTTTCCCCATCCGTAAAATGGGGGCTGACAATGGCCGCCTCTTATAATGCTGTTAGGGAGAGGAAAGGGGTCAGAGGAGTCAAGCTCCTTGAGCAGTGTGTGTGGCCTAGTGCGCCAGCCCCCACATGATCTGTCTGCCTTGTCCCCTGCCAGCTGCTGACCCTGGCTGATCGCTTACTCTCCCCAAATCTCAATGGCCTCGCCTGTCAAGACGGTTCAGTGGTGACCTTAAATAAATTACACGAAGCTGGCCTTCCTGTTCCAGGCCCTCGGGAGACTTAGGTCCCTCCCTCTGCAACATTCACCTTTTCCCAGTCTTTAAGGAAGAAGAAAAAGAGGAAGGGAGAGAGCTGGCTGAGAAAGAAGACTGCCCAGACTCCACTGACCAGGGCTTGCGGCTAAAGAAAAGGCTGCATAATTTTTTTTAAAAAGGAAGAAATTAAAACCTGACTCAGACTGGCTGGAAAACCCCTGTCCCTCCTGTCCTTTACCACCAGACAAGGAAGTCTCAGCCGAACAATGGTGGAAAGGATTTTACGTGGGAGGGGCAGGCCAAGAAGAGAGGGCGACAGAAATGCCCCAGCCTCGGCCCAACCTCTGAAACGCCCGATCCCCAGCACAAGTGACACCCACTGGCTTGGAGAACACAGAAACGTCTGGAGGGGAAGAGGGAGATGGAACAAAGCCACTGCCCTTGGTTTGCAAAGGGCACCTGGCCCAGGCATCTCTGTTAAAGCATCTGGGTCCGGTCCACATACTGTGACCTCTGAGCGCCGGCTGCAAACCCGGCGGCCCTCCTGGACCCTGTGGCCGCGGCCCCCATCACTGAAGGCGTGCTTCTCTTTCCCCCTTCAGGCCTTCGCCGTGTGGCGCATGAAGGAGGAACTGAGCTGGCAATGGTCTCAAAGGCCTTTATGTGAAGGTCAGTGGCTCAGATGTTGCTATTTTTTAACATTTATTAAATGCCAATGGCATGCTGAGCTCAGGAGAAAGCAGAGGTAGATAGGGTGAGCGGGCCCACTCTGCCCGAGATAAACAAATGAACAGCATTCCAGACCTCTGAGAGAAGCTGCCCCTCGAAGTCCAAAGCGGGGAGCAGCTTGGCCCCTGTTGTCACCTTTCAGGGCGTTCTCAGAAATTTCCACTCCGGCGCTCAGCGATAGGCTACATCAGAGCCTAAGGATTTATTGACTGTCACTGTAAGGCTCGGCCACCAACACCAGCATTGCCAGCCACTTCCCAACAGGCATGTTTCACCCTGATGGCCGTTTTGGCTCCGTCCACTCCAGGCGCTGGATAATAAAAACAGCTGGAGGCAAGGAATAGCCCTCGGTGTTCTTCAGGTTCCCTTAACCTGGAACTCCGTTTGTCCTCCCGCAGGTCTAAGGGCGTGAGAGTTTAGTTGGACCTAGAAGGAGAAATCCATCGCTTTTGGAAGGGGTCAGCAGAGCTAGGGGTGCACGGACTGGGCTTGAGGGGTGAGATCCAGGACTTCCATTGTCTTTAATGGTACGCCTCATCTTCACCCCTGCCCTAGTGTGCACTCAGCATCCTGGGTGCAGAATGGAAACTCACGGGTGAGGGGCTGGGGTGGGCTGACGGGGCAGTCCTGAGCTCTCTGTTGTGCGGAGTAACAGCTCTGGGAGGCCGCTGGTTCAAACCCCAGCTCTACCCTGTCTTGGGCCAAGTTATTTCTCCCCCAGGCTTTAGTGTCCTGGTCTGTAAAATAAAGAGCTGGTGTGCGATGGATTTGAAAAGTGCTCAAGCTCTGGGATTCAGAGGGGCGAGCAGTCTCGCCACGCATGCGCACTGATGAGCGGTTTCCCCCTTTCTGGCAGGAGACGCAGGAGCAAGATGAGGATGTGTTGGGAGGACTGTCTGGAAGATTCTGCCGGGAGCAATGCTCTTCCACACCTCCTTGTCTCATTACTCCCTTGCATGGTCTTGCCAGATCCTCTGGGTCCGGCCCCCGAGGTCCCCGCCCGCCCCGCACCCATCCTCGCTCACCTTCCAGTGCTCACAGCCGCAGAGCCCGGGGTACCCGGAGCCTGCCTGCAAGGCAGTGCCCTCGCCCCTTCCCCAGGTGCCACAGCCGGGGAGCCGGCTGGCTTGTCAGCTGTTCCTAAGCCCGGGAGCTCCTTGAGTTACAGAACGAAGAGGACATGGAAATTGAAACAGGAGAAGCCGCAGGCAGGAGCCAGAGGGCTCCTGGGACAGCTATGGAAAGACAAGCCAGCCAGAGCGACCACATTATTTATTGGTTCTCTTGGGGAGACATATATGGTTAGGAAAAGAACCTCTTCATATCACAAGACACGGTCCTGCTATTCCGTGGCCCGCCGGAGCGCCAAAGACAACTGCAGGGCGTGGGAAGTAGCGAACAATGGCGTGTGAGCATCGCCCTTATGCCCCCTTCCCCATCCCCAGTGCCTCACAGCGTGCGGGGTTCGGAGAAGCAGCGTTCCATTTCACAGCAGGGAGGAAGGCGCCCCTCTGAAGCCCCTCACCGGGCTGAGCCTGAGCGCAGGCAACGTGCCTTCCTGGAGCCCCAGCCACGCTGTCTCTACCCAGGGAAATGATTAGAGCAGCCAGGACCAAGGATATGTTGAGAAACAAAGGGAATTAGCCCCCCAAAAAAGGCCCAAAGCATTCCCACTACTCCACAAAATACCACCCTGGGCTGTGGGGAGAAGGGGGCGGGGGGGGGAGGGGCTGGTAAGGTAGGGGTGCTAGGGGAGGAGGAGGAAGGCTGGCCAATTGGAAATGATGTCATGTGGCCACAGCTAAAAAAACACTGGGCTGTTGAGTGCTGGGGCGTAAATGCCATGTCAGTTGCTGGGCTGGGGAGTGGGTTTCACCAGGTTGGATCAAGTGGCTGCTTTCCTGGAAACCGGGCTTCTGGTTGCTAGGGCTGATAAGGCGGAGGGGGAAACGCTACCCCTGGTGTTCACGGGAAAACATTTTGACATTGAAGAAGAGCCAGGACACGTTAACCGTTGAGAAAAAACAGAGCAGCCCTGGCTTAGTGGCTGCTGGTCCCAGGCCGGCAGGGATTCGGATTACCGACGGGGGTGGGGTGGGGTGGGGGATGCAGGCCAAGGAATCAGATGGTGCGCGCTCCTGAGCCTGCGGACGGACATCCCCAAAGGACACATCGCCTAACAGGGCTCCGACGCACCCTGTCTCCTCCCAATGCCCCCAGGCAGATCGGGGCGTCCGTTCTGGGGGGCTGCGAGCCCTTGCCCCACACAGCCCTTGCCCCACACGTGGGCAGCCAGCTAGCCTGGGACGTGACTGCAGGCCCCACGGGGTGGCCGCTGGATATTCATCTGCTGACGCAGCAGCACCTCAAGGCTGCTGCTGACGAGGGAGGGCTGGCCCGGGGCAATTAGGGATGATCTACAGCGAGGGAGCCGGAAGCCCCTGATGGGGACAAAGTCTGCGCCAGCAGGTGTGGCCATAAGGGCAGTGGCCTCAGAGCTTCACTGCAATTCTGTGCTGAGGGTACAGGCCATGGGGCAGCCCGCCGGGGAAGCGGTTTTGGTGATACAGCGAATAAAATCCTTTGGCGAAGAGCCAGGGCCGCCCCGACTTGCACTGATTTCTGCCCTATAACAAAAGGTGTTGTAACTAGGTGCCTTTCTATTTCCATTTTAATCCGCTTGGACTCCAACTCCTCTCAGACGCGCAAGGCTCAGGCCCCATACTGGAAGAGCCCAGTGCCCACCCTTTTCTGCAAATCTTCCCACATATAACGAATGATTTTAGTTTTTCTCTGTTGCCACCTGTTGTGATCATGAGTTCCCAGAGGAGGATGAAAGAGAGCCCCGAAGGCAAGGGGGCAAGCTCTAGAGGCACAATGTGTGGGGTCCCCAGCCCCACCCTGACCTCCACCCGGGACCCCAGCCTCCCACGGCTGTCCCTTTAAGTTATCTCCGGGAGCCTTGAAGGCCGGTTCATTTGCCCTCAGTGTGTATTTCTGTTCTAACGATGGAAGTGGAAGCTGGCGGACCCCTAGGACTCACTTCTCTGTGATTCTCTGTCATTGCCATACTGCCTGGAGTACTGGTTAGGTTCCAGAGAGACATGGAATAATGGAGGGAGAAGAGAGAAGAAGACAAAAGGAGAGAGCCTGAAACCAGAAACCCAGTGAGGCCAGACAGGAAAGTGGGGACATGCAGGTGAGGCAGAGCGGGCACATGTCGAAAAATGCAAAGCCAGATGAACCCAGATTATAGGAAGATTTTAAGAGAAAGCACGATTGAAAATTGAAGGGAAAAAATGATACCAGTTAGAAATAAGCCAATATATTTACACATGCACACTATGATATAGTGTACATGTAGATATTATATACATACATACACGTAGATATTATATATGTGTAATATATATAATTACTTATATAAATATATATATATGAGCAAAGGAAGTAAAAAAAAAATAAATAAGCATTTCATTACAGCAGTAATTTTTATTCCAGAAAACTGGTATGAAAAAGCACTTCGCAGATTTAAAGTCTTCTAAATGGCAGTCAACAATCATGAACATGGTTGTATTAATCCTATTGAGCAGTAATCACCACACTTTCTGTCAAAACATTTTATATAACACTAATGTATTGATATTGTATCGATGAATTTTATATACTCAGCTCCTTATTAATTTGTTAGAAATATTATGACACTGAAAAACAGAACATCTTAAAGAAGATATTTTAATGTTTCTCCTCTTTAATATTTATCTACCATAAAAAAATTTTGTAATTAATATGTACTTTATGAGAGCCATGTGATTAAATTATCTTAATTATTTTTGAAACCTTGATTTAACCTTTTGTGATACAGTGATTTGAAGGTCTTTTTGGTTTTTTTAAGACTTATTTATTTTAGGGAGTGGGGAAGAGGGGGAGAGAGAGAATCTCAAGCAGACTTCCTGCTGAGCTCAGACTGTGACTGGGCTCCATCTTACAACACGAGAACATGCCCCCAGCCGAGATCTGGGGTTGGATGCTTAACAGACTGAGTCACTCAGGCACCCGAAGGTCTTACTCTGCTACTTGATTTTGATGACTTGATTTTAATGGTTTTATGATTTTAATGTCGTACACAAAAATTATGCCTTACAAGGTATGTAGGTTCAAATCGGGGTCTTGGTACTCGTCTTTAAATCCTATTGATCACATAGGCAAAGCTTTTACTGAAATTTGGCTAGAAACTATCAGTTCCCTAATGTGGATTGGCTCTTTTTAGAAATTAATCAGAAGTTGTTGTGCTTTTGTACTTCCACCAAATGGCTGCAAAGCCCACTGAAATTTCTCATTTGAAACAGGGGCAGGACAGAAAATTCTTTTTCTGTATTTCCAAAAAATGCAAGAATGAGGTTTTACATTTAACACCTGCCATTTTCAGCTGATAGGAGGGAGGGAGAGAGAAAGAAAGAAAAGGGAAAATTGCAAGCTCTGGAAATAGTCCCAAAGATCTGTTTTGTTTTGTTTTTGTTTTTGTTTTAGATTTTATTTATTTATTTGACAGAGAGAGAGAGAGAGAACATAAGCAGGGGGAGCAGCAGACAGAGGGAGAGGGAGAAGCAGGCTCCCCGCTGAACAGGGAGCCCAGTGTGGGACTCTATCCCAGGACCCTGGGATCATGACCTGAGCGAAAAGCAGACGCTTAACGACGGAGCCACCCAGGCGCCCCTCAAAGATCTGTTTTTAGCATGTTTTTGCCACAACATAATTTTCTTCTGAAAATCAATTATTCTTTCACTCACTGTTAAAATTTCCATTTTTCTTCAAAGGTACATATTAGGATGTTCTTAATTTCTTGATTATTTTCTAAGATTTATTTATTTATTGCAGAGAGAGAGAGAGCAGGGGAGAGGGAGGAGCAGACTTCCCGCTGAGCACGGAGCCCAACGAGGGGTTTGATCTCACAACCTCAGATCACATTAGCCAAAACCAAGAGTCAGAGGCTTAATTGATTGCACCACCCAGGCACCCCTCTCGTAATTATTTTCTAATAACTTATAACTGATAGTCACTTACCAGATAGAAAAGGTCAGAAATTTTGGAACACTCACGATTAGGATTGACAACTCTTTGCCTTGAGTAAGCCTTTATTTGGGATAAATATTTCATATGCACTTCTCATCTCATTGAAAGTATCATTGGGGCACCTGGGTGGCTCAGTGTGTTAAGCGTCTGCCTTTGGCTCAGGTCATGATCTCCGGGTCCTGGGATCAAGCCCGCATCAGGCTCCCTGCTCGGTGGGAAGCCTGCATCCCCCTCTCTCTCTGCCTGATTCTCTGCCTACTTGTGATCTCTCTCTGTGTCAAATAAATAAATAAAGTCTTTTTTTTTTAAAGTATCATAATATTTTCCTTCTTAGGCCAACTTTATAAGCATGTACTTGCTTCAATGACACCCTAATAACATGTGCGCTACACATAGCAAGTCAATGGCAGCAAACCTGCGTGAAAATGTCACTGTCAACCTCTCAAATCATCACGTCCCCTGTTCCCTTAGAGGTGCCTCAGGTACTGTGTGCAGTAAGGACTACCTGACAGGCAATGTGAGACAGCCAATGTCAAACCATAGATTTTTCTGTTAAGCAAACTTATGGATTTCATAGTTTTATTTTAAAATAAATAGAAATAGAAATTCTAACATTTTTTACCCACGACACTCTCTGGGGACTCTGCACCTCTTTCGGGGACCACCTGTGTGGAGGAGAATATACAGTGAAGTGCATGGAGAGCCCTTGTGTTCAAATCCTGCCTGGACCATTATGGCTGTGTAGCCCTGGGCAGGTGCCCTAAGTACTCTGGGCTTCATTTTCCTATTTACAGAAGCACCTCTTCAGGTGGAAGATGTGGCAACTAAATGAATAAACAAATCTATGAAAAGCTCTTTAGACACTTCCTTGCTACTAGTAGAAACTCAAAAATGTTAGCTATTCCTACTATCATCTGAGAGAATTATATGTCTTTGTTTAACCCGGAAGTACCTGGAGGGTAAGAAACAAGTCAGAGAACTCTTTCAATCACCCAAGCAAGGGACGACGGTGGCCCGAACCAAGGAAGTGGCTGCAAATAAAAAGAAGGATTTAAGAGGCATTTGAGAAGGTGACTCAACAGACTTTGGAACTGATATAATATAGGCATTGAAGAGAAAGGGAAAAGCAGCCATGTGTGATCTAGAAGTTTCTAGCCTGTATCATCAAGGAGTGTGAATTGGAAAAAGGAAATAAAGGGAGGTCCAGTGTCCTGGGCAATAATAATTAGTTGACGGCATTATGTATGTGACAGTATTCAAAGTGGTCTTAATGTATTGAGTCATTTAATCATCTTAAAAGCCCTACGCGATGGGTATTATCCCCATTTTCCAGATGACAAGACCGAGCCACGGAAAGGTCTATAATTTCTCCAAGGCGACACAACTGAGATGTGGCTGATCTGGGATTTTAACCCAGGACTGTCCGGGTCCAGAGCCCACAATCTTAACTAGTCCAAATACAGCTTTTCTAAAAGATGAGGTGTTCAGTTGAGTTTGAGGGACTAGCCAAGTGAATAGAATAGTCAAACTCAGAAGAGAAATAGCAACAAAGCTAGAGCTTTCCTAGGGCATAGAGGTGGGATTGCAGCCATGAGAGTGGACAGCTTAGCGAAGAAGAGAGGGGCATGGATGTGGCCACCCCACCCACAGGGACCTAAGCAATGGGTGTTTTCCTTGTGGACATGTACATATCACAATGGCTTTAGGGAGAAGGTTTCTGCTGCCATATCTGAAGAAGCTGTCACTATGTTGGTAAGAGTCACACCTTCCCCTCCCACAGCCAGAAAGCCAGATCCTCACTGTCCATGAGGCCTGGAGGTCAAACCAGGGCAAAACCACATGTGCTTGGCCAACCTGAGGGGCCCCCAGGACACTGAGCTTGTAGCAAGTGACACAAAAGCACAAGATGGCATAGAATGGCTTCTACCCATGGCAACGCCGTCAGTCCCTTGTGCTGGTAGGGGGTGGCCATGGCCAACATCCAGCGTCAGGGTCCCTCTATCCTGAGGTATGATCTTGGGTATGTTCTGACTCTCCATATTCCCTTGATTTCCTCCCGTTTTCTTAGATCTATTCTTTGGTCTGTCTGTTCCGTGACTTCTGGACACACTTCCCCAAATCTCTAGTCAGCTTTTCCTGTTTAACCTGGATCTCTGAGAGGCCCAACATCAATCTACCATTCCTTAGATAATTCTATCTTCCTCAGACTCCTTTCTAACCTTTACGGTAGATTAAGGCATCCCCTGAAAGCATCAGCAAGAAACGGTCACCTCTGAAATGTTATTATAAGGAGAAATCCCTTTATAAAGAATGGTGATCTTTTATCATCACCATTAGCCAAATATAGAAATGTAACAGATATGAAATCTTCCACCACATCTGGAGTCTTACAAGAAAGGTCTTACTCAAATTAAATTAAATTAAATTAAATTAAATCCGGTTCCAATCCCCTGTGCTTTGGACTGAATGTGTCCCACCTCAAAAACTCATGCCGGGAAACCCTCAATCCCCCAACATGATCGTATTTGGAGAAAGGATCTTTAGGAAGTAATTAGGTCATGATGGTAGAGCCCTCATGATGGAATTAGTGTCCTTACAAGAAGAAAGAGGAGAGGTCTCTTGAGTATATGCTTGCTCTCTCTCTCTCTCTCTCTCTCTGTCTCATCCTCACCCCCTACCCTCTCTCTGCCTTGTACCCGCCACTACCCTGACCCATGTGAGGACACACCAAAAAGCTAGCTGTCTACAGCCAGGAAGAGGATGGGCACTATACACTGGATCTGCTGCGACCTTGCCCTTGGACTTCCAGGTCGACAACTGTGCGAAATAAATGTCCCTTGTTTGAGCCACCAGTTTATGGCTATTTTTGTCATAAGCAGTCCAAACCAATGAAGACACCCCACTTTGCCAAGGGTTGTGAGAATGGTCAATATGAGGCAATGTTCATGCCCCACCAGGCTGTAGCGCATAATCGGGCTCACTTGCTTCAAGGAAATGGAGAAGAACCTTTTCTTCAGTCCTGAATGGTCACTATTTCTTCTTCATGCCTCAGTGCCCCTGCGAGGGGCTGGTTCTCCCATATGGCATGCTCTGCGCCCCCAGCAGTCTGCAAAAGATGTCCTCTCACCGTTTCCCTTTCCTTTACCAAGGTTCCCAAGGCCACGGGGCCTGGTGGCCAACCTCACTGTTATGGACCGCAGGTTCTCAGAAGCGCTATCGAGGTCAGCAAGGGTGGTCCAGGAGCCATGAATCCTGTGGTCCTCTTCCCAGGCTTGTATCTCTAGGTCCTAACCCTCCATGCCCACACGGCACCCCCCCCCACACACACACACACAGCCTACAGCTCTTCAGGAAATCCAGTGTCTTGCAAGATCTCAGGACGTGAGAGGGAATTATCTTCAGGTATCGGGAGAGCCAAGAACACAAGAACTCCACAGAAGGAGGCCCCTGGGTTTTTCTTACAGGGGAGAGGAAATTACCTCTTTCTTTTGCTAACACATCTCCTAAGGGAAGGGGATAAACCAATATACAATAAAATATCTTCATTCCAGGATTGAGATGGCAAAAGCCATAAAAACACTATTTTTAATAGGAGTGACTTATGATAGAAAATGTGCATTCATTGATGTTCTGGCTTCCAGCAAAAGAAGCCAACTCATCCTAGTTTAAACAAAAAGGGAGCATTTTTTCCTAAATAAATAAATAAATAAATAGATAAACATTTAAAAAGGTATCTTGTCAAAGCAGAAATGGAGCCATGCCTCTGAAAAGATTGAAACCAGAAATGGGACGGTTGCCAAAACCACAGCGGTATTTTTTTGTGTGTCCCACACCTATGCCTTCCCTTGCACACCTGCTTCATTTTTCTCTCTGCAGACTAGTCAAGCTGTCTCTGCTCCCCAGAATGGATATATGCAGAATGCGTTCATGGCTCCCAAGTGTGCGCTCTTCAGTCCCCGCCTGGGGGAAGATTCATTCATTCAATCTTTCTGTCTCTTTCTTTCTCTGTCTCTGTCTCTGTCTCTCTCTCTCTCTCTCTCCCCGCACCATCCTGACTCAACTATCACCCATCCCTACCAATCCCCAGACTCCTAGGGAAGGGACTCCGACTGGCTCAGCTGTTCTCCCTCCCCAGTCCAATCAACCATAGGTTAGAGGGACAGGCTCATATTGTACACACAGGGCTAGCAAGAGCCCAAGCTTAGAGTTTGAAAGAGTGATGAGTAGAAGAAGGTATAAAGAGGCAAGTGAAGCTAAAAATGGCGTCTTGTTGTGGCTCCCCCCACAGCACACCCCCACCCCTGCCAAGAGCTGCCCCTCAGATAAGGATTACAGAGCAAGTAGGTTACTTGGGAAATGAAAGCCACCCCAAACGGGGGGGGCGGGGCAGGGAAGTGATGCAGCGAGAGGAGGGACGCCCTGAATATGCCTCATGAGCCAGCTGCTGCCATGGCTGATTCTGGAAGGGAACCCTGGAGACGGCATGAACTATACACCACAAAATCATTCCACATGAGGATCAAGGGATCTAGGGTTCATGTCAACTCTTGGGAGTCCTTGGCTGAGGGCCATTTCTAAGTGGTATTAATTCGATGGCGCTTCCAACTTGCCTTGAGTGTGAGGGCAGAGTGACCTTCTCCTGTGCCAGAAAAAGCCTCAGGGAGGGATGTGGACACTGAGAGCTAGAAGTCACTGGAGCATAATGAGATGGTTGAGGTCCCAAAACTGGGCCCTCACGGCCTGGCGAAGGCTTTTATTGAGCAAGGCAGAAGCGTCATGAGGGCCCAACCCACCTCCCTCAACAACCACCCTTTGGCTTTTGCCTAACACACTTGTCTTTGTTATCCGGAGTGATGAACTTGAAGGATATCCCAGGGCTACATCACATGGGAACACGAGGTGCTTTCAAAACAGGAAAGGGATTGAAAAGGCCTTCAAACAACTGCGGGGGACATTATTAAACAAAGGGGAGAAAAGTCTTCTCTTCGCTAACTCGATTGAACTACAGCAACTCAACAGGACAAAACATCAGCACGGCTCCATGGTGCTGTGCCAAGTCCATGTGTGTGTGAGTGTACACATGCATATGTTGTTATGTGTGTATTTTACAGAGACTACAGCTTTTTCTTTTTTTTAATTGACTGCCTTGTGCTGTAAAGGTTTTCAAAGCATGTTCCAAAATTCTGGTTCTCCAGGGTGCCTCGCTGGCTCAGTCAGAAGGGCATAGCACTCTTGATCTCGGGGTCGTTGAGTTCAGGCCCCATGTTGAGTGGTTTTTGTTTTTGTTTTTGTTTTACTTAAATAAAAACTTAAAACACACAAATTTTGTTATCTGTGGAAGTATATTAATAATGCCATAAAAACAAATAAGTTTCTGGCAATCAATGCTGATTGGACCTGCCTGGGTGTTTTCACTGCATTGCTTTTGTCCGTGTTACGTTTTTGCATTCTGTGTAGAGTTTCCACTGGAACAAGTGTGGTTTAGTTAGAGCTGCCGTTTTTAAAGGGGGAGAAGGGAGAGATCACATAGTCCCAGGAAAGCTCAAGGCTCAAATTATTTTTCTTTTCCTGGGAAAGTCACATCAGGGCTGTATAACTTTTCTTGAGCAGTGAGAAAACCAATAGCATTGATATTTTGAAGATAACAGCAGAAAAATTTTTTCTTCTTAAGGTGCATAATTGATATATTAAATATGACCTGCATCATAATGATTACATAGTCTACATGTGTGCAATGACTATGAACTCTATAAATATGGGATCTAATATAAAATTTATTTGACACAGTGGTATTAAGGAACTTGCCTTGGGTAACACAGAAAATACACTGATGGAGCCTTGACTTGAACACCCAGAATATCCGACCCCAAAGCCTGGAGCCCTAACCCCAGATCTGTGTACGCTGGCGACCGCCATGCTTCCTGAGAGCTTTCTTCAACTTCATCTTTTGGTAGACACTATGCTTACAACACTTGATATTTCGAAATCAGAAACTTTAAAAGTGAGGTTTCCCAAAATCGTCGTACAATGTCAGAGTCAACGGGAATTCTAACTGAGCTCACCTAGTTTAACTGCCACTATGAGAAGCTGCTGTTTGGGACTATGGGCCAGTGCCTTTGAATATCAGCTTCTCCTAAACTTGAGCAAGGTCAGAGCAAGGATCACACACCAAACAAGGGTTATAGGATGTGGGAGGGCTATTGGCATGGATGTTAAGCATGAACTAGAATGAGTGCTCATACTGTCTCAGAACAAGATTGCCCTTGAAACAGCAGTGTGAGCAGAGTGGAGGGCCATGTGAATGAAATCATTGGTTTGAAGCTCTCCCAATTAGCTTCACAAACTTTCTCTAACATCCCCCCTAAAAGGCAAATATCTAGATTGTGGGAACATCTTGGCATTACCTACTTTCCCCTCCCTCAGCAATTTCATTCATCTTGCTCTACCTGTCAGTCAGTCGGGATGGCCCAGGGATGGCCCCACGGCCTAGGCCAGGCCAGTAAGACCCTCTCCCTGGGCACACTAAACAGAGCAGCACTAGCCCGGAAAACAGACTGAAACCGAAAATGGGGTTCAGTACTAAGGTTGCTGGGAGCTTGGTTCTGGCGATGGCCCAGGAAGCTTGAAAGACCAGAGAAACTGATATCCCTGCCTCAGTCCTGTGGGAAAGGAGAGAGAGAGGGGTGCACAGCACGACAGGCAAATGAGAGGGACAGGGATACAGAAATGCAAAGTCATCCATCTATGCTGCCTTCTGTCCTTCACAAGTCCCAGCTGTGTCACTGCCCACGTTGTCACCACTCCTGGGGACCAAAAATCAGCTACCCCAGGCCTGGCCACAGACAACAGACACATCAGGACACTGCTAGAACCATAGGATGCTTCCAAAATTGCATCAAAAAAGCCTCCCCTCCTCAACCCCCTAACGCAGCCTAAGCATTAGGTGGTTACATCCGAAAAAGACCTCCCAGGTGGAGGTATAAGAAGGATAAATCTTAATTAACTCAGACTCTCTCTTTCTCTCTTTCTTTCAGGCTTTCCCCCCAGCTCCCCCACACCCACCACCACTCCCTCAAGTTAGACACACACACACACATTTCTCTCAGGTTCTCTATGATCCAGGAGTGGCACAATCTAGGGTCTGAGCTAAAGAGCTTTCCAGGAGGTTCCAGACAAGGCACCTGATATCCCACAAGAGCACAAAGTCAAAGGGAGTGACAACTAGAGAGCATGCCTGCGATCAAAGAATACACAGAACAGTCAGTGCTACCTGAATTCACAGTAATGACCAGGGCAAACAGAACTTAGAAATAAGCATCATGCCTTCAGTCGAACAGATTAAGGAGAACTAGTCAAGTAAAGAGCAAGGAATCCTAAATGAGAACTAACCAGAGATGAAACCAAGAGTCCGTGGATGGGGATGTCGAAATGGACCAGTCTTTCAGAAGACTGACATTGAGAACGTGTGTGCCCTTGGCCCAGGGACCCTATTCAGGGCATATAGTGTTAACTGACTTTCTCCCACCTGTACCTGATAATAAGAATCATCTGGGGCATTTGATAAACCTGAGGTTTTCCAGGGCCCCTTCAAGCCTACTGAGTAAGATTCCCCAGAAGAAGAGCCCAAGAATCCACCTCCGAATGAGTAATGTCCCCTGCCCCCATCTCCACACAAAGTGATTCTTACCACCAGGAAAGACTTGGGTCTTGGAGCACCTAGGTGGCTCAGTGGGCTAAGCCTCTGCCTTCAGCTCAGGTCATGATCTCAGGGTCCTGGGATCGAGCCCCGCATTGGGCTCTCTGCTCAGTGGGGAGCCTGTTTCCCCGAGCCCTCTCTCTGCCTGCTTCTCTGCCTACTTGTGATCTCGGTCTGTCAAATAAATAAATAAAATCTTAAAAAAAAAAAAAAGATTTAGGTCTTAAGACAACTCTCACCCAGGTCATCAGGGGAGCTACAGGAGACCACTCCTCACCAGCTGCTTGTGTCCCAGGGAAATGGAGACCAAAAACAGTGACCATCTCAAGAAAGATGGATTTTAAGATGTGGTGGAGAATTCTTTTTTTTTTTTTTTTTAGATTTTTATTTATTTATTTGACAGACAGAGATCACAAGTAGGCAGAGAGGCAGGCAGAGAGAGGAACGGAAGCAGCCTCCCCGCTCAACAGAGAGCCCGATGCAGGACTCGATCCCAGGACCCCGGGATCATGACCCGAGCTGAAGGCAGAGGCTTTAACCCACTGAGCCACCCAGGCGCCCCTGTGGTGGAGAATTCTATGTAGCACAATGTGCAGCTTCGAACCACTGTGGACAGCAATGTGGCGGGGGCGGCCGTTGCTGAGCAGAAGGGTAAGTCTCACAATGGTGTCTACTGTATAAAACCCATTCTGTCTATTTCACACGCGGCATCAACACACACATAAACCAAAGACATGATGTACTTTACACACATGTCGTACTTCCAGTGAAGCGTTCACGTCCCCCACACCAAGTGTGCTGCCTGGAATACAGTAAGGGGTCCTTAAGGGCCTTTCAAATGAATGACCTCATGAATGAAAGAACCAGCAAGTGAGCTTATGATAGCCGCTATTGTCAACTTGCTTTTTCATAGAATCCCCTTCCACCCACCCCGCCCCTAGCTTGGCATAACACACAAAGGATGGCCATCTTCGGTGATTACCTTGTTGGACCACGTGACGTGGGTGGGTTCCACGGTCAGCTTCACGGCCGTGCTTCCTGTGCAACCACACACTCGGAACTCTCTGCACGTACAGAACACTCTGCCTTCACCGTCTTGAAATCCTTAATAAAATTTTCACAAGGGGCCCTGCCTTTACATTTGACACTGGGCCCTGCAAATCACACAGGCTGGCCCTGTGAACCCCAGCCTAAATCATGCAGCATCCGCCTACAGGAAACGCAAGGGAAACTAAACCACTGAACCCCAGGACCGTCTGGCGTTTGCAGTGATGACTCTCAACGGCCAAGGAATTTCTATCCCAAGGATGGTGCCATTCAGAGGGTGCTCTTTCCTCCTCGGTTCTGAGGGCTGCAACCCCACAAAATCCTCTTCTAAGAACATACAGTCAGCTACGGAGAGAGCACGTTTCATGGAAATCTGGGGCACAGACCGCACACACGAAGATAACGCATGCACAGTCTCACTGTATAATACAGCTTGGAACGGTGATCGGATTTCCACAGACATTTTCCATTCCTTTTTCTGGAAGAGAGGGAGTGGGGCCGTGTTTTGGAAAGGTTTGGGAGTTAGGGGAAGGTCAATTGGAATCTTCCTTTTTCATTTAGTTGTACAAACTTGGGCAAGCCTCTTAATTACTTGGAACCTGAAATCTCATCTTTAAAGTAGGAACAACCATAAGGCTGTCGGGAGAGATTATTTTTTAAGAAAGGCAGGAGGGGAGGGCCGCCTCCGTGGCTTGATTTGGGCTCAGGTCCTGATCTCAGGGATCCGCGCTCAGCGGGGAATCTGCGTGAGATTCTTTCTCTCTCTCCCTCTCCCTCTGCCCCTCCCCACCACTCAGTCTCTCTCTAAAATAAATAAATAAATCTTAAAAAAGAATAAAGGAAGGAGGCGTGGGAGGGATGGGGAAAAGGGGAGCAAGGAGGGAGGAAAGAGGAAAGGCTGAGCATTTAGCGTAGACTCTGCAATGTTACCAGCAAAAGGGAACTTGACTCCTTGATCCTCTTTTACTCTCATTTCAAAAGGCGGCACTCTGAATTGAACATCATTGTTCTCTAGTCCCTCAAAGCCTTAAATTCACTCTCGACAGCCTCTACAACTATGCAGAGTACAGGATATTCTGATCAAATCTATTTTTTTTAAAGATTTTATTTATTTATTTGACAGACAGAGATCCCAAGTAGGCAGAGAGGCAGGCAGAGAGAGGGGGAAGCAGGCTCCCCGCTGAGCGGAGAGCCCAATGCGGGGCTCGATCCCAGGACCCTGAGATCATGACCTGAGCCGAGGGCAGAAGCTTAACCCACTGAGCCACCCAGGCGCCCCTGATCAAATCTGTTTTGATCAGAATCTCTCTTTCCTGGTTTATATTCTAGTCCCACACAAATATTCAGGAAAAGTCTTTGGACGTTTTTAATGACTCCTCATGCTTCCTGAACTCCTTTTTCTCACTGTTCCCCATTATTTTTACACCGTCTCAAGCCCTCCCCCAAATAATCCCCAGCCCACCCCCCGCAGCCCTTCAATCCGAGTCCCCCTTCCTGATTCTCCAGCCCTCCTGGGTGGCAAAGAGAGCCCGGTCTCATTTCCTGGCCTCCCTGCTGCCCTGGGGACAAACACAGCAGAGAAAAACCATATAGGTACACTTAGATAAGCATAGCCCTGGGCTGATAGCAGCTCTCCGTTCACCTGAGCTGGTGGGGAGGCAGAAAATACTGTTCTCTATAGAGCAAACATGTCTGGGTTTTGAATTCCTACTTGGCACTGACCTGGATCCTATCACCTTGTCATACATCCTTTGCTATAAAGAGAAGAGGAACAACATTCACCCACCTCCCAGGGGGCTCAGAGAACAACCAGTAAATTGTTAGGAGTAAATGGTGCTCTTTTTATTATGTATTTGCTATTCCAAGAAAAACCAGTTACCCTATCATGGGCTGCCTCTTACAAGCAATTAAGAAAGGAGCGCGTTCAGGGAAGGAGAGATAAGGAGAAATTTCTAAACCAGAAAAAAAAAATAAAATGATTAAGTTTGTACCCAGTTTAAAATTTCATTTACCCTTGAGCAAAACGAAATCCAACCCATTCCCAAAGATATGAGACTCCTTGAAATAATGTGGTCTATGAGGAAGGAGCCGACAATGGGTTTTCAGTTAATAAAATTTCAAAGCCTGCTTTCGCGGAGGTATGAACCTGAGTCCAGGGTATCATTTCCGCTTCCAGATGTTGATAACGAGGGTATCCGAGGAAGCTGCCGTCTGAATGGGGATATCATCCAATCTGCAAATGGGCTCTGGGATGATGCGTAAGGTGTTCAGGATACATTTTAAACACTATTCTCCATGTCCCATGGCTTTTTTTCTTCCCAGCTAAACACCCACCCCCGTTTTTGCTGACTAAACATGCCCTTAATCAGGAAAGTCAGGCTGGGCCTCCAGGAAATCAAACACCAAGGCCAGATTTTATTTTCTTTTCCTTTTTAACATTTTAATCTCCACGTTCTGGCCCCATTGGTGGTTTTATTCCACAGGCTTCCACAACTGTGGGGGAGTCCTGAATGTACCCGCCGGGGTGGACAGGTTGAACACCACAGAAAGGAAGCACCCAGACTGAGTCAAAAGGGAACACGGGCCTCAATGAGCCATTAATTCATATTTGCTTTGTGCTTTACAATTTCCCAAAGTGCACAAGTCATTTCATGTCACCGATTTTTTATTCTGTGGCTTTCAAACCTTTTCGACCTTTATACATCATAACCCAGTGTGTCAGGCATATGTGCCTGCGCGCGCGCGCGCACACACACACACACATTCATGCACATGCTCACACCTTACCCTGTGCAATGCACTGGGTTATTGTCTATTTTATCCATCTGAGTTTTTCAGAAGTGCCGGTCACAGCCCTCTAACCTGATTCTACAACCCACTGATGGGCGGTAACCCAAGCTCTCAATGGCCCTTTCAGCCCATGGGCCCAGGAGTGTCCCCGGGCAAGGGTTCTCCGTACAACCGGCTTCAGAGCCCTTTCCTGCATTCTCCGGGCTGGAAGCCTGAGATCTGCACTTTCTCAACTACCTCTACAACCAGATTCCAGTGTAGTTTCTGCCAAGATGGTGCCCTGGTGCAAGATTCGGAAGGCAGAAGAGAGATGGAAAGCGTTCTTCCCCAGGCTGCAGCCACCTGCCGGGCATTGCAAGCCCCAGCTTCTGCTGGGGCCGGAGGATGCTACACCCGGGGTGTGCTGGGTGCCTCTAGCAGGTTCCCTGGCCTCGGGGTGGAAACAGCAGCTCCGTGACTCCGCTGGAAGCTGGTGGTCCTTCCCCAGCTTCCCTTCTCCCAATCTGCCCTATGGTTTTGAAGCTCCTAAATCCCCATTTAAAGGCCCTTGACCTTCAAATACAGCTCACTGTTTTCCTAGCTGGGGCTCAGCGGGTACAGATACTAGAAATCCGCATTTTTTATTTTTGCAGAAACCAAAACTTAAAGAGGTCAAAGGACAGCTGGAAGTCCGCGGGTTACTAAGTGGCAAATCTGTCACTCGGCAACCTTTTCTAACACCCTAAAGCCATCTATATGGCCAATGAAGTCATTGGGTGTTTTGTTTATACGACGTTGTGCTAACTTCTATATCTAGAACTCTTGAAAATGGTCTCAATTTTTATCCTGGTTCTCTTTCTCTCTTAGATTTGGTCAAATTAAATTTCATTCTTTTGCGCCCGCATCAGCCTACCCTGAGCTTTCCTTTCTGTGAATTGCTACCTTCAGAATTGTTGACCTCCGTTAAAAGACACAATTTGGGGGCGCCTGGGTGGTTCAGCGGGTTAAAGCCTCTGCCTTCAGCTCAGGTCATGATCTCAGGGTCCTGGGATCGAGCCCCGCATCGGGCTCTCTGTTCAGCAGGGAGCCTGTTTCCTCCTCTCTCTCTCTGCCTGCCTCTCTGCCTACTTGTGATCTCTGTCTGTCAAATAAATTAAAAAAAAAAAAATCTTTTTTTTAAAAAAAAAAAGACCCAGTTCCTCTCCTGCTGTTTAGATGTACATCTTTTTCTCCAAGCTAGACTGTAAGTGCCTTGAAAATAGGAACCCTCTTCCAGCTTTCCTGCGGGTCTTCCTATTACATCTCTTAGCTCTCTTTTCTGTGGAAAGTAAGCAACAGATACCCAAAAAATACAGTTGCTCAACTAATCTAGATTTCACAGTTGCCATTTTGCCAAGTATCAGGTCACAAGAAAAGATAAACATCCATCAGTTCGTAACTTCTAAACTGTATGAGTGAGAAGATGACCCTCTCTACAAGGCAGTTCGGGAAGAGAAGAATTTTATTCAAAGGGTAAAATTCCGGTATCTCCTCCCCCAAGGAAAACGGGATACCATCGACCAGGAAAATAAGGGAAGAGCATTTAGCTCTGCCAACAAAGAGGGAAGGTTATCCTTCTTGGATCCCTGCCTTCATGTTTCCTTGATTTAATTTCTTCAACTCAATCGGTTTTATATTGTGAATACTTTTGGAAGGCACTCTCCAGCCCTTGTGAAGTGAGACAGTGTTCAGCTCACTGAATACTTCCATTTGTACCCACGTTGCACTCATGTCGGGATCTAGAAAATGTTTCCTGCCCTCTGGGCTTGAGCTCTGACCGGTCACCTAATTCTAAAGCCAAAACCTTTCAGACCAGTGGGTGTCCAAGGGTGGTCACCAAGCCCGTGGCTTCAGCATCACCTGGGAGCTTGTAGACATGCCCCTTCTCAGGTCTGCCCCCAGATCCCAATGGAAGACTCTGGAGTGGGGTCCCGCGGGTGATACCCGGTAATGCCCACGACGGAGCCAGTCGCTTTAGACGTTTGAGCTGAGCAGCAAACACATCCCTCCCCCAGCACGCATGGCCGCTTTAGCCATGACCCTCACGGCTGTATAAAGCAAGGGGGACTTCAGAATTAGACAGAACTGGGTTCAATGCCACTCTCTGACACGCAAGATGACCTTGTGCAAGACTGGTAAGTGTCAGCCTGGGTCTCCCCCTCCGCAACACAGAAACCCTCCTGCTGCTCAGCCAGGCCGTTAGAAACACTCAAAACAGGCCTCAGTCAACGGAAGCGGGCATTCCTTTTCTATGATAAAACGCCACTGCCTTTCCGTGGCACCATGAAGGCAGCCCCCGGCTTTCAGCAGCACAGCCTGCATTTTTCTCTCCCTGCAAACCCACAATCCACTTCAGCCGACAGAGGGGTTAAACCCAAACTTGGGATACACGGGAAGAAGCACGAAATGCATGGAGGAGAAAGTCAAGACGCTAAAGGAATGAGAGAAAGGCACAAAGTAGAGGAACAAAAGAGCCAAGGGAACCAGGAAAAGAAGGGGGGGACCAGTAAAGGGGGGAAGTAAACCGGAAGTAGGTGGGGGGGTGAGGAGATGGAGGGAGAAGGAGGCAGAGGAAGGGCAGGACAGAAAAGCCCTCGGGTCCAGCTGGGACTCTATCTTATTACCCTGCTTCTTCCAAGCTGCTTCTCAGGCTGGAAAGAGGCCTTGTGTCTGGACAAAGCCAACAGCGTCCTACATCCATATGTTCCACCTAATTCCTAACAGAGGAGGCCTGTGCTCCGGCAGACGGGAAGGGGGGCGGGTGCCCTCGTACAGCTGCCCTGTGGCGGGACCCCTCCGGGACTCTGTCCTCCTCCCGGGGCCACTGAGAGCCAGAGGGGCCGGTGACCCTCCGTGCCCACCCACCACCGCCCCCCAGCCCGGGACCCTCGGCTTCTTCCTCTCCCAGTTCAGGGCTAGAAGGCAAAGCGCGTCCGGATTCTTGCTATTTCCAGTCTCCTCACACCGCTTCCTCCCTGAGATTTTCCTCCCTAAGCCAGCTTTGTCTGCGTGGGCAAACATCCAATTCTTGCAATGAAAAGAGGAGAGAGGGAGACGCGGAGGAAAATAAGAGACGAGAAAGAGGAAAACCCCGTCCTTGTCCGCTCTCCAACTCGCTGCCTTCAAACAGGACTCCAGGCGGAAACGCAGCATGTCCACAGCCACGCATCCCCCCCGCGCGGGTGTTTCTGCACGGGTGTCTGTTTTCCTCTCTCTCTCTTCCACGTTCAGTTCCCTTTTTCAAGGGAATCGGTTCAATCCAAGGCTCTCCCAGGGGAAGGTAACTCAGTCTGCCAGGAGAAGGACTGTCATGTCTGGAAATCACACAAGGAATTAGGACAAACCACAATTTTGCCTCGCTCGCAGTATAACATAAAACATGTTCACACTTGGGAAGAAACAGGTGAGAGAGAAAGAAAAGCCTTTGCAATAGACTCCTTCATTCCTTGTTGCCCCCCCCCCCCCCCAACAGGGCTGCCTTGCTGCCTAGCCTGCCACTCAGGCCCCACAGACCCGGAGGTCTCTAACACGCCTCCCGCCCAGACCCCAGCCCACACCCTGCCCACCTCCGCTCTGCCAGACAGCTCCCCAAAATGATAGGTCTGACTTACCGACCACCTACTGGAGCTTAGAAACCTGTTAAGGAACCAGGAAGAGGAAGGAAAACACAACGTGAATAGCCCGTGTCCTGTATATACAAAGCAGATGAATAGGGCAAGCCTTGCACGAAAGGTAAGAAAGCAAAATACGGCTGCCTAACTTCATTTGAGGCATTTCTAGTTATGGCTTTGAAACATTGGCTCACATTTCATTTTGGCAGCAAGAAGGCCTCTAGAAGCACCCTGAGGTTTAAAAATGGCCCGAGCGTCAAGGGACGGGGTGAGGGGGAATGTTGAGATTCCAGAAGGGGGGCTGCACAGAGGTGGCGGTCTTCCACCCACAAGAGAGAAAACTCTCTTTGTAATTCACCGCAGTTCAGCAAGACCCCTCCTTCATGGCCAACGTGGATGCTTCTGGGGTTGCACTTCGAATGACTTTGGAAATCAGTGCATCTTTTGCTCTTCCCCAGAAGCAGAACTCAACCACTAGTCTGATGTGTCAGGGAAACAGACTTTCCAGGCTTCCTGTTTAAATCTGTCCAAGCAATGATATTTACAAATATACCACACTGGTATGAGTCACTCAAAATGCTCGGAGCATCTCCAGTTCCTTTTTAAAGGCAAACAAGCTCCATCCCTTCAGAAACTGCCGTGGGGAAGGCGGGAAGGATCTGTGTCTTAGCTGTCAGAGGAGGCTCTCTTCACTTTTCCCGCCATCTGCGCAAGGAGCGATTCCCTCGGGAGACGAGGAAATCCAGCACTTCTCCACCCCAGGCCGGCTCTCCCACATACTTCTCTCTCCATCCTGCTTTCTACCCACTCCTCGAGAAGGCACCCTCCTGAGCCCGGCCAGAGCCAGCTTCTGCACCCCGACCACCCCCCGCCAAGAGGAGCGGTGATTTTTTTTTCCCCTTTAAAAAACAAAGAGCTACTTTTCTACTCTCCTCCCTTAGAGCAGAAAATCCAGAGTTATTAGATAACCCAGTGTTGTGCGATGTAAATTATTGATAGTGTCCCCTGGGAGATAGAAACTAAAATGATCCAAAGCCGCTGGAATTCTTTAGTGTTCAAAGGCCAGCTCTGATACAACAAACTTGGAACTTTACACACTCCCAGGTAACTGAACCCAAATACAAGGTGGCCCCGTACCTTATTAGTAAATAGCTACCTCCAGAATGGCTTGGGGGAGCCATTCCTTGTCAGGGAATTCATCCTTTCTTGGAAGCAGAGAACTCCGTTATGGAAGTTTGGGGGTCTGAGGAGAGGTACTCGGGGGTTGTTTTGAGATCACTCACGTTCTGGGAGCCCCATCGTGTTCTATAGCCTTCCAAAGCCACAGAATGGCTTACGAAGGGCTCCAGGCACCGGATTTCAAATGCTAACAATGTCCTCCTGGTGCCCATGTGCCCAAAACCTCATAGCTACATTTCCCTTGAACAAAAGCAGGGTTTAAAAGTCATGATTGTAATTTTACAAGGTTTTAAAAATATATATGGCAGAGGAGGGCCTCGGTGGTGCTGTCTGCTGAGCATCCGACTCTTGGTTTCGGCTCAGGTCGTGATCCCCGGGCCGTGGGATCGAGCCCCACATCCAGCTCCCTGTTCAGCCTGGAGCCTGCTTGAGACTCTCTCTCCCTCTCCCTCTACCCTTCCTGCTTATACTCTTTTTCTCTCTCTAAGTTAAATTTAAAATCTTTACATTTATACGTATATATATAATAGACTTTAACTTTTAGAACAGTTCTAGATTTACAGAAAATTAGAGAAGATCATACAGCATCCCCATACACCTGATACCAGTTTCTCCCATTATTAACATCGTACGCCAGTATGGTATGTTTGTTCCCATTAATGAACCAATAATATTGATACGTTGTTATGAGGGAACACCCACACTTTATTCAGATCTCCTAAGATTCCCTCAGTTTTTATCCTCCCCCCACCCATCCCCCAGACCCCACTTTACATCTCGTGATCCTGTCTCCTTAGGGTTCTCTTGGCTGTGATGGTTTCTCAGACTTTCCTTTTTTTTGGATGACCTTGATGGTTTGGAGGTGTACTTATCCAGTATTTTGTGAAATGTCCCTCGGTTGTGTGTGTCCGATATTTTTCTCATGATTAGCATGGGATTCTGGTTTGAGAGGAAGAACACAGAGGTCAAGCATCATTGTCATTATGTACCATCAGCATAACTTATGTCTGTTGACACTGACCTTGACCACCTGGCTGAGGCCATCCCTGCCCGGTTTCTCCACAGTCAAGGGATGCTTCCTCCTTTTTCCATATCCTACCCTTCAGAAGGATGTTGGTCTTAGACATGTCCTAGAAGGGAGAGCCAGCCTGAGAATGCTAGCTGCCACAGGGTTGTCTGTCCCCAGCCACTGTTTACTCCTCCTACCTCAGGCCAGAGTAGGACTCCCTCCAAACCCCACCTGCGCCTCTGGGCACAAAAACCACAGTCTCTGGCACCCTTACCTGCCTGGGCCCTCAGCTCACACCTCGGCCCTGCCACAACCAGACCACCCGTATATCAGGGACCTATAGACCCGAGGTTGATAGGACTCCACTACCCGCCCCAAGGAAAAGGCTCCTTAAATCCTAGGGGTGTCCTTGCAATGCACCTCCGGCAGACTCTGACAATTCACTATCATGTCTTTTTTTCCCCACGCCCTACCTACTCTTTGGAAGGAGGCTGGTCCTTGCCTGGGGCTTCTGCTCCACCTCCTTGAGGATAAATTATTCAAGTATTTGGAATTCTTATGCATGGAGATTGTCTGCCCTCCCTACTTACTAATTCATTCAATTATTTATTTAGATGAGGATGGACTCGTGAATATTTTTATTATAATTTGGGGTTTAACCCAGTACTACTTTAGCATTGCTCACATTGTTCCAGCTTTAGCCACCGAGAGCTCTTTTGCTTGGTTCCTGTACCCCTCAGACATACCCCCTCATTTTGGTGGGGAACAGAGAAGGGAGGGGGGCTTCTTTACTTTCTGGCATCAGAAAGTGCTCATCTGGTATATTTCTTACCCCGGTCCCCACTCTCCAAGAAGTCCTGGTTGCTTTTTATTAGAAGACGGTATTAGAAATCAAGATTGGGGACCCAAGTGTACTCACTGAAACCAGAGTATCTTTTTTTTCCCCCTCCTTTTCTGATTTTGGCCCTGGCAGAGGACAGCCCGAAGAAATATCTGTGGTTATACCAACCCACATTTCTACACACATCTATGAATATTTCCATATGTAACCATCTATATCACTGTTAAGTAAAACGTGATTCTTTACGGATGTCTCCAACTCTTCCTATTAAAAAATAGACCCATTTTTGCCTCCTCCCTGCTAATCTGTCAACACCTACTCCCACAGTAAGAAACCTGGCTCCCGCTGACCACCACCCTTTTATTTAATGTTCCATTCCGGTATTTGCAGATATAAGCATCATAGTAGGGACACCTGGGTGCCTCCATCGATTAAGTGTTGACTTCTGATTTTGGCTCAGGTCATTGTCTCAGGACTGTGAGATCAAGCCCCATATTGGGCTGCACACTGGACGTGGAGCCTGCTTGGATTCTCTCTCTCCATGTGCCTCTCCTTCACACGGCTCACATTCTCTCTTTCTCTCAAAAAAAAAAAAAAAAAAAAAAAAAAAAAGTGAAAGAATCATGAGCCCACAGTGTTATGGGAAATAACATTATCATTTAGTGTCCAGTGCTTAGCAGAGTTCCTCTTGCCTTCAGTCTCACAAATGCTGCTCCTCCAGTATTGCTTAGATCAGCACCTTTCCCCTAACGAGGCTGTTTCATACATTTTTATTACAGTTAGAATCTCTCGGCACAGTCTGAGTTCCTCCCTGGGATCCTCTGATCTTCTAAAAAAATTTTTTTTTACTTCCCATACGTTGAGGTTCGATTGTTGCGCTGTATAATTCTATAGGTGTTGGCAAGTGCATGAAGGCATGCAGCCAAGATGGCATAATCGTATAGAATAACCGTACCACCTTAAAAATTCCCCTGTGGGGGCACCTGGGTGGCTCAGGTCATGATCCCAGGGTCCTGGGATTGAGCCCTACATCTGGCTCTCTGCTCGGCAGGGAGCCTGCTTCCCTTCCTCTCTCTCTGCCTGCCTCTCTGCCTACTTGTGATCTCTGTCTGTCAAATAAATAAATAAAATATTAAAAAAAAAAAAGTCCCCTGTGCTCAACCGAGTCCCCCCACCACTTTCCCCTGCAACCACTGATCTTTTTGCGCCCATAGGTTTGCCTTCTGCAGAATGTCACATAACTATAGTTGCACAGTATCTAGTCGTTTAGCTCGGCTTCTTCTACTTTGCAATATGCATGTGAGTTTCCTCCACGTCACTCCATGTCTGGTTTGTCATTGGATCAATTCCGGGGGAGGGAAAAGTGAGCTGCACAAACCTGTCACTTCACCTGGTTTCCCTTCTCAACCTGGTTCCCTCAGTTCCTACCGATGGGGATTTACATCTCTTCCCAGGTAAGACCTGCCTGGTCACACCAACTAAAACTGGAGTCCCTTATCCCTCACTCTGTCCTGACTTTATTTTTAGCACCTTCTAAGACACCTTTACTTTTTTTTTTTAAGATTTTATTTATTTTATTTGACAGATAGAGATCACAAGTAGGCAGAGAGGCAGGCAGAGAGAGAGGGAGGAGGAAGCAGGTTCCTTGCTGAGCAGAGAGCCCGACGCGGGGCTCGATCCCAGGACCCCGGGATCATGACCTGAGCGGAAGGCAGAGGCTTTAACCCACTGAGCCACCCAGGCGCCCCAATACACCTTTACTTTTATGCCTTTATCTTGTTTCATGTCTATCTCCATGAGGGAAGGGATTTTTACTATTTTACTCTTTGCTATTTTCTCAGCACCTGAAACAATGCCTGACACATAAGGGGCCCTTGGTAAATATTTGATGGGTGGATAAATCTCCTCAAAAAATGTGTCTGTAGGTATATGCACTTGACCCCATGACTGTCTGCCTCTTGACTTTATAGCAAAACAACAATGGCAAGATGGAGTGAGGAGGTATGAGGAAGCGGTAGATGTTCTCAGCTGTTTCTCCTACCCATGTGCTCCCAATGGTGTCTGACAATTTCCCATTAGAGATTAATTTAGCTGGGTGTCTTTTTCCCTGTTAGGTTCTCTGTTTTCACTTTAAAATGTTTAAGGGGATACATTTAATTTTTTTTTAATTCCTGAATGTTTATTGTAATGAGTCACTAATTTAGAGATACATAAAGAAGAATATTTCATCGTCTCCCCCACTTCTCTATACCCACCCCCTTAGACACGGGCGACTAGGACCCCAGTTCCAGTCTTTCTGCTTTAGAAACCTAAGCCTTACTAATGAAACAGGAGTCTTCAGGACCAAGGACGCATGCCCACATGGGATTCTGTGACTCATTTTATTTTTTTATTTTTTTAAGATTTTATTTATTTATTTGACAGACAGAGATCACAAGTAGGCAGAGAGGCAGGCAGAGTGAGGAGGAAGCAGGCTCCCTGCTGAGCAGAGAGCCCTCTGCAGGGCTCGATCCCAGGACCCTGAGTTCATGGCCTGAGCCGAAGACAGAGGCTTTAACCCATTGAGCCACCCAGGCACCCCTGTGGCTCTTTTTAGACCACATTCCAGGTACCAAGGTTATTAGAATTCCTTGTGCAAAAGACCTCAAGGCCTATCCTAAGACAAGTGTGAGCCTCCCCTGGGGCCTGTTCTTCCAAAGGCAGTCTGGCCCAGGATGGGTACACTTACAGACGCCAAGAACACTTGCGGGGCGTGGGCAGGCTGGCATGCCAGCACGGATGTGTACAAAGCCTCTTCAGCTATACAGGGAACTGGAGTGAAGAGCTGAGGAGTAGACAAGGCCAAATTTCCATCTGTCCTTTGCCCTTGGGTCCCCCAGCTCTGGGTGTTTAAGGCAGGCCTGCTTCCCCCACTGTAAGCCCAACCCCTGAGCTAACAGTGCTAACCATTTGGTAACTAACCCTCACACCTTTGTCTAGGGGCTCATAAACGTGAAGGAATATGAACACATATGGAAGGGGTTTTCTTGCTCTTCCTCTATCACTTTTTAATACAGGTGGTATTCTAATATAGAATGTAGAGATGGAGAGGAGAAGGGAGTTGGGGGAAATTGGAAGGGGAGGTGAACCATGAGAGACTATGGACTCTGAAAAACAATCTGAGGGGTTTGAAGGGGCCGGGGTGGGAGGTTCGGGGGAACCAGGTGGTGGGTATTAGAGAGGGCACGGATTGCATGGAGCACTGGGTGTGATGCAAAAACAATGAATACTGTTACGCTGGAAAAAAAAAAAAAAAAAGAATGTAATCTACATCATGGCCACACCCACCCCCCCATCTATAGATCTCATTTATTCTTTTTATTAGTTTCATGATATATATGCCATAGTTTGAATGCATATTCCTTTATGATGAGATATGCAGTGTGTCTTTCCCTACCCCCGCCCCCAGCTCAAATAAAGCTGAAATAATCTTTATACCTATAGTCCTACATCCTGGTATTTTCCTTTTGTAAGCTTGGGCTCAGATTCCTAGAGATAGGATTAGTGGTGCAGTCAAAGGCTGTAAACATCATTTATCTTATAGATGTTTCCAAACAACTCTGGTAAACATTTACAGCAATGCATACCCCGAATGGCAAGGGATAAGATGTCCATTTCACCAAATCTCCCAGCTCTGGATGTTATGGATTGTTTCAAAATTTGCAAATTGGATGGGTAAAAACTGACATGTGGTTAATTTCTCTTTTGTTTCCCTGACTGAAGTGAGGGTCAGCATGTCCTCATACACGGTAGGCATTTGTATCTCCTCTTCTATAAATCACTTATGTATACCTGATACCCTTTGCTCATTTTTCTATTGGGATGTTAGCTTTCTCATATCAAATTGTAAGCACTTATCAAATGGTAAACTTCTGGGGCCGTAAGCATTATCACTTTTTTTCTCCTATCATCTCTCAATGTTGCGTAAGGTATACTTTTTCATGCAGTTATTTCTAACTTTTTGAAGTCAAATATCTGTTTGGGTTTTTTTTTTTTTTTTTTAAATAATTTCTGGGTTTCCTACCTTATTTAAAACGGAGTCTCTACCTGCCCTCCTAAATTTTGTTCTACTGTTTTTATCGTCAGGTGCTTCTGCCCTCACTTTGTAATAGGGAAATTACAGAAAACATTCTGGTGTTTCGAATGCAGGAAATAAAGGCGCTCTCAGAAAGGGGGGAGTCCCCAAATTGCACCCAGGTCTGTTTTTCTGCTTCTGCTTACCATTACGGCTTTAAAATGTCCGGCTTTGCAACAACTTCTGAAATTGTAAGCAATCCTGCAGAAATAACATCTCAAGGCCTGGTCAGCACATCAGGCTGGATTTCCTTCAAGCTCTCCAAGGACAGATATCTTGGGGAAAAGAAAAATGCCAAAAACAAAGAGAAGGGAGGTGTAAGGGCTCCATTCACCAATACTTTGAGCCAACCAACAGAAAGAAATACAGTGCCTCCTCTGCACGGTAGGAGGGCCTGTGAAGGTCTGAGACTCAGGGAACAGCATGATCCCCGTCCTCCAAGGGTTTATTGTTTTGAAAGGGGAAATAAAGCCCATACAGAAGCACTACACTTTAAGGCAGAATATTCTCTGACATGGGGCAGAGAAGGACCGAGATCACTTCTGGCTGGAGCTGCCAAGAACAAGCGAGTGCCCCACTCCATTTGATCTTGCAAATCATCTAAGATGGTCTTAAAAATGATTGAATTTAACAGATTTACTATACTCAGTGGGTGCTACCCAAAACTATGAAATCTAAATCCCCCAGTAATTTTGATGATATGCCAGTTGGGAAACTTTTACTTCTTTTTTTTTTTTTTTTTTTTTTTTAATTTTATTTCTTTGACACAGAGAGAGATTACAAGTAGTCAGAGAGGCAGGCAGACACAGTGGGGGGAAGCACGCACCCTGCCGAGGGGAGAGCCCCATGCGGGGCTCCATCCCAGGACCCTGAGATCATGACCCCAGTCAAAGGCAGAGGCTTAAGCCCCTGAGCCACCCAGGCGCCCCAAGAAACTTTTACTTCTGGCTAAATCTTCACCGAAAGAAAGTATGATGATGTTTGTAGGATTCCTTAGAAATTACATATGCACCGCCCCTTCCCTAGTCTGTTATTTCAATGACAACAACACAGCGACGTCATGGCAGAGATCCAGCCAAAGATCCCCCCCTTGCAAGTCGGCCCATCCTCCATTCTCATTGGCTTTGGGTGAAGTTATTTGGCTCTGGAGTGGGTTATGGGAGCCGAGTTTGAGCCAATCAGCGTATCGTGTGCCCTCTGGAAATACGACTGCTTGGGGGACAGGCTACCCGTTGGCAGTCAGAGACGGTGAGATACAGCACGGCTCTGCCTGGGAACACCAAGCCACAGATCCTCACATTTTTCTGCTGCATTTGAACCCAGGAGCCCCTCGCCTTGAGAGCTGTTGGCAGTCATCTTGCAAAGGGAGAGCACATAGGAGAGAAAAGACAAGACAACTGGGCCTGGGTTGTATACTTTGAGTTTTGAACCAAGTCGCCCCAGAAGCCACACCCCATCGACTCTGGACTGCGAAGTGACCCCAGCCAGCATAATGTCCTTTTTAGCTGAAGCCCGTTCAGATCAGGTTTCTTGTCACTTACAACTGAAAGAATTCTCACTGATAGGAGGTACAAAGTTCTCCTGAAAAATAAGCCCCTTCCAGTAGGAGGAAATCAGGAACCCTTCCTGTTCTTCTAAGGAAGATGTCCTCATAAGACACTTGCAGACCACTGGCAACTTGAGTTAATCTGGAAAATTCGTTCAAAAGCCTTTAGAAATGGCAAAGAAAATGGTTTCTTGGCAAGGCCCAAGAAGCGCTCTTCAATTTTTTTTTTTTTTTTTTTTAGGTTTGATTTATTTGACAGAGATCACAAGTAGGCAGAGAGAGAGAGAAGGAAGCAGGCTCCCTGCTAAGCAGAGAGCCCAAGGTGGGGCTTGATCCCAGGACCCTGGAATCATAACCTGAGCCAAAGGCAGAGGCTTTAACCCACTGAGCCCCCCAGGCGCCCCAAGAAGCACTCTTCTGACGATATAATGATTCCATCTCCATCATGATTCCAACACAAGCCCAGCTTCCTGGGCTGTGTTGTGATTTGACAGTGTGCTTAGATGGCACATTATAAAAAATCTTCCTTACATTATCTTAGCATAAAGAGTCCTACAAAAACCAGGAAGAATTGTGCTGGGTTGGGAACTGGGAAGTGCGGTCCTGGGTGGCCCCTCTGGGAACATCTTGAAAGTCTGTCACGGGACCTGATGGTTTCGGCAAACCTCTGCCACACACAGAATCTGCTAATAGGGTAGAAGTTTGTTTACTTTTCCCTTTGAGACTTCCAAGGACCAAACTGAGAAGGAACATTACATTTCTACGTCACAAATGAGGAAAAGAGGAAGGAGAATGAGAAAAATAACAGGGGGGGTGGAAAAAAAAAATCCTCCAACATAAATGTCTTGGGAATCTTTTCCAGTGTTCTAAGTTTCTGACAGAGACCCTTCCTCTGTGTGCAGACCACCCTCGAAGAGAGTTCGCATAATGTGTAGGTGCAGATAAGCATTTTAATCTATGAAGAAGTCTTCTACCAAAATGACTTTCATATTTGTGTTTTAATTTTAGGATTAAGAAGGCTGATGCTTTATAATTCTGGAAAACTCACCTGCCCAGACTTGGTACTTTCTGACAAATAACCTGAGACAAGCCAACACTGTGTTACTGTGTGGGTTCTAAAGAATATTTTGAAAGTCCTTAAGGTAGTATCTATACTTTAAGAAAATTACCAGGGAATGTTTGTTATTCTCAGACTGATAGTCAATAGCAAATTTCCCTTAAAAGCTATTTGTAATAACAGGTTATTTCCTGACGTCTTGAAGGACTCCTACAAGGACCAACAAGTATCACTGGGGTCATTCACTGACACCCTAAAGAACCTTTGGGGTGGAGAATCATTATTTTCAGACTGCCTAACATTTCAAATGCCTCCAGTTCTTCCAAGGGAGCAGGGGAGAAAGGAATTGACATCGGAACCAGAATCCAGTGAAATATTCTGTAAACTCCAAATGTGATCTTTTGTCCTTTGGTTCATTCATTCACCAAATATTCATCAAGTTCCTCCTGGGTACCTGTCATAGTCTAGGCACTGGGGATAGAACAGAGAACAATTAAGTTTCTGCCTCCAGGGAACTTCTAAATTCTACAGGAGACTGACAGAAACAAGGGAAGAAAGCATATGTTATATGATAGTATGAAATATAACTTTAGGCGATGATAAATGCTACCAGGAAACTAAAGCCAAATGGGCAAATGGGGATCGGGATGACGGAGTGTGGTGTGGTTGTACTTGATGGGGGAACCAGAGGAGGAGAAAGGAGCAAACCTTGGCGTTTGGGGAAGAGCATTCCCAAGGGGAGGAAGGGCCAAAAGCCTGTGGCAGGAACGAGTTTGGAGACTGATGGGACACTTGTTTAGAAGAAGCTGAAAGCAGGAGGCACACAGAGCCTTACAGGCCACAGAAGGGAGTATGGATTCTACTCTGAACATGATTGGAGGCCACTGAAGGATGTGAGGCAGGGAAGTAAAATAATCTGGTGAGCCTGTTGGGTCAGCCCCAGCAGTGTGATGTCTCCTGGACTGGGGGTACTGGCTGGGGTCCTGCTCCCATCTGATTTGCCTTCAGGAAGCCTCGGCACCATAGACCCTTCGTAAATAGTGGTTGAGGGAATAAAGTCCTGGCCTGAGAGAGCTTGCAATTGCCCAGGTGAGTCAAATATGTCACTGTGTTAGCTATGACACAAAATGGGAGGCACCGGGGACAAACGTTTGCTGGAGACGGGAGATGGGGGTCTCAGAGACAGAGCCATGAAGAGAGGCCCAGCAGCTGGATGGGGCAGCCGTCTCCCCCAGGGCCCAGGGAACGGGCTGGCTTGTGCTGGAAGAGCTGATGAGCTCGGGGGAGGAGCACCCAGTGACCCTCAGGCTGGCAGGTTTGCATCCCCTTCATTAAAGAGTTGGGCACTCGGCCCCGCAGGGCCTGCCTAATTACACACACACACACACACACACACACACACACACACGGCTTCCTGCAGGGATACTCAGAAATTCCTTCCAGTTACCCTCTCCTCTGCTGGAGCTTAAGGCAGGGATGGGCCCAAACCCTCCACGCCCTTTGTGTATCCATCCGGAAGTACTGAGTCAACAGCCCTTTCCCAGAACCCACCTCAGTTTCTTCCCACACCTGCACCTTCTACCGTTCCCAGGAATGAGGTGGGGCCGGGCAAAGAGCAAGGTGAGTGTCCGGGTGAGGAATCAGACAGTAGGATCTCCAGATGGGTGCCTCTCCGACTGACCATGCGCGCAAACCTCTCCGAGAGCCTGTCCGCACAGAGCTCTGCGTCCTGAGCCAGACGACCTGATGGCAGAGGTCTGGGGTGGATGGAGAATTCTCAGGGCCTCCCAAGGGTGCGGGTGCTCACCCTCTGAGGTGCGCTACCCCATCGGAAGCCAGCATGAGGCTGGCAGGAAAGCGATCATAATAAATATAGCCGCGATTTACCGAGTGCCAGACTCTGGGCTGAGGGCATTATGTGAATAATCTCTTTTAATCCTCACCCAGCCCTGTGAGCTGGCACCATTATTATGCTTATTTAACAGATGAGGCTTGGAAAGAGTAGAGAACTTTCCCAAGGTCTCCTAAGTTTACAAGTGAGACTTGGGCTCTCAACTGTCCAGCTCCAGTGCCCAAACTATGAAGAGAAATCTTAAGGGGATAAATGTTGATAGGCTAACTGGGACCTGTTATAAATTGACAACTAGAGAAAGGTCAAGAAGTGTTAAAAAAAAAAAAAAGTACATCCATACACAAGTGTTTCTCCACAAAGAGAAGGGTGTATAGACAGTGATAATTGGACCCAGTGGAGTCTCAGGAACACCACAACTTCTGGAACAATCAAGATCAAAAATAGCTGTGACAAAAGAAAAAAGAAGGCATGACACACATTTCCCTCTCTCCTTTGTATTTATCAAGAATGTCTATATGAAAGATTAAAATTGCACCAGATTAAAATTTTTCTTTTATTTCTGTTGTTCTCTTTCCCCACCCAGGGCTCTCAGTGGTCTCCTACGCAAAACACGTAGTAAATAATTGGTCTAAGCCCTATGTCTTTGTTTTTTATTTATGAAGTATAACAGACAAACTCCTAGTCTGAGTTAACTCGAATTACTACACAACCACATAAGCCAACCAAGAGATATGTCGAAATACGATTAACCACTGATGAGGTGATTTGGTCTGAACAGCCTTTCGGGGTTGGACAAGAAAAAAAAATAGTGAACAGCCTTCTCCTAGTTGGGCAGAATGACACTGTAAATGAAGTTTCAGGACAAGCGGCTGTCTGGCATAAATCCATCACAGAGGGAAACTCAACGTTGGAGGAGATGCTAACTCAGACCCTTCCTTTCCAAGGAGCAAGTCCCTTGAACGTGAAGCAGGTTTTAAGCACTAGCTCTCATCCCCATCAAGACTGCTGATTTCCTCGTTTTTGTAGATTTTAAATCAGACCCAAAAGATCCTCTAATGCGGTTAAATAATCCGGTGTCTGGATTCATGACTCCAAAATGAGACCTGAGAGAGAATTTATTTTTCCCCAAGGTTGCCCGAACTCTCTGCTTGAGATTCCTCCAGACGCCCATAAACGTAATCCTGTGTGCTTCTGCTAATCATACCTTGAATAAATGCTCCAAGGGTTTATTTGATGCGCAGGCTCTCAGTGCAGAAACAGCCTGGGAACTGATGGGCCATAATTCACGTTCCGATTCAGTCCTCACAAGAGAAAATGGGTTCAGGACTACAATAACCAGCCTTTTTGCATTGTGGTCTTAGTTTTACTTTTTTCACATGTTCCCCAAACCTGGTGAGCTCCCTGCTCAAAGGAGTTCGGAGATTATTACGGTCAGAGAATTCTGTTTTTTCTGATAAAATCTGAATGAAAAGACACTCATCAACCCTTATTCTCCCAAGGCTGGGCAACTCATGGGGTCCCCAAGACTCCCGTGTGCCCAGACACCACTGTTTCGTAAGTGCTGGTTTTTCCGAGCTGGTTCTCTGAGCCGTGGAAGGAATGTCTGAAAATCAGATGTCCTGCCTTTGGTGCCGGGCCTTTCCCCACACCCTCACTGCCTTTTCCTTTCACCCTGGTTTATTTGCACCCTGTGCTTTGGACCATACCACCCCACACCCCTGTCTGAACCGCCTTGCACACATGCCCATTGTTAACTAAAGTTTTACCTTTGGCGGGGGGGGGGAAAAATCCCAGCTATCTAACAAAAAGCCCTGGATAAACTCTTCAAGGCTCCCTTGTATGTAGTATCTTGGGTTGGTTTTTTTGTTTTTTTGTTTGTTTTTGTTTTTTAAGATTTTATGTATTTCTTTATTTGAGAGAGAGAGCATGTATAAGTTGGGGGAGTAGGGACAGGGAGTGGCAGGGGGAAAGATTCTCCCTCAGACACTCTCTTCCACGACCCTGAGATCATAACCTGAGCCGAAACCAAGAACCAGACCCTTAACCAGCTAAGCCACCCAGGCGCCCCATCTTGTATATAGTACCTTGAATCTAAATATATAAAGAGTGTCTATCCTCAAGTTTCTACAGAAAGTTGGAGGTACAAAAGAGTGAGGTGGGAGGCCTAACCCAGCTCTGTCCAGTAGCAATGTGGCAGAAGTCATGTGGGTATTTTCAAAGTTTCTAGTGGCCACATGAAAAAAAAAAAAAAAAAAGTAAAAAAAAAGAAGAAGAAGAAGAAGAGGTAAATATAGCCAAGGAATCAATGTTTAAAACAGATGATCAGTATTTAAAATTTCTGATGGAATATTTTGCATTCTCTGTCGTGCTCAGTCCCCAGAAGCCAGTATGTGTGAACAGTGTGTCTTGGTTTGGATGCCACACAGTCTAAGTGTTCGAGAGCCACATGTGGCCAGTGGCGGCCGGAGTGGACAGAACCGGGCTAACTAATCACACAACTGGGAGACTCTTTCAGGAGCCCTGTTATTTGGCAGCTCTTTTCCCATTTTTCTTCTTCGAAGGTAGACCCCTGGCTTCAGACCTCTCAGGACACCCTACCTGAAAGGCACTCAGTACAATGAATGAATGAATGAATGAATGAATGAGTGAATGAATGAATGAATTTACTCCCTTAAATCATCCCATCTAAAAATATCACTTAACTATTAGAGCCTGCCAACAGTGACGTGTAGTTTTTTTGAAATCCAAAAATAAGCCTTTTAAAAATTTTTTTAATTGTTAAAGAAAGCGCGCAGGTTTTCTTTAGCACAAACATCCATATAACCTTGGTACTGTGGGAGCTCCCTGAAAGCCAAGGCTGTCAACCTGTTATACTTTGACATTAAAAAGTAAATGTGTTACTAAGTGCCCACATCCAGCCAAAGCCAAGGTGCTCAGTAATGCTGGGGACAGAGGCCAAAACAGCACCAGACCTTAAACCAGCCCCTGTCCTTTGAGAGGGAGAAGGATGAGGGGCCGGGGGAGGAGCATGAAGCAATTCCTGCACAGCCCCTGCCCGCTTCCCTCACACCCGCAGTTCTAGGGCACTTGGTCTCCTCGGGCCACCTGCCTGAGGTCAGGGTGGCCTCTGTCCCAGCGCCTCCCCCCATGTGGCTGTCAGCTGGGGCCCCAGTGCCACCTCCAAGGAACCCCCGAGGCCACAGCCTGAGCACCTCCTTGAGAAGCATGAGCACTTCCTGGGGAGGAGGGTCTTCCCTTCCTTCTAGCTCCACCTGGGCTCCAGCAACCAGCCTGTGGGACCACCTCTTGAGCACAGGCCCTGTGTTGATCAGCTCGAAGCCTTGTGTGATGGTTCTCTGGCTGGTGCTGTGCTGATGAGGGCTTCTTCCTGCCTTCCTTCCTCCCTTTCTTCTTTCCTCCCTTCCTAACCTTCCTTTCTTCCCTCCTTTTTCTTTCTTCCTTTTTTAAATTTGATATCCTGATCCTGTCCTAACGGTTGAGCGAGGCGATTGCCCTAGTGAACACGTTTCCTACCTCTGTTCTGACTCACGCTCATTACATTGTACTTTGAACTAAGCCTTGGTTATCTGCTGTCTCGATCACTAAAAACAATCCGAGTCCTCTCTCACTGGGGCGGCTTGCTACCGCCTCCCTAAAATTAACTCTTCAGAGAGTGAAGCTTTCAACACCACGTAGGACGAACCTAGACGTCCAGACCACATGTTCATTCATCCCAAACTGCCTCAGGTTGCTGCTTCTGGTGTGGAAAAGGTGCCGGAGATATTCACAAGCACTTCCTGATGCTGCAAGATACAGGCCAAGTTGGAGGAAATTCCCCCTGACCTCTGCTATCCAACTTGGGGAGCCATGAGGATGGCAAATTTTGAGACCATTCATCCGTTCATTCCTTCAGTAGCAAAGAGAGGTAGCATGGACAAAATTCTCCAAAGTGGACCTCAGTTTTCCTGTCTGTAAAATGGGGGGAGGGAGAGGACTCAGACTGAATCGTTCCGATCTTCTAAGAAGCAGACACCGAGAGAGGCTTGGGCGTGCAAGAGGAGCATCTAGGGAAAACATCTGTGAGAAAAATGGAACAGGCCCCAGAAGAGGCTGGAGTAGTGCAGACCCCAAAAGCGAGTCTGACTCTGTGCGGGTGCTGTAGACCCCAAAGCGGACCTCTGAGTGAGAGTCTGACAGAGCAGAAATGTTTTGCTTCATGGACCTGGAAGCTACACTTCAGAGAGCCAGATGCTGCTGGCTTAGCTGGTTCCTTCGGGGGGCTCTCTCCTTGGCTTACAGACAGCCATCTTCTCCCTGGGTCCTCACGTGGTCTTCGCTCTGTGTGGTTGAAGTCCTAATCTCCTCTTATAAGGACTGTGGTCCTGCCAGATCAGGGCCCACCCCATGACCTCATGTTAATTCCCTTTGTAAAAACTATCTCCAAATATATTATCACATTCTGAGGTCCTAGGGATTGGGGGGCAGGGGTTAGAACTACATCACAGGACTTGGGGGGGAACACAATTCAGCGCATAACCTGCCATGTATCTGCTTCTCCTCAGTTTCAAGTAGCAATCCCTCCACAGTCCCCATGGGTCTCTCCCCGTCAGAGGAAACTCAGAAGAAAGCCGGAGGGACAGTGTGCAGCCCCCGTAGCCGCCTTGGATGTCAAGGCCAAACTCATATTCATCCTCTTCCTCCTCCACTATCTGGTCTGATTTCTTCTACCGTCATCTCTCATCTCAGGGGATCTCAGAAGCTCACCTGGTGCTGTGATCCATCATTCCTGGAAGGTCCTACAGCCTTTCTTCCTTTACCTCCCTTTCTCCCTTCTAGGAGGAAGGGGCTTGCTAGGAGAGTGTGTTCCTAGTCTATACTGGGGAGGGCGTACTCAGAGGCACCCAGGGGATCCCCGGGCTCCACACAGATTTCTGCCTCTTGTGCAGAAGGAGCCCTTCCTCCTGTTGCTGGTCAGGGTCACCAGCCCCCACCCAGATGGTGATCCTTCTCATCTGCTGGTCCCGGACACAAGTCCAAGGTGCCCGGGGGGCAGAGTTCAATGGTACCCTTACTATCACAAGGACCTTCAGCCCTGGAGAAAGCCAAAAGTATAGGAACAGGAAACATAAAAAATCCCCTAGAGAGTCACCAGAGGGATGTCAAGACCACTCCTGCTTCCACCTCTTGGTTCTCAGATCCACGTTTCAGAGTCTCAGGTTTTGCCCACCGGGGCCCTGAACTTCCGGTGTGCCGAGCTTTCCAACAACGCTGGAGGTCGGTGACTCTAACAATAAGACCTTCTGCCTACAGCTCAGCCGGGTCTGCTCCTCCACGGCAGGAGATCCTCAGGTGGGAGCAGCCGGGATGCACGGCCTCCACACGATCATGGGGACGGACTTGGGAGTACCGTAACGAGGACATCGGTCAGGCATGCTCCTTCCCAGTCGCACCTCTTGCCTTGCAGAGACCCCATGTTTGTGTGGTCGTCATTATCTCTGCAGTGCGTAAGCATGCTTGACAGCGTGCTCTGGAGCCAAGTGACCTCCTGACTGCGCTAACATTTCTGTCCTGCTCCGAAATGTAAGCAACTGTGCCCCGTCTCACTTCATCATCTGTGGCATCTACCTTGTCAGGTTGGTGTGAGGAATAAAGGAGGTGATGCGGTACTTTCTAAAAGTTTATTTAGACAAGGGAATGGGACATCTGGATGGCTCAGTCTGTTAAGCATCTGCCTTTGGCACAGGTCCTGATTCCAGGGTCCTGGGATAGAGCACCACATCGGGCTCCCTGCTCAGTGGGGAGCCTGCCTCCTCCTCTCTCTCTGCCCCTCCACCTGCTTGTGTTCTCTCTCTCTCAAATAAATAAATAAAATAATTTTTCTTAGATTTTATTTATTTATTTGACAGAGAGGAGAGAGATCACAAGTAGGCAGAGAGGCAGGCAGAGAGGCAGGGCAAACAGGTTCCCTGCTGAGCAGAGAGCCCGATGTGAGGCTCGATCCCAGGACCCGGAGACCATGACTTGAGCCAAAGACAGAGGCTTAACCCACTGAGCCACCCAGGCACCCTTAAAATCTTTTTTTTTTTTAAAGGAGTTTGTTTAAATGCTAGTGGAACTGGCCAACATGATTCCAAAATTCACATGGAAGATTAAACTTTTCACAAGGGCCAAGAAGCTTTGGAAAGGGGTAATAGGTGATGGAAACTTGGCTGGCTATGTGCTACAGCCCACTAGAGAGTTGTTACAATTGAAACGCTGTGGCTTGCTCGGCCATACTCGTACCCATAGCAGGTCTCCGAGCTGAACAGCCTCCGGCGTGGTGGAAAACGTAGGTAAGGGAAATCAGCAAGCCAGATCCGTAACTTCAGACTAAGGACTGGCTCTAAGGAAGGGCAGGGTCTGCAGGGCTGGGTGCAAAGTGGGGCCATATTTAAATACCTAGCATCTATATCTATATCTAGAAATATAGATATAGGTAAATATAGATATAGATAGTTACTGTATATGAATATATAGTAAAAATAAATGGATTAGTAGAACAGAATAGAAAACTCAGAAATAAATATAGACATAGATACAGATATAGATGTATGAATCCAATATAGAATAAGGTTCCATTTCAATTCACCAGGGAAAGGATAAACAACTCAATACATAGGAACAGTTGAGGAGGAGATTAGAACCTACTTCATTCCATCTATTTCTAAGAGATCCTGAATTATAGGAAGTAATTGACCTGGGATTAACGTGAGCCCAAAGAGGTGAGCCGTGAGTGCAGAACTGAAGGGGGCTCTCATTTTCAGGGTCGTCCAGGTGGCCTGCGTGTGCCCGAGGAAACTCACCCACCTGGTTCTCAGCCCCGGAAGGTGAAATCACCTGTCAAAGATCTCACCGAGGCATTGCCGGTAATTGGAGGTGCTTGGGAACAGCCTACGTGCACATCAGTAGGGAAATGGGTGAGTAAATTGTGGTCAGTTCATAGCACAGCTATTACAAGAGGTGAAGCAAACATGGAAATATGTCCACAATGAATTGTTAAGTGAAAAAGTGAAGTCATAGCCCCATGATCTGTGCTATGCCCATGTATGCATGTTTATATAAGTTCTTGAAAAAAGTGGAAAATACCTAGCAGCTCATGACTCAGGGCTACTTTCAGGGAATGGGCTGGGGTGAGGTGAGAGATCTATTCTCTTCATCCCATATTTTGTTAGTGGTGGGATTTTGAACCATTTGTTTGTTTTTGCTTTTGCTTATGTGGAATTTTTCAGGGGGGAAAAAAAAAAGCTGGTGGCAAACCCTGGTCAGAGAAACTACCCAGTTTAGCAACACATGGGATATCTTGGTTGTAGTAAGATCGTTCCAGAGTCAGACTGGTGTTGGGGAGGGTGATCGTGGGGAGCTCAGATGTTCTGTGTAATAGAACAGGAAGGATCTGGAGTCCTACGGTAAGGGGGACGGGACCCAGAAGTGAATGGCAGAGGAAGGAGAGGCGACCGGAACACTGAGGAAAACTGGTTCCTGTGAAGGTCCTCAGGTCTGCCATGACAGAGGAACTTTAAAGAAACGACAGACTTTCCTCGACTTACAATGAGATTGCATTCAATAAACCCATCATAAGTTGAAAATATCTTAAGTCAAAAGAAGAAAAAAAGAAGAAAGAAGAGAAAGAAAAGAAAACAAAAGAGAATGTTCTAAGTCAAAAATGCATTTAATCTGCCCAACCCACCAGACCTCACAGCTCAGCCTAACCCACCTTAAACATGCCTGGAACACTTCCATGAGCTGAGAGTTGGGCAAAATCATGAATCACAAAGCCTATATAATAATAAAACGTTGACTCTCCTGTGTCGTGGACAGAACGCTATCCTGAAGGTTGACAACCAGAAGGGTCCTGTCGGTGCCAGGAGGTTGTTGGTGTTCTGGTTGCTGACCCTCAGAACTGTGTGCCAACTGGAAGCTGAGCCTCACATCAGGAGAGTGTGTCTACCACACATTGATAGCCCAGGAAAAGACCAAAATTCAAAGTTCAATGTAAGGTTTCTACTGAATGCGTATGCCTGTCTTGTCGTTGTAGAGTTGAAAAATCCTAAATGGAACTGTTGTAAATCAGGGACCATCTGTACTTTACTTTTAAGTTATTCTGTGTGTTGTGCAATGAGGTCTCTCTTCCTCCACCCCCAGAGCCCCAAAACATCTGTTAAACTCTACTACATACAACTACCTTTGGAGGGAAAAAAAGGACCCTGTGGGGTTGGTATAAAGCAGAAAGAAGACAACAGACATGGGGGTGAGATGTGCGATTAGGAACTGAACAGATTTTTCTTTCTTTTTTTTTAAGTAGGCCCCATGCCTAAGATGGGGCTCGGAACTCCTGACCCTGAGATCAAGAGTCACATGTTCTATCAACTGAGCCAGCCAGGCCCTGCCCAGACTTTTTTTTTTTTTTTTTTTTTTAAGTGACTAGAATCACTAAGGATGACTGCTATGGAAAAGACAAGAACAAGTGTTGACAAGGATGGGGAGAAGTTGTAAACATCCATCCATTGCCGGTGGGAATGTAAAATGGTCCAGATGCTTTAGAAATCAGGATGGCTGTTCCTCAAAACATAACAGGATTCAACAATTCCAGTCCTAGATATACCCAAAATAAATGAAAATGTATGTCATTTTCAAATGTGTACACAAATGTTCACACCAACTTTAGTCCTAATAGCCAAAAAGTGTAAACAATCTAATGTCCACCCACTGATTAATGGATAAATCAAATGGGCTATATTCGAATAATGGGCTATTTGGTGAAATTAAGGAAGGAGGGAGGGAAGGACTGATGGATAGAAGAGAGGGAACCAATACATACTACAACAGGGATGAACCTCAAACATATCATTAAGTGAAAGAAACCAGGCACATATTATATGATTAGAAGTAGACCATATGTTGTATGATTCCATTAATATGAAATGTCCAGAACAGACAAATCCATAGAGACGGAAAGTAATTCATGGTTGCAGGGGTTGGGGGAGGAGAGAATGAATATGACTACTACTAAGTATGGGATTTCTTGTTAGGCTGATGAAAATGTTCGGCAATTAATTGTGGTGATGGTGGCACAGCTATGTGACTAAAAACCATTCAATTGTACATTCTAATTGAATTGCGTGGTGTGTAAATTGTGTCTCAATACATTTGTCCAAAAAAAAGTAACCAGAAATGCAGCACCCACCCCTCTCCAGGGACAGGAGCTCCTGCTGAGGGAGGAGCCAAGGTAAAGTAATGGGGATGTAAACATCGAAGTTTGACCTATGGGGACAGAGAGCTTGGGCCATCAGACAGCTGACATCAGGGACACGTGTGAAATGTGGAATGTTCAGTTCAAGTTCTGACATGGAGGGAGGACTCAATAAATATTCACTCTTGTTAAACACCTTGTTATTGTCTTATTCTGTGCCATCCTTAATCACAGTCCTTCCATTTTTCTAGCTTTGCTTGGCCATCACCCATGCAGGCAGAGGACCACACTATGGAAATGTACAAGGAGGCTTTTAGCTCAATATGACAAAATTGAGATCTTGGGAAAGGAGTTTTGAAACCATCAGGAAACACCTCATTTGATGGAGGTAAGTGAGTGACGTTGAACAGGGTGCCTTCTCTTTGCCCAGCAGAAATCACCATAGTCCCCTAACAGGGTTGATGTCTGGGGTTAGATGATTCTCTGCTGTGAGGCTGTCTTGTGCATAGTAGGTCTTTTGGTCTCTACCAAAGGAGCGTGCCTAGCCTCTACCCACTAGGTGCCAATAGGACCCTCCCCTATTTGTGACAACCAAAAACGTCCCCTGATGGCTCTCTTGCTCTCTCTCTCCCACTTTCTCTTTCATACCCATACTTACCAGTCCATAACTACAACCCTAAAAGATGAATACTATAGTGAACATTGAACTTTAGCATCAGAAGGAAGCAGAAGGTACTCAAGCAGGTCCCAGACTGACACCCCCATCCCACCTCCCCTGTGCCCCATCAATCACACACAACTCTACAAACCTGCTCTTAGACCCATTCTTTTTTTTTTATTTCATTATTGCTTTAATTTTCACTCCTTTAAGTGAAATTAAACATTTAAAATATTTATTGACCAATTTTTTTTCTTTTGTGAATTTCTGGTTCATAACCTTTGCTCATTTTCCTACTAAAATATTCAAAATTTTGTCATTGATATGTAGGTCATCTGTGAATATTTAGTTTATTGGTCCTCTGTTTTTCATTTGTATTTTAAAGGGAATATAACAGACTCTGAAAACAGATTGTCTGTTGGCTGTGTGATCTTGGACAAATCACTTAAACTCTTTGCACCTCAATTTCCTTAGGGGCAGAGTGTAAAATACACATGTGTGTGTGCAAACACAGAATCATGTCTAGTACAAAGATACCTCATTAAGATTTGTTAATAATGTTTTCAGCTTGCTGTTGTCTCTTAGGTAATGTGTTTCCTTTTAGTCTTAGTGATGGTTCTATTTTTTTTTTTATCTTTAAAAGAAATCTGGTCTTACTCTTTTTTTTTATAAACATATAATATATTTTTATCCCCAGGGGTACTGGTCTGTGAATCGCCAGGTTTACACACTTCACAGCACTCACCAAAGCACATACCCTCCCCAATGTCCATAACCCCACCCCCCTTCTCCTAACCCCCTTCCCCCCAGCAACCCCTAGACCCATTCTTAATCTGTCCCCTTTTACCACCTCTATATCTGCTGCACTCCCAAATACCCCCCAACAAGCCTGCAGTCCCTAGCTATGATACTCAGACCTTTGGTCATCCATCCAATCATCAGACACCTGAGACCTTGGCAAAGGCTCAGGCTCCTATGTGCAGGCGAAGAGAAAAGCACCACATGGGATAGGAGCTGGGGCGGTGGGTGTACTGGGGTTAGAGCCAAGGAAGGGGAAAGAAGAGTGAACTGCCATTTATCAAGCAGCTATTTCATGCATAAGCAAGGCTTATATTAGCAGTTTCTTCCACATTACTGCACTGAATTTTCATAATAACTTTGCGTAAGTAGTATCTCCCCTTTTTGATAAGTGGAAAAATTGAGATTCGGGAAGGTTTTGGTAGGTCACCTAAAAACATGGCCGTTAAAAATCCCTCGCATTCCTGGTGTGCACGCAGCTCCTCCCATGGACAGATGGGATCTATTCCTCGCTCTCTGAGTTCACATCAGCCTTGGGATGTGCCCTGAGCAAACAATGAAGCGGAAGTAGCATTCCAGGACTTCCAGGCCCTAGGTCTTAAGACAGCAGCTTCTGCTTTCTCACTCTTGGAACCCTAAGGCCAAGGTGCTGTAAGGAGGTCCAAGCAACCCACCCAGAGAGGCCACATGGACAAAACCAAGACTATGGCTGACAGCTCCATCCCAGCCACCAGCTGGCTGTAGTAACATGCGTGAACCCAGATAAGACCTGCAGAAAAATCAGTTCTAAGAAGTAATACACTGATATGTGAACTAGCTTGAATGTAAATACAATTTTGAAAGAAAAATAAATAGAAAATACACTCATGTTTGTTTTAAACCACTAAGTTTTGGGGCAGTTTGCTATGTACAGCTGTTAATAACTGATACAAGAGTTAAATAATTTGCTCGAGATTATACAGCCATAGCACAGAGGGAACCAAAAATTTAAATATAAGCTTGTTTCTATCAAAGCCTCTTTTCTCCCATGAAGGTACACTAATTTGTCCTCTAAGATGTGGAACTATCTACAGAGTTGGGGTGAAACCGTGTGTGAGGGTTAACTGAAGAGAAAGGATATCAAAGAAATCAACATTTGACAACAGGTATACCTCCTAGTAAAAAAAAAAATAACAAAAGATCAACTATGGATAAGGTATGACTATGGAAAAGTTCTACTCATTAGCTCCATCTGTGGAAACTGCTGATATTGATACCTAATTGATATGCAGCACATACTGTTTAAATGTAATTAATTATGGGGTGGCAGTAAATTCAAAATACGTGCATGTCTATTTCCAAGTTAGCAACTTTGACCTTCGAAAAGGAAGAGGGAACGTTGGTTTGTAAGTTAATCATGTGTATATGTGTCTCAGTATTTTTAGCACCTGATGGCAAAGTCAGAATGCTCATTTCCTATCTTCCCTAATCATGATCCCCACAGCAAGGGGAAGGTGGGGCCTGTCGGGTCCTCCCACAGCAGATCTCTTCCTTCCAACAGAACATTCAATCTTCCTCCATTCTAGATCAGAGCTAGAAAATAAGGAATCCTAGGCTCCTAGGCTTAATACAGCCCCTGACTTAGAGTTTGAACACACTAAGAGCAAATGAGGAGATATCAGACCACTCCCCCAAACTCAGGTCACCTCGATAACTACATCATCAGACTTCCATGGATCAAGTCCTTAATCCCATCAGTGGTGCAACAGTAAATGGCAAATATTCAAAAACTGCCTCTTGGAGGAAAAAAATAATAATAATAAAACTCTGAAGTGTAGCATTTGCCATTTCTGTGGTATCCATACTCCCACCACGGCCAATTCCAACCTATCGATGTGACATTCTCCACCATGCAACATTCACGAAAATTTAACAATCAGCTCTCTCCTGCATGACCAGCCTCAGCTCCGCACTGACACCCCACCCGCCCACGTGTACAATATTATACCCATTAGGATTTTGTTCAGCTGCCAGTGAGAGAAAGCCCTGAAAGATAGTGGTTTAACAGAGGAATCTATTTCCTCTTTTATGTAAAACAAGTCCAGAGGGGAATCACCTAGGGCTATGGTGGTAGTCCCATACAATGATCCAGAATTTAGCCTCCTTTGCCTCTTGGTTCTGCCATCCCTAGGAGATGGCCCTCCTCTTTATAGATGGAGACACCTACCTTCCCATCCAAGTTTGAGTAAGCAAAATGGAAGACGTTACAGAAATATACGCATTCTCTTAAAGGGGCTTCCTAGAAATTTCACCAAAGATTTTGTGATGTCTCATAGTCCAAAACATAGTCTTGTGGTTAGATCTAGCTGCAAAGAACTGTGGGAAAGGTAGTTTTTTAGCTGCGTGCCCAGGTGAAAGTCAGCTGTTCTTGTTATTCTGTCATTCTGTTACTATGAGGGAAAAATGCTGAAGTAGGAAACCAGCTGTCTCAGCTACCACAGACATAGTACCATTTACTGTTCTGCGGGGGTCTTCTACCAAGCTCTTTACCCATGTTATTTCAGTTGTTTTGGCCACAGTTCTCAAAGTGTAGTGGTACCAGAGAAAACTTGAGATTTATATATTTATTTTAATGTGGGGGGGGGGGGAGTGTGCCAAATGTCATTTCAGATACTTTTGCTTAGAACTAGGGTAAAATAGATAATAACTTTTTAACTTACAGAGGTAGTAAGAAAAATGAAGTAAATACAAGTACAGGTGATCTGAGGATATGGGAAAAATTCTTAAGGTAATGCCTCCCTGCCTGAGATTTGCGGAACACTTTGGAGATAGCTGTCATTGTCCCACTTCCTGGAGGAGGAAATTGAGGCTCATGGAAGTGATGTAACTTGCTCAAGTTTACACACAATTATGTCGGTAGGTTTGACAACCTCACTCTTGAACAATGATTAACATCCTCTAATGTTGCATTTGAGAATAACTGGGATGCAGATTCTAGTAATTTTAGTAAAATTTTTTTCTATACACACATAATTATTAATTATAATTATAATTTAATTATGATTTTTTACATAACTATGTAAATATTAACTATGAACATAAGGTTATATAGGCAACTAATTAATGTATATATAAATTACATAATTTAATATATATAACAAAATAATATATATATAATTTTATATATAATGCAACTAAAAGGCCAATTTACTAATACTTTCTGGAGGGTTCTGGGGGTGTCTCCAGGGAGCCCATTGTCTCTAGAGACAATACCTGACAATGGCCATCAACTCACAAAGGCCTCTTGATGTCCTTCATGGCTGGGTTGCACTATAAAAAATGGTGACGCATTTCTTAAAAATTAGAACAAATTCTGGGAAATGGAGGACAAACTGGGAGAACTCAATATATTAGTTAACACGACTGATGTTATACAGCATAAGTCTAGGGGAGAAAATATAAAATTATAGTAGAATAAAGAAGTTATTCTCATGTAACTTTATTTGGAAATAGAAACTTATGAACGTAACATGTAAATTTGTGCCAGGTATATGCAAACTATGTCCAAATGTATGTAAATTGTGCCTACACACATGCAAATTTGTTTTCTAAGCTAAGATCTCTGTAAATAAATATACGTATATGTGTGTGTACATACAGTAATTCTGTCACATGTCATGGTTTCCCCATATATGGCCTTACCAGCTCGTCCTTCACAGAGCACTGAAGACAGCTGAAACACCTACAGGATACAGCATCTAAAGTAAGCGACAGGGTCCGAGTGACCAAAAGAGCACATGCTGTTGGCAGTCCTGGAAACTCTGGACAGCCTCTACGCTCAAGATGGGGGACAAAGCAAGGTCACAGATCAGCGTTGTCCGTGGAGCTTCTTTCAAGCTAGACAGATGCCTTCTATCTGTCCAGGTTTGTTTATGTACCATTCTGTTTGGCAGAAAGAGAGGGTTGGGACAAGGGTTCAAGGTCCCTTGGCCTCTAACAGTGGCAGAAGCCTCCAGATCAATCTGGTTTTCACTGGTGGGTGAATGAACCTGGGATTGATATACTGAGAGAGGAGGTGTGGGGAATGGAGGGAGGTGACGCAGGAGGGGGACAGTTGAAGGGTGGGATGGAGGTAGAGGGGAATATTTCTGTTTCTGGTTGACACTTTGTGTGTACTGTACCATTCATTATAGGGGGAAAAATACAACCTTAAAGGAGCCTCAACTAATTATAAGTGGGGAATATGTAAAATGATATGCTGCTGCTTGGCCTCTGGATAAGTACCCTGCTGTATTTCTGCATGTGCCATATTATAAATAAAGCCCAAATGAAACCATAAAACTTGAAGAAAAATGGGGAGGAGAGAAGCTGTTGTTCATGCCTGAAACCTACCCTGTGCACATGCAAAACAGATCAGCTAAGAGAGACCCAACTCGAAATCATCTCTTCGTAACGTAAATCTAAGAATGGTTTCCAGATGGAATCTGAGATACATAGCTTATCATTATATCAAGGAGCAGGCCTACTTTTGACCACATCCAAATGAACCACCCAGCCACAAGTCTATGCATGGGCAAGTTTGGCTTTTTCAGTTTGCCTGGAACATTCCCGGTCCTGCCACTCTGGTTCCCGGATTCTCCCTTGGGCTAGTCTTTGAGATGACGTTGAATGACTTGAAACCAGGCAACATTTCAGGCTCGTGACAATTCCAAATTTCTTCCTGCCTGGTGGTAGCATTCCTCCTGTCTACCTTCCTCATTTTATTTTCCTCAGGCTTGCCAAGTGGGACAGGAAATTATATCACAACATCATGTTGCCATCTCCAAAGTGTTAGGTTTCCCCCTTCCTCTCCAACCCTGAAATTGCAGAAAACTCTTAGTGGTAAGCTAGGTTGGTAAGTAGTGCTGGGAATTTAAGACAGACCAAGCACTGGAGAGCTTGTAAAGACTTGGCTGTGACTGACAGAAAGTCCAAAATGACAGGAGCTCAAACAATAAAGGAACTTAATGATCTCTCCTGTAAAACCACAATGAAGGTAGACAGTCTATGGCTCACAGAGAGCCTTCACAAAGTCGCAGAGACCCCAAAACTTTCCCTCTCTGCTCCCACATTTTCAGAACCAGGTCTCTACAGCTTGTCCAGGATGACTGCTTGAGTTCTAGACATCACATTCATAGCCCAGCCAACAAGTGTGTTGGATTGTTTTCAATCCAATGAATCATCCCTCCTGTGTCTACACACCTTTGCGATGTCAAGGACACTGCCTCTCCTTCCATCAAAACCTGGAGTCTATTTCTCCATCCTTGAATCCAGGTTGACCAATACAATTTGGCAGAAGTAACGGTATATGGATAAGGGCCTACATATTAAGGAATTTTGATGTTTCCTCGCTCTCTCCCCTTGAAGTCTTGAGAACACCGTGTTGTGATAAAGCCCATCTAGCCTGGGAGAGAATGCGACTCTCCGTGGAGAAGAAGCGAGGAGCCCCAGCACCCAGACATGACAATGAGGCCCTCTTAGATCTTATGGCCCAGCTAGGTCATCCGATGAGACAAGCCAAGAAACCTCCCAACCCATGGAATGGCAAAAAATAATAACTTGTAGTGGTTCGGGCTACTATTCACTCCATTTTGGAGTGGATTGGTGCATGGCAAAGGGAAAAAAATCATGTGCACTGCTATCTTTGATGGAACCATCCATGAGCTTCCAAGCATCCTGGCTGTTTTTGCATTTGGGGCCACAATCAGTTGCAAAGGAAGCGGAGGAGGGTGGTCTCTATCAGGGCAGGCTGGTGCCCGGCTCATAACCATAGCAACAGTGACTATGGGGAGACTATGCGTAAACAATGAGCACTCTGAGAGGGAGGGAAAAGCGGAAAATAGCAAAGATGTAGCATTTTCCGTGAATATCACAGATCTAGTGAGAAAGGTAATTTTAAGATTCTTTTTCCTTTGAAACTGAAATCCTCCCCAGCTCGGAATAAGAGAAGGTAAATGAGAACACCTACCCAAAACATGCTATGCCTCTAAGACATAAAAGGAACTCCGACTTGCCATCCAGAGGAAGGGAGTGTGAGAAGAAGGCACAGCTTAGTGGTAAAGATGAAGGTCCCTGATGCTGGGACCACCCACCCTCAGTCCGTGCTGGACAACCAGCCGCCACTTAGGTGACACACAGGGACACATTTCTTCTACTGTAGGCTCTTAGATCCTGGAGACGGTCAACAAGTGGAATTATTAGAATCTTTCTCTTGCTTTGTAAGACTTGGCTAAGTTCTCACCTACCTTTGAGACTTTGAATGTCATTTCACCAGGTGCACTAGAGAGTGAACTGAAAAAATTCTAGAGGTCTCTTTGAGCTCTTCACTTCCATGAAATAGAAAAGTCCAACTGTGAATGTGTACACAGATTTGTCATATGCCCAGCACAATCCTGAGCCCTCTGGGGTAGAAGAGGATAAGCATCTGCACTCAGAATGCTTATGATCTACTTAGAAAAGCACTTGTTTAAAAGATTTTTATTTATTTGAGAGAGAGAGCACAAGCGGGGGTGGGGGGAGCAGAGGGAGAGGGAGAAACAGACTCCCCCCACCCCCACTAAGCAGAGGGCCCGACATGCTGAGCTCAGTCTTAGGACCCTGAGATCATAACCTGAGCTGAAGGCAGATGCTTAACCAACTGAGCCACCCAGGGACTCCGAAAAGCCCTTTCTGTGATGCTCAATGCACAAGCCCAAAGAACGTTCCCAGAGTTCGGCAGAGTTGTCCCAGTTCTCCTGCCTGCAGCCAAGTCATGAAAATAAGTGAAGTTCTCTCTTTTACAAGAAATGTCTGCCCTTGGCACAGTCCCTCTTTACTCTAATAACCTGGAAGATCCCCCTGTTTACCAGGCACCCTATAACTTTGGGGCACATGAAGACCTTCCAGGGTACAGAGTGAATAGTCTTAAGAGAATCAACTTTCAGATTCTCAATTTCCACCTGTGTTCTCTCCTAAAATGGTCAGGCTGAGAAGGTGCTGGAGCTCCCGATAGCTTTCTACACTTCGTGAAAGAAAGGCATGCCCCTCCACTCTTACACATCTTACCATGATTCACTATCCTGTGATGGGAAAACTCCAGGACATCAAACAAAAGGGAAGCCTCCTGGGATGAGTAATAAAGGTTCTGTCTCCACCCCACCCCCTCCCCACAGGGCTTTTGGGATTTCCCTGGTTTAGACATTCACTCCTTTGCTTCTTAAGGGAAAGCCCATTATCCAGACTGGGTATTTGGCCCTTTGGGGTATGTCTAAACTCAGTTGGATGGTCCAGCAAAGAAATGAGAATAAAAACAGCTTTTCATCAACAGGCACCTCTTCTACTTTCTCACCTCTGTCAAAGAAGGAAAGAGAGAAAGAGAAGGGGGAGAAAGAGAGAAAAATCACCGTGGTTGAAGTTAGTCCTATGAGAAAAAAATCAAGAACATCTATAAGAATTATTTAATGCTAAAAAGAAGACACTTTTATTGTCACATTTTCAAATACAAGAAATTCTTTACAGCTATTCTGAAGACTCATGCCTGGGAGATACCATTAGCTGAGAAGAACAACACATTCAAATAGCTAAAGCCCTTTTGGTCATTGTAACAGTAACTGGATGTCCCAGATACATTAGCTGAAACCCTAGGATCAAAGTTCCATATAATTTCTTTCACATTTGCTGTGCTGTTTAATAAAACTGTTTAAAACATCTTCTTACCAATTTGATAATTAAGATCTTATTCCAGAAGAGGGAATAGAATACTTTCTAATTGATTCTATGAGGCCAGCATTACCCTAATACCCAAACCAGAAAAAGACACTACCAAAAAACAAGTAAACAAACAAAAAACAGAGACCAATATCTCTCATAAATGTAGATGCAAAAGTTCACAACAAAATATTAGCAAATCAAATCTGACAGTGTATAAATAAAATTACACACTCAACCAGCTGGGAATCATCCAGAAATGAAAGGCAGGTTCAGCATTCAAAAAATAATTAATGTTATTATCAATAGACTAAAAGAGAAAAGTTGCACAATCTTATCAATAGATACAGAAAAAACATTTGACAAAATCCAACACCCATCCATGATTTTTAAAAATCTCAGTAAACTAGGAATACACTCAACTCGATAAAGAATCCCATCAAATTCCTACAGCTAGCAGCATATATAATGATGAGAAATTCAAAGCTTTCCCACAAGGATCTGGAACAAGAAAATGATGTCCGCTCTTACCTCTCCTTCCAACATCATTCTAGTCCTAGCTAATGCAACAAGGCAAGAAAAGGAAATTAAAAAGTATCCAAATTGGACAGAAAGAAATAAAACTGTCTTCTTTTGCAGATGACATGTTTATCTATGCAGAAAATCTGAAAGAATTAACAAAAACCAATCAAACCAAAAATTCCTAGAACTAATATGCAATTATATGTAAAAGTCCATCATTTTCCTATATACCAGCAATAAATAAGTAAAATCTGAAATTAAAAACACAATACCATTTACATGCGCATCCCCCCAAATGAAATACTTAGTACAAATCTAATAAAACAGTGTCCCCACAATATGACTTAGAAGCTCTTCACATGAGAGCTGATTCTATTTTCCCACCCCTAAGTGTGGGGCTAGTCTTGGGACTTGCTTTGGCCAGTGGAATGTGGCAGAAGTGACAATGAGTCCATCTGGAAGCTATACATGAGAGGCTTTGTTTGGCCATATCCACTCTCGGAATCCTGCCCAGGAGCCCTGGAAAGAAGCCCAGGATAGCCCAAGTGGAGAGCTAGATACCACTGCACCAGACACAGAGCAATCCAGCTGACACAGATGGACCTGTGAGCCATCCCAGCCATGCCAGCAGACCCCTTGTAGACTAAAGAACCACTAAGCCAGCCCACAGACTAGAGATTATGGCTTTAGGCCTATAACTATTTGTTACACACCATTCTTGAGGCAAGAGAAAGCTAATATATCTCCTTTTGACAAATTCCTTCTTATTTACTGTGATACTAACTCAATTCTTGGGGGTTAGGGAAGGACATTTTAACTTTCCACTTGCCATAGGAAATAAAACAAATATGACATTGCAATTTGCACACACAGACCTGATAATTATGAGACCAATAAAAGACTTTCAAGCATAAAAACACATTAGGATAAAAATCTATGAAGAAATAGAATAGAAAATGGAATTCAAGGAGGAAAAAAGGAAGATGAAAAATGTCTGAATGTTAACAATGACCTTTCATGTAATTTAAAATGCAACAAGTATAAGGGTGCCTGGTTGGCTCAGTAGGAAGAATGTGCAGCTCTTGATCTTGGGGTTGTGAGTTCGGACACCCCATGTTGGGTGTAGAGATTACTTAAATAAGTAAAAACTAAAAAAAAAAACCAAAAACAAAACACAGGAAGATTCAAATGCAACAAATATCAAATCATTATAGCATTTAAATTCCACTTGGCCCATATTTTAAAGACATGTAACATTTTTACTTTAAAATGTCAACATTTGGAACACCTGGGTGGCTCAGTGGGTTAAGCCTCTGTCTTTGGCTCAGGTCATGATCCCAGGGTCTTGAGATCAAGCCCTGCATAGGGTTCTTTGATCAGCAGGGAGCCAGCTTCCCCCTCTCTCTCTGCCTGCCTTTCTGCTTACTTGTGATGTCTCTCTGTGTCAATTAAATAAATAGAATCTTTAAAAAATAAATAAATAAAATACCAACATTTTACAACATGCCAAAAATTCTATCCTTGGCAACTATTTGAATTTATGACAAAAAAAAATTTATCATAAGATGTGGACTTATAAACAATGAGGAGGGTTTTTTCAAAGTTCCTTTACGAAGTATGCAGGCTGAAATTCTTGACAACTGCTATTCTAGAAAACCCACTTACATAGTCCCTATTTCACAGGTGAAATTTATGTATTGTGTATCTCATGAAGATCTCTGTGTGGAAGTATTAAATATAATCTTATTACATTCTTAAAATAAATAATAATAAAAAATAAATATAATGTAATTATAAAAATAAAAATAATAAAAATAAATAAATAAATAAAAATAAAATAAATTTTAAAAATAATATAAAATTATATTTTACATTCTTAAAATGTAATTCTTATTACATTCTTATGCATATAGGTTTATATTGATGTGTCATTTCAGGCAGAGCTATGTATTTCTATTTAAATGTATAATTTCTCTGCAGTCCATCACCCATAGCTCCTATACCTTTACATTTTCTTGAAGAGAGATAGAATGACTCCTGGTCCAGGAGACTGAAGGAAAAGGAGAGCATAGGAGTCCCGCTGTGAAGTAGAACAAGGTTATTGAAACAGAAAGGGTTAGTCCCTCAGAAGATGCTGGGATACATGTGAACAAAAGATCTCACATAGTCCCCGATAATTTGTAATTTGTATCTGGTTGTGAACTAGACCCACAAAGTCCCACACTTTTAAGGAAGTTACATTCCAGTAGGTATCCAGAAATAAAAAACAAAGACATGCAACAGTTTTGGAAGCCCCGCCAGGGGGACTTTAGGTTAAAGTTAGGGAGAACTCTGTTTTCCAGTAGTTTCTGTTCCATGACTCTGAACCTCTCTGCACCTGCTGTTCTTTGCTGAGAATGTTCTTCTTCTTACATTTCCTTTTATTTATTAGAGTAGATAATATATTTACACAGTCCAAAAATCAAAATGGTAAAGAATGATTGAGAAGGCTTGTTCACACTCTGACCTGGTCCTCTCCTTTCCAACTACCTACCCCCCTCCCTACTGAGGTATGATGATTTTATTTTATTGATTTATATTATTTTGTTTTGATTATCTAATTTATTTTATTGATGCTTGATTTTATTAATTCTTTGTTTATCTTTCTAATCTTTCTGCAAATACAAGAAATATGGATATATACTCTCTCTCCCTCCCCTCCACTTTCCTTAAATTAAATGCAGCCAACAGTACATGCTCAATGTTCCTTGCTTTTTTTTTTTTTTCTTCTTCTTCAACTAACAGTATATTCTGGAGAGGTTTTCCCAGACAGCAAACCCTCTCTGTTTCCGGCTGTATAGTATTTCACTATGGAGAGGTCCATAGATTATCCAACCCTCTCCAGACCGACATGTGGGTTCCAGAATTCCACTCCTATAAGCAATGCTGCCATGAATAACCACGTATGTATATCCTTCCATACGTGTGCAGGCTCCTCTGGGGGATAAATTCCCAGAAGTGTTGCCCCACCTTTCCTTCCTGGAAAACTCTTACTCACCTCCTGACACCCACGGCCCAAGAACCCAGACAGAAGAAGAGGCATGTCCGGAGAGCTACAGGAAGTACGTCTGCTTTCTCCATTAGCTGGGAACATCTCGAGGGCATCAATTCCTCTTTGTTCACTATCTATACTCCTATGAATAAATAAACAAACAAACAAACAAACAAACAGCACTCAAACTTGGGTTTCTTAAGAAACTCTGGAAGACAGCCTCCAGCAGAGAAGTAAATGTTTTTTCTGGGTACCAATTAGTGCTTACCACTATGACATCTGTATTTGTATCTAAAAATTAGAAACCCAAACAAGTGAATAAATTCAGAACACACAGCGAACCCTAATGACCCATTCTTCTAGACACAATTCATTCCTTAAGCTCATGTCTTAAAGCACAAGCTTAAGATAAAAATCTTGAATATGGATACATAAACTATGTTTCGGATGTTCTTATACTGTTATACTAATGAAAGTTATCAAATGAGCAAGTAAATAAGAGAAAGCATACTTAGTACAGCTCTATAGTTACTCAGTATAGAGAGACAAAGTTTGAACAAACAAATATGTGGACTATATGTATATAATAATAATAATAGCTAATATACATCAAATATTTACTGTGTCAATCACTGTTCTGTTTTGACATTTATTCTCTCATTTAACCCTTTCTAAAAACAAACAAACACTGCACAGTTATTGTTATTAGTATTCCCAGTTTATGAGTTTGGAAACTGAGGCACAGAGTGGTTAAGAAACAATCTGAGGGGTTTGAAGTCGTGGGGGTGTGGGAGGTTGGGGTACCAGGTCGTGGGTATTATAGAGAGCATGGATTGCATGGAGCACTGGGTGTGGTGAAAAAATAATGAATATTGTTTTTCTGAAAATAAATAAATTGAAAAAAGAAAAAAAAAAGAAACGTCACACAGCAAGCAAGCTGTGGAGCTGGAATTTGAAGCAATTGGTCCAACTGGAGAGTCCATGTCCTTCCTTTCAATAGCATTCCTTCTCATGTGTGATTGTGTGTGTGTGTTCCATGGTAGATTAGTTATGAATAGGTTCATACATTTCAGAATACCTAAGATAACTGATTTGTTACAAATACCAGTTGATACGTTTCCCATAGTAAAGAAGACAGGGAAGCCGACTGGAGTTGTAACCAGGGCCACAAACCTCAGGAGCCCAGTCTCCTTATCAACATAGAGTTTCTACCTTAGAGCCCAAAATGTCTACCGTGCTCCAGCAACCACATCCACATTCCAGCCTATGGCAAGAAAGAAGTGAAAAGAAGAGTATACCCCCCCTTTTTTACTACTACTTCCCAGAAGTTGATCATGATATTTCCACTTTTAGTTCAATGTCGACAGTTTTACCTCCTGGCCACACCTAGTTCCAAGGAAGGTTGGGGAGAGGAGCCACCGTTCCATAGAAAGGCATGCTAAAAACACTGGGTTTTAGCACTAAGGAAGAAGTTCAAGGTGTATATGAAGGAATAACTATCAAATTCTACCACACGCAGTAACTGAGAAGCATAAAATCATGGAATCCCAGGGTGAAAAAGGGTTTTTACATTATCTAGTAAAAGTGCTTCTCCGGGGGCACCTGGGTGGCTCAGTGGGTTAAGCCGCTGCCTTCGGCTCAGGTCATGATCTCAGGGTCCTGGGGTCGAGTCCCGCATCGGGCTCTCTGCTCAGCAGGGAGCCTGCTTCCCCTCTCTCTCTCTGTCTGCCTCTCCATCTACTTGTGATTTCTCTCTATCAAATAAATAAATAAAATCTTTAAAAAAAAAAAAGTGCTTCTCCAATGCTTTTCATCTTCCTGTCCACTGGTCATTCCCCTTGCCTCACCCACATAAAAAGGGGCCCGAGGCCACCCATCTGACGTTGGGAAAATGGTTCCATCAGTCCAGCTCATGTCCAACTGGCCCTATGCCAACTGCTTAAGGCAATTCAGAGTAACTCTCAAAACTAAACCCTGTTGCCCTGACAATTCAGAAGTTTGAAGAGAGCTATAGAGCCTGACCCCTAGACTCTTCCAAATGCCCCCTGTGCTCCCAACATGCTTCTTCTGTCACCTTCCCAGTATGCTCACAGCACTCTTTAGGTGTCTAATCCAGGCCTGGACGTGAAGTCCTGGGTGTGGCCTTGCATAGTCAGAGGAGGATTACAACTCTCAGATAATTGGCATCTGTGAATATACTTCTAGAACGGCTTCTCAGATTGCTTTAGGATTTTTGATGATGGCTTTACACTTTTCACTCAGGTGGTATTTATCACCTACTAAACCTACATATCCCCAATCTGATATTCACAGTTGATTTTTTGGCTTTGATACAGAACCTTATATGGCTCCCTATTTACCTTCTCTTATTGATAGGATCTCTTGGCTTGAACCTACAGAGATAGTTCTAAATCCTGAGTCTATCCATCCACAAATCATCTATCCCTCCCACCTCCATCGGTAATGTGGGTAATAACTCTCTGTGGCTTCATCTCTGTCCCTGAGCAGAACATTGCACAGGGCAGGGCCAAGGTCAGTGCTATATGATACACCCCTGAAATCCTCCCTCTGGATGACACTGATTCATTAAGCAGCCCTTTCTGTGGCAACAAGGAAAACTGGTTTGGATGTGTGTTGCTGCCATAGTGACATCCAAGCAGGCAGCTAAGAGCCCCAGGGACTTGGCTTTTGATAGCAGCTGCTACCAGAGCTTTCCTTCAACAGTGAGAAGACTTCCCAAGCCCTTCAGAGTCTGGACCCAGCCTGCTGGGAGACAGCATTCATTCGTAGATTCGTTCATCCATCGTCCATTTGTAAATCACCTACTGTGGTCCTCTATGAGCCAGAATGCTGTTGTCTGAGAATAAAGGTCAACAGGCACAATACATGTCCTCAAGGACCTTCTCTGCCTGGTGGAAAGAGTACAACCAGGATGACTCTATTATGACTCCAGTCAGACCATGCCACTCCTCTGCTCAGTACTCTACATGGGCTCTTAAATGAAGGCCAAAGCCCTTTTCAGGACCCCCACTGCCCTCCCCACAGTTACCACTTTCCTTCCATCTTTGTATTCATGTTTTCTTGGTCTAGAATGCTCTTCCCCAAATACCTACATGGTCTCTCCCTTCCTCCAAGCCTTTACCCAAAACCCCCTTCATGATGGGGCCATCTCTGGTCACCTCATCTACAATGTCAACACTCGCAGAGTATTTCATTTCCTCCTGCCTGCTTAAGTTTTTCACCTTAAGGTATCTTCCTCTCTTATATTCCCTAGCCTCCTTCTTAACCTCATTTCATTTCTGTTTCCTCCACTAGCCTGCAAGCCTCTGAGACCATCAGGGAGCTTTGGATTATTTTATTTATTTAATGAATTATTTAGTTATTTAATTCTTTAAAAAATATTTTTAAAGATTTTATTTCTTTATTTGTCAGAGCGAGAACACAAGCAGGGTGAGCTGCAGGCAGTGGGAGAAGCAGACTCCCTGCTAAGCAAGGAGCCCAATGCAGGACTCGATCCGGGGACTCCAGGATCATGACCTGAGCCCAAGGCAGACACTTAATGGATTGAGCCACCCAGGTGTCGCCAGATTTTTTTCCTAAACCTAGACATCTTAGTCAAGTGACGGATATATAGAGAGAATGAATGCATAATGAATGTGCAGTGTCAATAAACATGGTATGTCTTATAAGGGAGGAATTCTGGAAAGCCAGGAAAGCACACAGAAAAGGCCTCTAATCCAGTCTTGAGAAGTGGAGAGGTTTTCCTGCGAACTGTGGAGTGAAAGCAGGCCAGGTGAGGAGCAGAAAGAAAGGCCATTCCAGGAAGAAGAAATAGCTCGACCCTGGGAGGGAGGCCCAGGTGCCTGGGAAACCTGGTGTGCTTGGAAGTCACACGTAGTCCAACGTGGCGTCAGAGCAAAAGGAGGGCTCGGACCAGGCGGAAGAATCCAGCAAACCACGAGATGGTGTTCAGAATCCATCCAGAAAGCTCGAGGAGCCAAAGAAGCAAATGAAAAAAAAGTGCCGTCAGCAGATGGTTACTTGAGAAACACGGGAGTGTAGAAAACGGATTGGACGGGGAGCCAGACAGGGGACAGGAACAGCCGTTACCAAGATGGTTCAATAATCCCACTAAAAGAAGATAAGGATGAATTAGGGCAGAGGCTGGCAACGTTTTCCGTGAAGGGCCAGAGAGTAAACATGGTGGGGGGGGGGGGGGGGGGGCCACCCTGCGATGGCAGCCAAAAAGCAGCCAGGTGGAGTTTGCCGATGAAGGGGCGTGGCTATTCTCCAATTGGACTTTATGTACAAGCCACACCCGGTTGGCAGGCTGAAGGTCACTGACTCCTGAATTGGGGGTAATTCAGAGAGAAGGGGAAGGGAATGCAAGAGTGAGGCAGAGATAGAGCCAGGAGGACTGGGGGTTAACTGGCTGTGACTGGGGGATGGGGAGGAGCCCCTCGCTCAGCGCACACCCCCAGGGGAACAGGTGGACTGTGGGTCCACCTAGGAGGACCTCTCTATTTCCATTCTGAAAGACCCCAAGAACTCAGTGCAAAGTTGTGCCGCGGTCCAGGGAAGAACAACCAAAATTGGAATGATGGGGGGAGAAAAGTCTCCCTGGGCCTTGAATTTAGGGATTCCTCCCACCCACGCCTTAACAACAGCAGCAGTGATTGACCTCTGTCGCCTCGGCTCCCTTCACCTGTGGTCCACAGGCTGCTTTCTTTCCCTCCTATTCCAGGTCCCCACGGTGATGCTCCGCGTTCTCCCTCCCACCAGAAGCCTCTCCAAGGCAGATGAGGCTGTGGAAAGGCAGCTCAGAGAGCTGGACTGAGAATCAGAGAGTGTTGGGCTGCGGGGGTGGGGACAGTTGCCAGAGAACAGCGTGTGGCTTCTGGGTCTTCCCGGAGATGAGGAGATGCTAATTTCACTAACAGACACGCAGAAGGCAGCAGAGGTGACACAGCAATAATAATACTAGGACAGTAAAACCAGGTCCCAAGGGACCAAGCAAGGGGTTCCATGTCCGGCTTACTCCCCCAGTGGTGGGCAGCCGGCCTTGGCAGGGAGGCAAGCAGGCACGTCCTTGAGCAGTGGACAGGCAGCAGGAGGAAGCCACATTCTCCAGAAGTGGCTCCTTTTCAACAGTTGTAAAGGTCATGTGTGGACCTGACAGTTGGCAAGCCCGTGGCGAAAACGCTCCCAGGAAACATTGTGCAAGGGAGCTCTGGAGACCCACCGGTCCAGGGGCAGATGACGGCCTTGGACTGGGGCCTACCTCGGCTTCCCCAGCCCCACCGCCACCCACCCACCCACCCACCCATGGCTTCCCCGGCCCCACCGCCAGCAGGTAGGAGCCCGGCCAGGAGACAGAGGGCAGAGGGGCGCTGAAGGGGCAGCAGCAAGTGGGTCCGGGCCCAGCTCCAGCCCCCACCAATCACCCGGAGCGACCTCTCAGGACAGGTAGTATGACAGCAGCGCAGCGGCCGGTCTGTGCCTTGTGGCCCACAATCAGCCTCTAGGATTGCAAGAGCAGGCCCAGCCTCGGAGAGCTCTCCCCCGCTGCCCGCGGGCTCGATAAGACTGCGGGTGGTTAGAGGTAAGTGCACCGGGGATTTTAAAATACAGCTACCGAAGGAGCAAGACCAGACCGTCTGCTCGTCTTGGATGCATTCTGTGCTGTACAGGGTTGAGAAGGAGCTTGCGTGGGGACGGAAGGGGTCATCTGCCCCAGCCCCAGCCTCAGGGCCCACCCACTGGGCTCCCGCCCCTGTCAATCCTGTGTGCCCAGCCCTGCCTCCTCCTCCCACACCTCCTCTCTCAGGCTGCACACAGCAGGCCCGGGCTGCTTCACCTGCCCCTGAGCTCCCGGCCGGACAGCCCGGGGCCTCCGCCATCCCACAACCTGTTCTGCAGCCCAGATCCTGAGGGGCTGCTAGCAGATCCGCCGAGCAGGGCTTCTGCCCAACAGCCAGGAAAGGCTGGAACCGACATGGTAGTGCTACACACACACACACGGACTCACACATGGACACACACACTCTTTACACACACAGTCACACACACTCTCTGTACACACGGACACACTCTACATGCACACAGGTACACACACTCTCTCTACAGACATACACACATACATGCACATACTCTCTACACACACATACACACACATATATGCTCTCCACATACAAACACATGCATGCACACCGTCTATATACACACAGGGACATATAAATACACATGGAACACACAAAAATACACATACATACATGGACAGACACATAGACATATACACAGAGACTTACATACGCCACACATACATACACACAGGCACACATATACACATACCTAAACACTTATATACACAGACACACAAAACACATATGTGCACACAGAGAAACAGGCACAAACATACACACATAGGCATACATACACACATATAAACTGAGACACACAGAGACACACATGCACATACACACAGACGTGCATACACAAACCTTCCTAGTTTCGATCTGTGGCAGATCTGTGACAGGTTCAGGGCTGACTGACGAAGACCCCGCACGCACTTCCTAGAAGTCTGTCTGCAGACCCCATGTCCTGCGACCCCCAGGGCGGGCAGGTGCACGTGTCAGAATGCGGCATCTCAGAGGCGGCGGTGCCCTAGCTGGGTTTGGTTCGTGTGGCTTGTCCAAACTCTGCCCGCTTCCCATTGGTTTTCAGTCACTCACAGGAGCTCAGTGACAAGCAGAGAATTGTCCCTGGATGATGAACCTAGACAGCCACCTCCGTCTTCCCTGCCTCTACCCCAGAGTCTCCGCTTCCCATTTATGCCATGGAAGCTTCCAAATGGTCAGTGGTCCTGGCTGACCAGAACTTCGGGACTCTGAGGAGCTGGAGCAGCATCAGGGGGATGTCTGGGCCTGCACTGACACGGCCTGACGGCCGGGACAGTTTCGGGGTCACCGGCCCCAGCTAGACTCCAGGCCACTCTCAGAGCAAACCAGCCCTCCCCTCACCCATATTCCCGAGTGAGGTCAGGTGAGGCTGGGACCCTGCGCTAGCAGGCCTGGCCCAACCACCCTGTGGGGCTCCTTCTCTCTGTACCCTCCTGCTGAGTGAGCCACATGGGCTAGGAGAGGAAAGCAGTCGGCACGGCCAGAACGGGGGCTCTCACTGAAGGGGGAGGACGCCAGACCCGGGCTTCTGATGGAGCAGACACCCCACAGCCACTTCTTGAGCCAGACAGACCAGGATCCCTCCCAGGCTGGAAAGTCCGCACTCAACCCCACATGGGGTCCCGAGCAAGCCTCCTCCACAAACCAAGATCGATGCTATTTGACGCTGCGATCACACGCTATCTGTGCCTCCCTTTCCAGACAGTAAAGCAGGATGACAACAGCCCTAACCTGAACACGTGCCACAGGGCACATGGGATGGGGGCTGCCCCGCAGAAGGGTGGGACCTAGGTCTGAGGAAGGACTGTCTTGGCCCTAAAAGACCGAAGACCTCACAGACCCAGTGCCAGCATCTTCCTCCCCCTGTCCTTTGATGAGAACACACATAAAAAGTGAAAGAAAGAAACTCAAGACTTTCCTCTTTCCACGTAGAACCAAAGAAGCCCAATTAGGGTCTCAAATCTAGAACTGAGCGTATCCATAATTTCTCTAAACCAGCGCTTCTGTTGAGGCAGGGTGAGCGGGAAGAGAGACTAGGCCTCGTCCCCATTCTAGCCTGTGGCTGCAGAGTGACCCCCCGGCACTTTCTCACACACTCATGCACACACTCACACATGTTCTTACACACGCACACACAGTCACACCCCACACACGTTCTCGCACACTCACCCATATTCACACCCGCACATACTCTCACTTGCTCACACATTTCCACACACTCATACATACACTCACTGCTGCACGCTCTCAGCTCACACACACACACACACACACATACCCTGATCGAAAGGCGACACCGCTGCCTGACTGATGAGAAAACAGCAACATCTGCCCCTTGATTCCACATAATAAGTCAACCATTAACCTACGGCAGAAACTAAAGCACAGGTGTGGTTAACAGCCACAAATGCCACCAGGCCACGGATCGTGTGGGGCCCTCCTGGTCCGCCAGCCTCTGGCCTCTCTCCCAGGGCAGCTGCAGTCCTAAACGCTTCTCATCAGCACATTGCGCACCCACTGATACTGACTTAGCCAGCAAACAACCCGCAGCCCCCAGGATGCCTGGTCCACAGAGCATCAACTGAAAACTTAAGCAGAGGGAACAGCTTAACAAGAAAGAACGTTCATTTTTTCTTTTTTTTTTTTTTTAGATTTTATTTATTTATGTTTAGGGACACCAGGGTGGCTGTGGCTCAGTCAGTTAAGCATCCGCCCTGGGCCCAGGTTATGATCCCAGGGTCCTGGGATCGAGTCCAGAATCGGGCTCCTTGCTCAACGGGGAGCCTGTCTCTCCCTCTGCCTACCATTCCCCCTGCTGTGTTCACTCTCTCTTGCTCTCTCTCTCTCTGACAAAGAAGTAAATAAAATCTTTTTTTTAAATATTTTGTTTATTTTTAGAGGGAGGGAGACGAGAGAAAAAAACGTGTGCATAAAATGTGGGGAGGGGTGGAGGGAGTCTCAAGCAGATTCAGTGATGAGCGCAGAGCCCGACTCAGCACCTGATCCCAGGACCCTGAGATCATGGCCTGAGCCAAAATCAAGAGTCAGATGCTCAACCCATGAAGCCACCCAGGTGCCCCAAGGAAGGGCATTCTAATACATGCTACAACATAGAGGAGCCTTAAGCACATGGTGTCAAGTGAATTTAAACAGTCACAATCAGGACAAATTCTGGATGATTCCAACTATGCTAGTCGTCAAATTCACAGAGGCAGAAAGTAGATGGGTGGTTGCCAGGGGCTGGGGGAGAGGGAGGGGTCAGCATTTAATGGGCGCAGTTTCATTTTTGCAAGATGGAAAGTTCTAGAGAAAGACGTTGGTGACAGTTGCACAATAATGTGAATGTGCTTAATGCCTCTGGCCTGCACACTGAGAAAACAGTGAAAATGGTAAATCTGGCTTGGTGTATTTTACTAGAACTTTTTTTTTTTTTTAATCAGAGAGAACATATCATCCCACCAAACGAAGAGGTAAGCAGTGCGGCGCCGACCATGAGCTCCTCCAAGGTTTCAGAATTCAGGGAAGACTTCAAGGAAAAGAAAGAACTCCCAGGGCTGTCCACCCCCTTCTTGATAAGCTGAAAAGTGCTTACAAAACAGGCAGTCCAGGCCAGTGAAGTGTAAAGGCTGTTTTAAGCTCCAGAAAGCTCCAGTCACCAAGGCATAGCAGAGCACCGTGGATGTGACCATATAACATATATTCCAAGACCCAGCTCTTTTGAGAGGGAGGCAGCGCTATTGATAATTACACCAGACAAGGGTATGTCATACCCTGGGACACAGAGGGATGAGCTGGGTTCCAGTCCCAGCTTGGGCACCTACTTGAGCAAATTACTTTCTGTCCCCATGCCTCAATTTCTCCACCAGTAAAGTTTCTATCTCGTGAGGTTATTGTGAGTAGCAAACATAAGATGAAAAAAGCTTCCAATCCAGGGGTGCCTGGGTGGCTCAGTGGGTTAAGCATCTGCCTTTAGCCCAGGTCATGATCTCAGGGTCCTGGAATTGAGTCCCACATCAGGTTCCTTGCTTAGTGGGGAACCTGCCCCTCCCTCTTCCTCTGCCTGTCGCTCTGCCTACCTGTGCTCCTGCTCTCTCTCTCCTCCCTCAAAATCTACTGAGGGGAAGGGGGGCAGAGGGAAAGCTTCCAATCCAGAATCTGGCACTCCTTAAATACTACAAGGCTGCAATCTCTTATCTGCAATTCTGGAATTCAACAATCTCTGAAAACTGAAAGCTTTTCAAATGCATTTGGTGGCAAAACCTGACCATGACCAATGTCTGACTATTTAGAATCTTTATCCCACTTGGTGTAATTTATCTTTATCTTTTGCTGCAGAAATATTAATGTGTCTGATGACAGGGTGCTGCCCCAGTGTGTATGTGTGTGTGTGTTTTACGTCTAAAACATAGAAATGCCCTTGTCCTCAGAGCATTAGCACAAAATTTAAGCAGAGGGAACAGCTTAACAAGGAAGGACATTTTTTTTTTTAGATTTGTTTGTGTGTGTTATCTTCCAAAAGTCCAAACTTTCTGTATTGGGTTGGAAGGATGAGGACTTTCATTATAATTTCAGCGTCCTGTACAGATTTAAATCTCTTGCCACTTGTAGATACAGTTATGGGATTTTATGTTATGTGAAAAATGCCATGTTCACTTTAAAAAAAGAAAGTAACGTAAAATAATATGTAATCTATGCTCTTGCTTGCTTGTTTTATTTATTTATTTATTTATTTTTATTATTTGAAAGAGATCACAGGTAGGCAGAGAGGCAGGCAGAGAGAGGTTTGGGGAGGGGGAGCAGGCTCCCCGCTGATCAGGGAGCCCGATGCGGGGCTCCATCCCAGGACCCTGAGATCATGACCCGAGCTGAAGGCAGAGGCTTTAACCCACTGAGCCACCCAGGTGCCCCACTTGTTGTTTGTTTTAAAAAGTATGTAAGCATCTGCTTATCTGTGCATAGACCATCTCCAGAAGCATTCTTTGGGGTGGGAACAGTGATCATCTCTAGAAACAGAGATACTGAGATTGGGAAGAAGAAAATTGATGTTGAAATTTTTACTCCACATACAGAACCCATTTTTTAAAACATGAATGATTAAGGTCAAAGATACTTCATACCCCTTCGGATGGCTAGAGGTGTAGGGAAAAAAGAAAGACAACAGCCAGTGATGGCAAGGATATGGAGTGAAGGGATCCTTTGTGTACTGTTGGTGGGAAAGCAGAATAACTCATCTGTGGGAAACCAAATGGCGGTTCCTCAAAAAATTAAAACCAGAAGTACCATAGGATCCAGCAACTTCACTTCTGAGTATGAACACAGGAGAATTGAAAGCAGGGTCTCCCGCAGATTGTTGCCCCCTGCCCCCACCCACGTTTCTCAGCAGCATTATTCCCAGTAGCTGAAAGGTCCAAGCCACCCAAGTGGATGGATGGATACACAAAACGTGGCCTAGACATACCGTGGAATATTCTTCAGCCTCAAAAAGGAAGGAAGTTCTGACACAGGGATGAAGCTGGAGGCCATCGTGTTCAGTGACCTAAGCCACCTCATAAAGGACAGTCCCCCTCCATGAGGTCCCCAGAGAAGTCAAGTTCACAAAGACAGAAAGGAGAAGGGAGGCTGCCAGGGGCCAGGTGGGGGGCAGGGAGAAGGAGAAGTTAGCCGTCAGTGGGGGCCACACTGCAGGCTGGGAAGGTGAAGGCGTTCTGGGGATGGGTGGAGCGGCTGGCCGGGCTCCACAACCATGTGGCCCTACTTCATGCCACTGAACTTGACTCCCAGAAGCAGTTAAGATGGCAAATTTTATGTTATGTGTATTTTACCACAATTAAAAATAAAGTTAAAAAAAAAAAAAAAAAACCTCTTGGGTCACAAATCCCCTCAGATACGCCTGCGTGGCCAAAGCCAAACCTTCCTGGGAGCTGCAGGCGGCAGACAGCACAGGCTCAGGGACCTCTGAATAATGCATGAGTCACAGGGTGGTTGTCAGGGCTCTGCTGCCCCTGCTGACCACAGAGTGCCCTCGGGAAGGGCGGGTGTGGGGCCAGCGTTGAGCGGGGAAGGGAGTTGAAGCAGGTGCTGGGCTGGAGTCCGATGCGGGCCAGGCTGGCGGCAGCCCAACTTCAACGCAGGCTGTGGGGAGCTGGGGCCTGGTTGTGACCAGGGTCAGGCTCCTAGGCGCACCCCAAAGAAGTCATTGCAAGATGCTCTGGACATGGAGGAGTGGGGGATGGGCAAAGTGCGTGAAGGCAGCGGGAGATACAGTGTTCCAGTTATGGAAGGAATAAGTCATGGGAATAAAAGGCACAGCATGGGAACAGAGTCAAAGATGCTCTTACAGCCTGTGTGGGGACAGATGGACACACTGGCGGTGAGCACAGCAGAACACAGAAACTTCTCAGATCAACTTGTTGTACCTGAAACAAATGTAGCGTTGTGTGTCAACTATGCTCAACGAAGAAGGTGCTCTTACCGAGACATGGGTGCCCCCCACCAGCGTCCCAACCGTCCCAGGAAAGGGTTGAGGGGTCTCTGTTTCTCTTCAAAAGAAGATCCCCAGCCCATAGCTCCCCCTCAAAGGCCAAAGAGGCAAATAGAAAGCATAAATAAGATCCCCCTCTTTCTTTAATACCTTGGCACCAAGTTTCTCTTTTTATCTTTTCTTTTTTTTTTTTTAAGATTTTATTTATTTATTTATTTATTTGACAGAGAGAGAAAGATCACAAGTAGGCAGAGAGGCAGGCAGAGAGAGAGGAAGGGAAGCAGGCTCCCTGCTGAGCAGAGAGCCTGTTGCGGGGCTTGATCCCTAAGATCATGACCCAAGCTGAAGGCAGAGGATCAACCCACTGAGCCACCCACGTGTCCCATCTTTTCTTTTTTTTTTTTTTTTAAGCTGACTTTAAAGGAAGGTCCTTTGGGTGCCTGGGTGGCTCAGTTGCTTAAGAGTCTGCCTTCAGGGTGCCTGGGTGGCTCAGTGGGTTAAGCCGCTGCCTTCGGCTCAGGTCATGATCTCAGGGTCCTGGGATCGAGCCCCACATCGGGCTCGCTGCTCAGCAGGGAGCCTGCTTCCTCCTCTCTCTCTGCCTCCCTCTCTGCCTACTTGTGATCTCTCTCTGTCAAATAAATAAATAAAATCTTTAAAAAAAAAAAAAAAAGAGTCTGCCTTCAGCTCAGGTCATGATCCCGGGGTCCTAGGATGGAGTCCCACATCAGGCTCCCTGCTTAGCGGGGAGTCTGTTCTTCCCTCTCCCCCTGTGTCTTCTCCAGCTTGTACTCTCTCTCTCACTCACTCTTTCTCTCAAATAAATAAAATCCTTTAAAAATAATAATAAATAAAAATAAATAAAGGAAGGTCCTTTCTGGCTGATTAGAGTATTTGGCTCGTTTCTATGCACCAATTAGCAATTTCAGTTATTTCTGGGTTTCTCCTTACCAGTAAAATGTGACCCACCTTGGGCTCGGACCTCCAGGGCCCCCTTCATGAGGAGGCTCACCCGCAGGTATCCGGGGAGGAGCCTGGGGAGTGGGTTCCAGTGCTCCCTCTGATCCAGGTTCCACAGGCAGGCCCATGGCTCCCCTGGCCCTAGGCTCCTCATCTGATGAGTTAGGGAAATGGTGTCCAGTCAGGGAGTCTAACAGAGGAAATGTAATGTGGGCGCAGTGGTTACAGAGATGCTGGAAGAACTGAAAACCCAATCCCAGACTGAAGTAACAGAAGATTCCATGCACCTTACGGTTGGAAAGGGACCATTATCTGCGCCTGAACTCTGGGCAGTCTGGCAGAGCGGGAACCCTGGAAAGGGTCTGTCCAACAAGCGTGCCCGCACAGAGCATGGCTGTTAGAGATCCTGGCCGGCTCAGAGTGAGATGGAGGAAACACCCCAGCCTTCCCCTTCCTCCAGCGCTCTGACTTATCCTCCTTCACTGAACCCCCTCGGGCTGAACCCAGCCCGAAGCCAGGCAGCTAGGGAGCCTGGGAGATGTAGTTTGTAAAACAGACTGTTGCAATCCAAAGCACGGCAGCGGAATCCAGGCAAAAGACCAGCAAATCCAGCCAAGGCTGTTGCAATCCTCCCAGACTCAGAGCAGATTTTTTTCCCCCACTTTTTTGGTTCTGTTCTGGCATTTCTGCTTTAGATGCCCCATATGCAAAGGATATGAGTTAGAGTTAGACAGAAAAGAAACATTTTAATTGGGCGGCGAAGCTCCCTTCCCGAGCCAGCCCATCCCTCTGAACCCCCAAAGTGGATTTGTGTCCTCTGTCTCCCCTCTTGCCAGATCAGGCACCCCCCACCACCACCATAGACACCTCTGCTCCATGCCATCTCTCAGCAAGGAGCGGCCTATACTAAGCAGGCATAAGATATGGACCAGACACAGATGTGGAGTCAAACCAGCCAGGGGGAGGAGGAGGCGGCTTACTGGTTTCCACACCATCAGGAGAAGCAAGAATACTATTTCCTCTACCAGGGCTGGGCTTCCAGGTACAGAGAACAGAGGTCACTATGGTCCAATGGGCTGAGCATAGGGTAGGAACTCAATTGCTCTTTGTTTCAACTGAGCTGAGGTACCCAACCTTGTGTGACCTTGAGCCAAACACCATTCTTGGGATGCAACCTGCTCTACAAGATGAGGAAGACGTGACTAGGAAGGCCAGCTGGAGCACCATGAAAGGTAACCATTGTGCACAGAAATACCCAGTGATGGCAAAGCCCAGCATTCATGCCGTGCCCTTCCTGAGTTCTGATCTCATACCTGACCTCACTAGTTCTTCAGACCATCCTGGTGAAGGAAGGGGAGGGACTTTAAGCCACGCTAGACAAAGAGAGACACCAAGGCACTGAAAATACACAGCAACCAGCATGGCGAGTCAACCCGGCATCAGCTTCAAGGCCAGTAGCGTCAGCCTCCACCTGCTTGAACTGACCCATAGGGGACCACTTACCTCCTAAGCCCAAGGGTTCCAGGGTAGCTCAGGAACATGGCTCTTTGCCATTAGGTCTAGGATGGACAGGAAGAACAAACAAAAGGAGGGGCAGGGAGGTAAAGAAAAAAAGAGAAAACAGAGATAAGGAAAGGAGCTACGATGGAAAAGGTGGATAGGAACACACAGTTTAGGGAATCGTTCTGTGAGAGGCTCGGGCTCTGCAAAGCTAGGTTTTACCAGCCCTGAAGGCTTTGATGCCTTCCAGCATCATTCGCTGGGACTGGAAATTCACCAGGATGGTTTGAATAAGAAGCCAGGCCCCCTCGCGCTAATCTGGGGTAGCTCCCATTATCAGCGGAACTTTTCCTCCCCGCGGGGCCCAGCCAATGACTCTCGAAGTCCCGTGCCTTCCTCTGTAAGATGCTGTTGTGTAACGTGGCAGAACAGATACTCATGTGGGTGTGCTGAAGCTCCAACATGTTTCTCTGCACCTGGCTGGCGGAATGCTTTCACGCAGATGGAGAGTGGCACCCGCCGCCTTTCCCTCCGGTTGCCCAGGTCCTCTTCATCCCTCCCACAGGCCTGGGCTCCTGTCAAAGACAAGCTCTTACTTCTTACAGAAGCTGGGCAGGTGTCCTTCACCAGGCACGCCAGCCGTTGGAAAAGATGGGACTAAAGTCTGGCTCTCGCATGGGACTTCTACTCACCTCTCTCTGACAGTCACCCTCCCAGCCGCCCGGAAAGCAGGGCTTCTGCTAAAATAAAAGACGTCTCTTCTCGTGTGACGTCCCAACACCTGCCACCAGATCCAGAAAGACACACAAATTCCACTTTTGCTCATTTTCACCCCAGGCATTTTCCAGAAAGTAGAGCCTTGTAAGAGAAAAGCATCCTGGACTCAGGTAGCTCTGTAGCAATGAATCTAGGCTGTAATCACGATGGCATCCTATAAACCAGAAAACTCCCCACTTAATAGGCTCACCTGGCCATTGGCCATCACAAAAATCGACTTGAGTCGCTCAATATTGCAATCAGTGTGCTTTTCATTTTATTTTATTTTATTTTATTTGGTGGGGGGGGGGACTTGGGAAAAATGACATTTTTTCTTTGGTTACTGTTGTCTGTCTCAGCCCCCAGAGTAGGTAATCAAACAAGCCATCCCTGGAGCAAAGGCCTCCCTTTCACATGTCCCCGCCACACCCAACAGTGAGGCGGCCAGCCCTCCATTGGGCTGCGTGTGGAGCAGGCATTCTTGGCCGTTTGAGTCTTGCCATCAAGTTATGGATGGGAACAGGTGTCCATAATTCAGCATAACCCACCGAGCCTGACTTCACTTTCTCTGGAAACCTCTTGATTTAGGAGCACAAGCTCCCGGCTCCTCGCGGGCTAGCCTGTAAACATCTCGGTCTGGATTTGCCGAGGTGGGTTGCTAAATTTAATTGCCAGTTTCCATCCCATGTGACGGTGTGTGACAGGCCAGCTCACGGGGTGAGTTAGCCAAGGGGTTTTAAATAAATGCTTTCTGACGGAAAGGAGGTTAAAGCTCCCTGTGATTCACCAGCGAGCCCGGAGAGTCAGCGGCTCTGGGTTTGACTAGGGAGCCGCGGCGTGTTAATCTCCTAGCTCACTCACCGCTTCCCACTGGCCGCAGGGAGAGGGATGAGAGGCCTGTGCGAAGAGCTCCAGCCAGATCCCGGGGCCTCGCCAGCCGGGGCTGTCCCAGATCTCCATGACCTTGTTTGGAACACAAACAGCTGCGGGGACCAGCCTCAGCTTCTCCATCTGGAAAGAGGAACTGTTCACATAAAGTCAGGAGTGGCAGCGACTGTTTGGAACTTTCGGGAGGCGTGCCACCGAGACACAAACACAGTACTGTTGGCGAAAGCACCCACACCAGCCCAGACAACAAACCCTCCAAGAAAGCAGCGTTAGTCTTGCCCCATGGCCTTGAAAGAAAAATGAAATAAAGTGCTGACGAGGTCTGTATCCTCCCTATTTCCTCGGGAAGCCCTCTTGTCGTCGCACACACGCTCTCTCTGCCTTCTCGAGTTACTGGTCGGAGCCACGGGGGCACGGCCTCACCGGGAAGCCTGGGAGAAATGCAGAGTCTCGGGCCCCCATTCATCCCTGCGGAGTCTGAATGTGCTGCCTAACCAGCTCCCCCAGTGAGGCAGAGGTGTTTTAAATTTTGAGAACCCCTGGTCTCAGGTGGTGCTTGTCACACTTTAGCCCACATTCGAATTCCCTGGAAAGCTTGTCAAAACATCGCTGGGCCCCGTCTGCAGAATTTCAGATTCAGTCGGTCTGGGATGGGGTTGGATAATGTGTATGCCTCCAGGTTCCCAGGTGATGATAATGCTGCTTATCTGGGAACCTCACTTTGAGAACCAGTGCTGGGTATTCCCCGTGGCAGGTCCTTTGGAGGGTGCCTTTCTCCCCAGGCCACTGAGGGTCCGTGATAACCTGCTATCTCTTCTTTGCCTCCCCGGGCCCGTGGAATTAGTGCATCCTGCTCTCACCGTGTCTCAACGTCTAGCTCTTAAATCATCTTTGATCTCTTGAATTCAGTCCGTGTTTCTCTCTCTCCCTTTTACTAGGACAGACAGAGCGCCAAAGAGCAGGTGTTATCCTAAAATGGAAGGAGTTCATGAACATCTTCTTTCTTCCTCCACCCTGGCGGTTCTAACATTCTGCTTATTTTTTCCACCAGAGTTATGCTGCTGGTTAAGGAGCTCGTAATGACATGACTAGCCCAGGACAGCCAGGTTTTCTTTACGACAGGACCGTTTGTCCTGTTCCATTTTCATCCCACAAGCAACATGGTGACACATTTATTTAAAACCATGTGACACTGGAGAATAATGAATTAAAAGCAAAAGTCGACTGTGATGTCCCCATGCTCCCACGCCCTATTTTATTCTCCTCCCAGAGCTAATGATGATGGGCAGTTTACGTGTTTATCCTTTGGTGCTCTTAATCGATGTAAGATCAAATCGATGTAAACATAATAGATAGGCATGCAGACATGTATCTGTATATATTTATGTGATCATAGCCTAAGTGTTGTTCCACAACTTTATTTTATCAACTAGCAGTATTTCTTAGGGATCCTTTAAAATCCATAAATAAGCTCTTATGCTGTCACTTAAAAACGGCGTGCCTATATTCCATAACTTGGATAAATCATATTTAACCATTCTATCGATGGCTTTTTATGTTTACCCCAGAATTTCGCTATTATGAACAATATTAAGTTAACATTGTCACGAATTCAACGGAGAAGTAGCCTGCCAAAAGGTGATGTCAGTTTAAAGGACCCCCAGCCACTGTGAAACTGTTTATTTCTGACCATTCCCCAGGGCTGGCTATGAACAGTCTTTCACATTTTTACCAATATATGAAAGATCTCTCATTATCTGAATGTGCATTTACCTTATTACCATATCCTTATTCAGATTGTCTCTCTTTTTTCTCGTGGGTGGTTGGGGGGTTTTTTTGTTTATTTGTTTGTTTTGTTTGTTTATTTGTTTCCTGGCTTTTTTTTGTTCATTTGTTTTGTTTTGTTTTGGGTCGGGGGACAGTAAGAACAATAGTCTGGGCCTCAGTCTTTGGTCTATGAAAAATGTTGCAAAGTTTCATCCAAGTCTCTCACCTGACTTTTCCTCACGTTATGTCATCTTTCGTCCTGTAGAACTTCTAGTTTCTGTATAGTTTGGAATACACTTTCCATGCATTGACAGAAATCCAATTCTTCCGATCGGCATTCTTCAGAGGCAAAATTGTCGTTTCAGCCAGAAATGGAAAGAACTTGGGAGAGGCAGTTGTAAGTAAAACCTAGCAGGGAACGAAAGGAATCAATAAAGGAAGAGGCAACACAGGAGTCAGAAAGGGCTGCCATTGGGCCACGATTCTCCACCAGCCTCTTGCATTTCTGCCCATCTTGCAGGCAGAGGCAGTGACCCCCTCTCCCCCGATGAAGTCTGGAGAAGATACCCCTTTCCCAGGATGTCTGCATAGAGAACAGCCCTGGAAGAGAGAGGTAGCGTCTCCCTCTGGGTCGCAGGGCTGGTTTGTTGACTGTCCAGCATGATAAGGATAAAGCCTTCTCCAGGAAAAGGTTGCAGTGTTGCTTATGGCCTGTTATAAAAGATTGGGGTTTCCCGAACTTGAAAGGGTAGAGGTGTCTTCTGGGTCATTTTGCCCACCCGTAGGACCCATGGTTTGGAAAACCCGCACGAGAAAAAGATGATACTTTGGTTCCTGCTGTTGCTGTGAGTATTATGTTGTCCATTGTCTCTAACCCAGAGGTCTCAAAGTTTCCACTAGCATCCAAGTAGACAAAAATCTCAGAACCTTCACCTTTCTTGACAGACGCCAGGCAGTGGGAAACTAAAACACTTCACAAACTCAGCGCTTGTTTCAGTTGGACTTAACTGCCTACAGTACAGAACTCACCCAATCAAGTTTTTCTCTTAAACTGAGCAGTCCTTCATTGGTCAAAGAGAGAAATCTGTTGTTAAAAAAAAGTTCCATTTTGGGGCGCCTGGGTAGCTCAGTGGGTAAAGTCTCTGCCTTCGGCTCAGGTCCCAATCCCAGGGTCCTGGGATCCAGTCCCGCATCGGGCTCTCTGCTCAGCAGGGAGCCTGCTTCCCTTCCTCTCTCTCTGCCTGCCTCTCTGCCTGCTTGTGATCTCTGTCTGTCAAATAAATAAATAAAATCTTAAAAAAAAAAAAAAAGCTCCATTTTGTGTATCATTGCCACAAGTCTAACATTCAAAGCGTGTTTCCACTTAGATGAAGTAGATGTGGTCTGTGCAACTCCAGAGAAATGAACAGGTAGACAGAAAAAGTTCAGCTCAATACAGAAGGAAAAAATTGTTAACAATTAGAGCCATCCAAAGTGAATGCGTTTTGAGGGCATAAGCTCACTGCTGGTTTAGGTGGCCACTTACAGGATCTCTGTATCCATTCACATCTAAGTTTCCACTGGTGAGGAAGGCTGTTTCAGTGGACCATCTAATCAGATTTATTTTCATGCCCAGTAATGGAGGGGAGCTAGTAGGTCTAGCTGGGACCCTCAGAAAGCTGCACTTGGCGTGACCATCAAGAGTTTAAGGGAGCGGTCTTGTAGAGACTCAGATCGAGCTCACCCGAAGCAAGTTGGGGCTGGAGAACGGATTCAAGCTAACCAGGTTCACCAAGATGAGAGCCTGATTTACTAACCTAAGAGCCAGCGCCTTAAATGTACAGCAAAAAACACACTTTTCCAATGAAGACAATTTTCTTTTCTTTTCTTTTCTTTTTTAAAGATTTTATTTATTTGACAGACAGAGGTCACAAGTAGGCAGAGAGGCAGGCAGAGAGAGAGAGAGGAGGAAGCAGGCTCCCCGCTGAGCAGAGAGCCTGATGCGGGGCTCGATCCCAGGACCCTGTGATCATGACCTGAGCCAAAGGCAGAGGCTTTAACCCACTGAGCCACCCAGTATCCCCTGAAGACAATTTTCTAGTCCAACATCCACAGCACCCCACCCCTCGCCAGCTTCTAGGTACTAAGGAAACAGAATTAATCACCACGTTTGTCAAGTTCACCAGACCAAGCAAAAGGGATTGAATGACCCCGGAGCTTGTTTTGTCTGGTAGAATGCATTAGGTAGTTGCATTAGGGAGTGATGAAAAATCTCTTCCCCAGTGAAGAATAGATTTTTTTAATGACCCGAATGGTCTTGTTCACTAAACACAATGTCTTTCTCCTTTGACTGGCCTGGAAATAGTCACCAATTCTTAGCATCATTCTCCCTTGCTAGATCCCAAGAGGCTCACTGCCTTATTACTTGTACTTATATAATGGTTTTGTGCATTGTAACGTATGTATGCGATATTTGTTGTTTTTTTAAAAAGAATTTCTGTATTTATTTGACACAGAGAGAGAGAGTGAGAGAGGGAATGTGAGCAAGAGAAGTGGAGGAGGGAGAAGCAAGCTTCCTGCTGAGCAGAGAGCCCAACATGGGGCTCGACCCCAGGACCCTGGGATCATGACCTGAGCTGAAGGCAGACATTAAACTGACTGAGCCACCCAGGCGCCCCGCAATATCGGTTATGAGTCTCCTCTTCAGTCAGATGCTTTGTAAAGATATCTCAGCAAATACCTACATTTCATCAGTAATAAAAGAGTGTGACGCACCCCTAGATTTATTTTCTCCGTCCCAGCTCGTCTGTCTGCTAGGTGGCTACCCTTGTGCAGGATCACGCAACTTCTAGAAGCTTCTGTTTCCTCATCTGTAAAAGATTACAGTACCTACTTTGGATTAAAGATCAACAATCGTGTATATAAAAATACCTTATAATATCTAAATGCCTAAAGGGTTGTAAAGTAATAATGACACCAGTAATCATACCAGCAGGTAAGCCTCGTTACAATAGATGGCTTTCCCGCATCGAGCTCATCCCCTCTGTGGTGTGAGGGTCTTACTAACTTTTAGCTTTCCATTTCAATTAGCACTTTTTCTTTTTTAAATCCGGTCCCACATTCTAGTTTCCACCTCCCTTTGGAGACCAGAGCTGTCTCTGTAATGGTAAGGACTGAGAGATGTCTTTGTCCCGCCCTGCAAATGTGGATCCTGTGAGACACTGTGCGCAGAGGGCTCATCTCAACAGCAGTGTTGCATGGGAAGAGTCTGGGGCAGGGAGCAGTTTCACAGGGGCTCATCGGGTCTTTGCGCTGTGAGCAGATGTTCTGTTGGTGAAGAAAGTGATGAGACCGCTGGCAAACAAAGGGAGGCATAGGCTACCCGGCCCCATGGGCCGCAGAGCTGGTGGTTAAGAAACCAAGACTGTTACATTTAGCATCACAGACAGGAGGGTGATGTGATTCGCCTTGCACATCCCCAGAACAGGGTGCTTCCCAGCTGCTCCGGGCAGGACAGTCACCTCACTGCCATAGAACTTGTCAGTTTCTCCTTTAATCTGGGAGTCCTATCTGGAAGAAGGAAACTCAGAAGTGTATCAAAAAAGAGAAGTAGAAAAGAAAGAAAGAAGAAAAAGAAAGAAAGAAAGAAAGAAAGAAACATGACCCCAATTCTCTTAAAATGAAAGGATTTTTAACTCAAAGAAGCTAAAGGGCCATGACTTTGAGCTTTCCCGAGTTAGTTCATTGATTTTCAATGCCAAAAACCAACACCAGTTTTAACCAGGTAATCCACTTACTGAAGCTGGAACCTGAGGTGTGAAAAGTTCCGTATTGACAAAGTTTTGCATCAGCGGCGGCCGCTCTGCAACATGTAAAAACGTGTAGTTTAATTTTAGCTTTATAATAAATAAGTGCTTTCCCGAACCTACTCAGGAGCACAGGCTGTCACTAGGTCCACAGGTGTGCTCTGAAATCAGACACCACCAAGAGATTCCATCCTGCTAAAATGCGCAAGGGCCGGGACAAAGTCATCCATCATCTTTTTTTCTGTTTTTGTGAACTGTCCCAACAAGTGTGAGTGTCCCAGCTAAATTCTGCAGTCAAGTTCTATTGCAGATATATAAAGCCAGTGTGTGTATTTGAGGGGAGGGGAGAGGGAGGGTGAGCCTGGGCAAATGTGCATATGTTCTGTATTAAAAAGTGTCCAAGGAAGAGTAATAAATAAGATAAAGAATTGAGGTACCAAAGATCATAATTAAAGAAGGTTGGGAACAGTCAGATGGTATGAGGTCATCCATTCAACCAACCCCATTCGTTGGGTTCCTTCTATGTTCCAGGCACTGAGCTGGGTCCCAAAGTGGCTGGAACCACCAAACCAGCTCTCAAGAAACTCCCAGTCTAATGACTACAGGAGCCATGGTGACACCAAGCAGAAGAGCCTTATGGTTGGTCAGGTGGAACATTTGCTCTGGAAGTTCTGTGAGTGATGGTCATCACCATTTATCATCTTCCAGGACTTCTGGAGACACCTGAGGGGGGCCTTGTTGAACAAATCTTTCAGGGATGAAGGCTATTGTGTATCCTGCAAAGAAATATGAGGTACATAGGCAAAAAGAACAAGGTATGTGGATGGATTTATGAAATGTAAGGAAAGGGAAAATATTTTGTCTGGGGAAGGAATACACAAAGACTTTTCTAATTCTTAGCCATTAAATGTATAATACAAAATTAAACCTTGTCCCTGTGATTAAGAATAATGCCTAGGGATACCTGGGTGGCTCAGTCGGTTAAGCATCAGTCTTCAGCTCAGGTCATGATCCCGGGGTCCTGAGATTGAGTCCCATGCCCGGCTCTCTGCTCAGCAAGAAGTCTGCTTCTCCCTCTGCCTGCTGCTCCTCCTGCTTGTGCACTCATGCTCTCTCTCTCTATCTCTCTCTCTCCCTCTATGACAAATAAATAAATAAAATCTTTAGAAGAAGAAAAGGTGGAGGAAGAGGAGGAGGAGGAGAAGGGGAAGGAGAAGAAGAAGAGGGACGCCTAAGGCAGGAATGGGCCCCAAAGTTTCCTTTTCCTACTGATGTTGGATATAACAATTTCCCTAGAGGGGAAATTGCATTCCACCTTGAACTCTTCAGTAACTTCAACCACAAACTCATCTCGATATTTGGAGGTTAATGGAGCAACAGAGTTGTCCACAAGCCCAGCTACTCAACTTCCGGTTAAGAAGTCACCTCCTCCAGAAAACTACGCTGAATCAGATGCGTTCCTCTGATGACTGAGTGCCTACTGTGTGCCAAGTGCCATGATGGAGGGTAGCCAGTGTCCAGGGCTCCATGAGTCAGCATCCTGACTCCCACTGAGATGTCTGTGCTCTTTGTTCCTGATCCCCAAGCATCTGGATGCCCACAGCTCTCATCACCCTCTTCTCTGATTGTTCAGCTGATTGTCTGAATCCCCTGCTAATCTGTGAAGTCCTTGGGTAAGGACCACGGCTTTTATCTTTGTATTCCCAAAGCCCAGCATGTTCTGAGAATAGAAGCAGCTCACCTTCCTCATATTTCTTCTTACTTATTAAAGCATTTTATTGTACATGCTTGAAACACACATACAGGGTGGCTCATTACACAAAAACTTTTCATTTACTTTTACTTTTCATTTCTTTTTGAATACTTCATGTATGAATATATTTATGTATACTTGGATGTATATATTTATTTGAGAGAGAGTGCGTGTGCAGTGGGGGAAGAGGGGCAGAGGGAGAGGGAGTAAGAGAATCCCAAGCAGGCTCCAAGTCCAGCGTGGAGCCTGACACAGGGCTCAATCTCATGACCCTGAGGCCATGACCTGAGCCAAAATCAAAAGTCAGACACTCCATGACTGAGCCACCGAGGCATCCCCATGTATGAATATATTTAAACATTCCCACCCATCTTTGTCATGCACTGTGATCATTTTTCATGCAAAGATAACAACATTCAACGGGTATGCAGAATCACAGAAATCATACAACTGGTATTTTACAATATCATATAGTTCACATATTTTTATTCTTATTGGAACAATGGAAACACTGAATAAAATGAACCAAACCAAGTTTATTGCACCTCTTGTTATGTGCACCTTCTACCAGCACTTTCTATCTTCAGTGTATTGAAAAGAAGGAAAGACCAAACAAGAAAGGAGCTCTTGGGTTACCCTACCTGCCCCTATTCTTCTCCATCATCGTTTTCAGCCAGAGTGGTGAGCTAATACAGGGAATGACATGAGTGAGACAGAGTATGATAGGGTTTCCTGGTTGCTGGTGTTTCTTGGAACCCTATGGCCTTCTTTCTGCATTGGAAGCACATTCTAATTCTACCTGGAAAGCATGGTCTCTCTCCCTCCCTCCCCACATCCTGTCCTTACTTACCTTCCTCTTCCCAGTTTACTTGGTCATAGACATCACACACTTTGCCTTATGCTCATTTTAAGTGTTGCTTGATTTGCTTGTGTCATGGGTCATCTGGGATTCTGTGCTCATGGCACATCATGAGCTACACATGGTGGGGTGCCGGGGAAGGGTAGATATGTATATTACAAGTATCTCCTCCACTCACACGTACATTCCAATGTCCTTTGGACTTCACTCACAGAAAGCAACTACAAAGATAAAATTGTTAAGAAGTTTGAGATAGCAATAGCCAAGCATTGTCAGAGTGTGGAACCCTTCTGAACATGGGACCCTGAAGTGGGCCTTGGCTGTCCTGAACAGTCACGATCAATCAGACCTCCTTTTTGAGCAACAGCTGCATTGAAAACAGCTAAAAGAGAAAGCTCATAACTTCAAGATTGTAACAGTAAAGGAGTATCCAACGTCAGACACACTGAGAATATTACAATGTGACTTTAAAAGCCATCAGATGGGACTCTGACTTTCTATTAAATTCAACAAACATTTATTGTGCTCAGCGCGATCCAAAAACCTGCCAGGAGAAGGATGGGTGGGGGAGTATTCCTTGAATGAATAGACACTGTCCCTGACCTCAAGAACACTAGTCTCACTAGGGAGACAGAGAGCTACAGAAAAACCATATTGCCAGACAGATTACAGCCACTGCTGCAATGGTAAAAATAAGCAGCGTGAAGCAAATGAATGGAGGGAGTATTAGACTCTAACTGGGAAGACAGAGATTTATGAGCGATAGATAACTTTGAAAATGGTCCTTAAAGATGAGTAAAATATTGATAGAGGGTAAGGAAAAAACATTTGTCTTAGCTTGGATTCCCCCAAGAAGCAGAGCCTGAGACAAGGGTTTCCATGCGGGTAGTTATCTTAGAAAGAGATCAGGAAGAGGGAAAGCCAACCCAAAGGTGTATTACTGAGCTTGGAGCTCAGTCCCACTGCAAACTACTGAGGAGCGATACAGAAGGCACCTTCACCCTAAGACCATAAGACAACAGGCTCCCTACCTCCACCCGTCCAAGGCTGTCCCAGGACTATTCATGAACTCCTTAGCATTTCCAGGTTTGCACATGCCCAGGAAGAGCTGAGCAGGCTTCCCCAGTTACGCCACCCTGCAGTGGAAGAGAAGCCCAGAGGCAGAGAAGGTATCTGCGGTGCAGCTGAAGTGAGGTGTGGTCAGGCTACACCTGGGCACGGCCAGTTGCCACAGCAACATGCGGAACAAAAAGGTGTGGTGTGAGAGCAGCAGCAGAGATGTTCTGTACAACATCTTGCCCTGTGCTTCTCAATCTTGAGCATGCGTCAGAGTCCCTGGAGGGCTTGTTAACACAGACCCATGGGCCCCACCCCAGCGTTTCTGGTTCAGTAGACTCAGTAGACGTAGAGCAGGGACTGAGAATTAACATTTCTAGTACATTCCTTATATGGGCATTAGGGCTTTTAAAGACAGTCGTCCACTCTGTACAGGGATACAAGACTGATCAAGAAGGAAAAAGGGAAGTTTCCAAAAACAAAACAACAACAGGAACAAAACAAACCAAAAAAATGTACACGTATCTCCAGGAAGAGCATTAATTGGTTTCATCATAACAAGAATAGAATTGGCATACATTTCTGTGTGTTCATCACCAATGATAATATAATGAGAATTTCGACAGCCAAGAGTAAAGTCGAGGTTGCTGTTACTTATTGTTCGTGCTTCATTCCCACCTCAGTCCAGATCCATTCTCCGCGCTTCTCTGTGCCAGGGACAGGATCATCCACACTCCCATCAGAGTCACCACGAGGAAACCAAAAAGTGGAAGAAGATACAGTTGGGGTGTTCATTGCCTCTGCATCCTCCATGGCTCTCCAAAGGGCTATTGGTGGCTCTATCGTCATGAGGCTACCATCCTATGGGAGCCTTCCCTGGTACATTTCTCCTCGGGCTTTGACAACCCTATCCCTACCCCTCATGGCCCTTCAGCCCTCTGGGAGCTCAAGGCTCCTAGGTGCCTTGCCATCCTGTGTTGGTTCCTTTACCTCTGCCCAAAGTGTCTTATTCATATTCTCTTCAATTCAATCATCTTCTCTCTATCAGGATCGTGACTAATCACAGTACCTCAAGTGGGGGAAAAAAAGAGAGCCAGATAAAGCTACATAAGCAGATCAGTATTTCTGAGCCTTTGGTATGAAGAAAAACTTGATAACACTCAAGGTGATATTGAAATTTTAAGACGTGCCTATGGGATAAAATTAGTTATAAAGCGAAAAAGTGGGTGAATGAACACATCAAGATAAACCAAGGCCTTGAAACAATTGCCGAGATTAAAGCTATATGAAAAAAGTGAGAAGACCTCAGTGGAATCAGATTTTTCTTTCGCATCCCGAGGAATTTGCTCTCGGCAAGGGAGAGGCTCCCAGAGCAGTAAGTTGTGCGCTGTATAAAACACTTCCCCAGCTCTGCGCACTCTGGGAACATGGAATACTGGCAGGAGAAAAGAAAGTGTGATTTAGGCTGTGGACATGAAAGCCCTCAGAAGCATCTTGGGAAAACACAAGATAAGATCAGACCAGAAATTAATCAGAGAACACAGCGATAAGGTAACATGTTGCAATCAATTTAAAGTTCACATCTTGCTTGATTTATGCATCCATAATAAAATCCATCAAAAGCTGGTGGCTCTTGGGTGAGTTTTAACTCTCTTCTTTGGCACTCCCTGTCCCCCACCCCCAAACCCCAGGCTCTGCCTAGAGCTCCTGGTTCAGCGTCTCCCGGAACACCAGATGCTTTGCCTTCCATCGTCAGGAACCATGGGCCAGTTAGAGTAGAAGGAGGAGGCACCATGTTCCTCAGCAAGGACGGCCAATTACTTCAGACCTCAAAGGGACTTTTCCAAGTGAGGCGCTTAAGTGAGACGGTGGGTGTTGTACGGGGAGGGAGGATTTTGTTTAAGCCTTACAGCTCTTCTAAAAGGCCCTCTGTTCTTTTTTTTACTCTGTTTACACTGTGCCCTGTTGTTTTCCAGATTTCCAAGGTTAAATCCGGCACCCCTATTAACACTGTTTGAGTCCTTCAGAATTTCCAGAGCTTCTCTGCTAATCCGATGTGTGTAGTGCTTTTCTTTTAGCTGAGCATGAATGTAGAGCAAATCAATGCTTTTGTTCACTACAGAAGAACTTTTCCCCCATGTGATCATCTAAGATGTGGTCTGTGTCCTTAATCTTCTTATCAATGAATCGTTCCAGTTTATTGGTTACCGTGAGAGGGATGTTATTGTCATCACAAAAATAGTTGATGTATATTGAACATGTACTATGTCCTAGATGATGCATATTTAAGTATTTAATCCTATAGTAATCCCATGAGTTCGCCCCATTTTTACAAATGAAGAAATTGAGCTCAAGAGACTAAGAGACATAATCCAAGATCATGGAGCTAGTAGATGGCCGAGCTGGGCCACGAAGCCCCTTAGCCCTCTCTTTAACCTAATTGTTCTTGACCAAGTTTGAGTTATCCACCCCAGGGGACACATGGCAATATCTGGAGATACTTTGGGTGGTCACGACCAAGGGTAGAGCACAGGGCATCTCTTAAAAACCCTACCATACACAGGACAGCCCCGCACAAAGAACTATCCAGTCTAGAACGTCACGAGTGCCAAGGTTGAGCGAACTTGGTCTGACCACTGTGCTGTACAATAGGATTCGAATACTTTTCTGTTTGTTTGTTTTCATGTCTTTGCACTTGGTAGGATGTCTTTGTTGGAATAGGTTCTAACAGTGTCTCTTTCAGATCTACCCTTGAGGTACGAGGTAAGACAGCCCTTCCCCACCCCACCCCCCCAGCCTCCTTCATCTCTCTTCTCTCCCCTGAGTTGGAACGAGGGGCTGATTAACTGCTTAGCGGAGCATTCATTCTGTGAGAACAGAATGTCGAACTCCAGTGTTCTGTGATGGGCTGTCTGGCTCTGGGGTTGATTCCGCAAGTTCCACCAGGGCAGCTTTGCAGATGGCTTCCTCCCCTCCCCACCCCCCAAGTTACCATAGGAAGTTGAAAGGAAAAAAAAAGAATACTCTCACAATTTCCCTGGCTTTTCCTATACTTTGAAATAGCATACCAATTCTACAGTAAGTAGCTTGAAAAAAAATGTAGGAGCAGAACTGAGAAGATAGACTTTCAGCTTTTATGGAAAGTCTTTGGTGCCTAGAGGCTCATCTATTTGGAGCGATACAATGTTCAGCTCGTGTGCATTTGCCTTGGGTTGGAGCCACTGAAAGCCAGCACCTTGCTCTCAGGATGTGGCTGTTCCTTCTCCCCAGATCCGCACTCTTGTTTCTTTGAGGTTACTACATCCTGCCAAAGGGGGAAGGCCACCTTCTCATGCTATTTATGAACTGAAGGGATGCCGGAAGATTAAATAACGTTTGAAAAGACATCTGCAAAAAATGAGACCCAGAGGCAACTTTGGAAACTTCCAGAAAGGTAGAGAAACTTGGAAAATAGACGTCACCATCAAAATGTGATGATAACCATTTTTAAGCACTTGATGAGCAGAAATGTCTTGAAACGTATCTGTGTCCCAGCCATGAAGTGCAAGTACCCTGACTGAGAAGAGCCATGGGAGACAGACACAAGGTGAGCAGCCCCGACAGTATTAAAGGAACCACAGCCCTTCAGGAAATGCTTCACCTGAGCAGTCCTCAGCCCCAAAGCCCCAGTGCTCTGTGCTCTTCTTCCTCGTGGAGCTCAGCTTGGCAACAACAGAATGGGGAAGAAGCAACATCTGTAAGGCAAACACTCTGAACCTCAGTATGCAGTATAGTCCACACTGTAGTGGTCTGGCGATTTGGGGGTTTGGGGTGGGGTCTGAGTTGGGACCTGACATTCTGATTGCTGTTGGGCTTGCAAGCAAAGCCTGCCTGCTGGTCCTCAGAGCTCACTCCAAGCACCAAGGATCTAAGGAGAAAGTAAAAAGTCCTCTGGACTGCTGCAAAGCCAGACAAGGCTTCCCAGACACAGATTTTGATCACACCACGCCCCTGCACTTTGCCGTCAGAGTGAAGTTCAAACTGTTGCTTGGCCATTCAAGACTCTGGGCAGCCTGGCACCAGCTTGCCTGACCAGTCATCAGGCTGTATCTCTCCCTGCTCCGTCTGTACTCAGCTCTCCCCAAACGCAGCATCAAGCCCCTCCACATCCTCTCATTTTTATTCTGCTCCCACCTCCACTGGCAAAATCCTCCTCCCAGGACACCTGCACTCAATGGCTGCCTCCCCAACCCTTGACGCTTCCTTCTCCAGAGCCTTGGCCATGTCCCATGGCCACGTTCATCTTACCTCTAATAAAGCACATAGGATGTCACATTGTATTTTACTCAAGTTTGCACTAAACTGGAAGTCCTCAGGGGCAGAAACTTTACCCTCTTTATTCAGGTTACCCCACATCTTCACACAGTTCCCTGGCAATGGGTATTTATTTGTTAAATAAGTGAAAGAAGAATGTGTCATGCCCGTTCCCAAGATTTTCCTCTTTTCTTCTCTTTTTTCAAAGGTCTCTAGGGTCTTAAAGTTTGGGAATTTATATTTGAAGTGTGTGGGGTTTTTTTTAATATTTTATTTATTTGTTTGTTTGTTTGTTTGTCAGAGAGAGAGAGAGAGAGTGCACACAAGTAGGCAGTGTGGCAGGCAGAGGTAGAGAGAGAAGCAGGCTCCCTGCCGAGCAAGCAACCCAATGCTGTACTCGATCCCAGGACCCTGAGATCATGACCTGAGCCGAAGGCAGCGGCTTAATCGACTGAGCCACCCAGGTGTCCCTGAAGTGGTTTTTAAATAAGCATAGTAAGAGCTAACTTTTACAGAATGTTTACTATACATTAGACATAGTTCTAAGCTCTTCTGTTTTGTGAAGGCATTCCATCTTCATAATGATTTCCATGACCCTATGTGGTTATCATCTTTATTGTTCTCATTTTAAATATGAGGAAATTGTAGCACAGAGAAGTTAAGAAGCTTGATCAAAGTCACACAGTTTGATGTGCTTGCTTCAGGATTTAAACCAAGGCAGAATAGTGTTAAAAATAAGGATGAGTTTCTGGAGAACCTGGTAATAAGACAAATGGACCATAACTCTGTCCTGCTCTCCCTGCCACTCTTCAGCCTTACTCAGCTTACAATACAAAGAGCCCTCAGTCAAGTTTTGTCTTGATAGTGGACTTCTATTGAGCTATAATAATACACCCTGGTATCTCCATTTGTGGTGTTCACAGACCTCCTAGAGGGTCATTGGCAATGTCAAGTAGGACAGCCTATCTCCTCATTCAACAGAGAGAAAGATACGTGGAATTCAAGGGTATGTTCACAACCAAGTTGAGAATTTTGTAGGTGCTGACTTCTATCTTCAGAGAAAAGCTTGCCCTCAAGGTATTAACAGCAACCCACAACTTTTTGTCAACCATTACAGCACATTTAGCCATGCACTCACTGGCTTTTAGATTTCACAATGTGGATCTCTTGACACAGTAGGTCTTGGTCTAGGTGTAGCACCTGTGTTCACTATCACTGAGGGAGTTTATAATAGCCAACCCGTCATTAGATGCCACTGCCCCAACTAAGGTCCTCTGAGAACATGGACCGGATAAGCAGAGTGGCAGGAGGCTGACTTCCTGAGTATGCTATTAAATGGTCAACTCTGTCAGCAATGCTCAGAGCTCAGAGGTGGACAAACCTTCCCACCAGGGTGGCTGAAGTTCTGTGGGGTATGTGTTGGGATTCAACTTCTCCTTCTTTCCAGTCCTGCCTCTTCCCCCTTCATTGGCCATAATGCTTAAGAAACACTGTGCTCCAAAGCTCCATGTCAGCATCTAGAAAACCCAACCTGCAACAGAATGCCCTTGGCATAGGATGTGTCCTTTCATTTTCTCCTCTACCTTCTTTCTCCTTAGAACTCTACACTTTAGTATCCCCAACCTCACAAAACTTCTGTTTTTGTCTACAAAAGATCATGCATTTCTGCCTGTCTCATTGTTATTATTTCTGCCTAAAACCTCCTTCCCCTCTCTTCCCCCACATCATCCATGTGACAACCTTCTAACCATCCTTTATGGCTCAACTCAGATGGCCTTCTTCTTTAGCTTACAGCCAAAGATTGATTGCTTTCCCATCTTTCATCCCACAGCACCTTCTGCATACATCATTATGGTAGTAACTACACTTTTATATTCTCCCACTGAGCCATGGGACACTTGGGAATAGATTTTGTTTCTTGTTCATTTTTTTAGCCTTAGCACTGGGGACAAGTACAAGCACAATATGTGTTTCCTCAGTTGAATATATTCGAATTCATGATGACCATCT